>NW_017306539.1:1398051-1481041 GCF_000935625.1 Nanorana parkeri
ATATATATAAAATTTGTTTCGACACATGCAGTATGAAGGGCATGCCATTGCACAGGTGCATTTTGTCACCTTAAACAGTAAATCAGTGGGTATCTGATATAATTGCGCATAGTCATATATGTATACGCCATTGTTACAAAGCTTCAAAACTTTGGGACTGCATTACAAGCAACGGACCGCAAACAGAAATTATATAAAACTCTGTGGTTCCTTGGCTCCACCTAGTGGCCATAATGTGCTGCAACTCTCATTCATAGAGATGTTTGCTCTGAGAATATTTAAAAAATAGATCCCTAAAGCTGGCCATACACCTATTTTATCTAGATTATCTGCAGATTTTCTATTACCAGGAAACAAGTGCAACAGATTTCTCCATCTACCCCAAACTGTGTGGATGGAGGAATCGCCTAGTGGGCCAAGCCTCAGTATCTTGCTAGTTGGCACCCCTGGCTCTCAAAACACCTGAACAATGCTTGCATCCAATCAGATTGTTAGGGTGTTTTGAGAGCCAGGGGTGCCAACTAGCAAGATACTGAGGCTTGGCCCACTAGGCGATTCCTCCATCCACACAGTTTAGCATAGATGGAGGAATATGTTGCACTTTTTCCATCTGACCATAGGCTGATAGAAAAAAAATCTATAGAAGATCTATAGGTGTATGTCCAGCTTAAAAGGTGCCCATACACCTTACAATTATCTTCAGATTTTCTGTGGTCAGATGGAAAAAGTGCAACAGATTGGCCCAGGGGGAGATTCCTCCATCCACACAGTTGAGTGTAGATGGAGGAATCTGTTGCACCTTTTCCATCAGACCACAGAAAATCTGCAGATAATTGTAAGGTTTATGGCAAGCTTAAGGCTCCATTCACACCTATATTTCCAGCAGCAGGAATCCCTAATCTGCTGTTTTACAAGAGGCAGTTGTCACCCATTCAAGTTAATGACCGGGTCAAAGGATAGTAAATTATTCCTATCTGCATATAATTGTACCACATAACGTCACATGCGGTGTGCTGGGGTTCAAATGGAGCACCCGTCACCCAATCATTAACTTTACAAGCTGCCACTTGTAAATGACAGATTAGGGATTCCTGCTGCAGGAAATCACAAGTTCCCAATGCAGGAATCCCTAATCACACCTATATCTCCTGAGTTTTTTGTGAGTGAGGTCTAATTATAGTTACACCAGGTATCTTTCCGTGTCAGTAACAACTTACAAATCAGCACAGCTGAACAATTGTAGTCTTAAAGTAGTATTAAACTCTCAAATTGTTTTCAGTGATGAATCCAGATCAAACAAATATACATTGTCCAGCAAAGCATTGCTTAACCTTTTTGCCCAAACACATAAAATAATCTGGTTACTGAACAGTTGCTTCTCAACTCGGCTTCCCTGAACTCCCTGTTCAGTACAAGATCACTACTAGCTTGTAGAAGGGATGAGGGAGGAGAGGGGGAGGAAAGTAGCTTGATTTGCTGTGTCTGTGTGTTTGTTTGTGGAGATACACACAGCTTACTATCACACATAAGGGTGACTGCATAGCACTTTGCTTGAGAAAGGAGCCACCCTAAAACAGGATATCAGGACCGGTGCTCAGGGCACCAGCTGATTCTGCAGGAAATTAAACCTTTTAAACATGAAGGAGCAGAATTCATTGTAAATTATTTAATCAGCATTTGAATTAGCTTAAAATCCTTTTGACTTTTAATATCACTTTAAGGATGATGAGAAGTGTCTCTATTTTTGTAGACTCATGATTCTATTAAAAGAGACTGGTAACCACATGTACACAGTAATATTGATGGTATTGTCTGACCAGTCTTATTGGTTGGTAAATAGAATTGATCCGAACAATGTTCCCTGTAAATCTATCTACCATTCTTCTAGCAATTGCATATAGCCGGCAGACACTTTGTCCTTCAAAACTGCCAATTATTGTTGTAAACTCTCTGTGAGGTTTCAATGATTCTTTGAAATGAACTAACTGCTGTTGTACTGAGATGAGCCTAATAGCATTTTCCAGAACAAGGAAATGTATGATAGAAGTTAAACAAAAGCTGCTATTTTCACTTTCAAGTGTAGTCCTGCACGTGACCCATTCAAGCTACCATCACTCTTCCCTGGTCACAGTTTGTTGCTTTCTTCTCTGCCAGTGACTTATCGTAATGGAGGGAGAAAGTGTCCTCAGTACAGGAAAAAGACCTAGAACACTAGAGGACTGGCATTGGCTGCCACTACTGCCAAGACACTGTGCCCACCCCTATCATTGTTAGAGGAGGATCCTCATTGGTTGATAAGTAGCCAGGACTGTAACCCCACCCACTATCCAAAAAAAAGCCAGGACCTGTGTACAGCGATTGTGTGTTTGCAGCCCAGGGACAGTAATTGACCATGTCACAGGGTTGCTGCTATCACCGATGCTGGAAGAGATTGTCTGGATTTCATGGAGTATTATTATTATACAGGATTTATATAGCGCCAACAGTTTGCGCAGCACTTTACAATATAGGGAAGACATTACAATCACAATACAAATCAAGAGTAGACTTAAAACTTTTCTGGTGAGGGCCACGTAACTGCTGGGCTGCATCTGGGCACTGTGAGCAGCACATTATACTGTCCAGAGACAGCTATGCTGGCCCTGGGCTGTGTGCTAGAAGAACCCAGGATCCCGTTCTGTTCTATGCTGGGGCAGAGAGACCTGAATGGAAGGCCACTTGAAGAGAGACAAAGCAGATGTGCCGCTACAAGTGAGCGACTGGCTGCTTTGACCTGTGCAGCATGCCTACCAGAGATTGTTCACTGTGAATATTTCTTGGCAGAGCAATACAGGGCACAGTCACTTGAAGAGGATAACTATCCCACCTAACAACACTGCAGTTGCGATTTAGTCCTACTTCACAACCACCCAGAACGAGAGAGCAATCCAGAATGGATCAAGTGACCAGGAGGACTTCATCATTGTTGCAGTTTAGTGATAGGTCCACCAGTCACCTTAGTATGTTATGTCTACTGCTGTTTAATGGCTGCAAAGAGTTCCAGCAATTATACCAGATGTCATACTAAATTCTGCATTGATGTACCATTTGCCAAAGCCCAATTCCTTTGCAGTCTAATAAAGCGAATTGAAACTGTTTCCAGCTGTGTCTGTTTCACTTGGGTCCAGATTCAAGGCAGGTCATCACTGTGAGCGGCAGAAGGACCAAACATATCCAGAGGCTTCTCCGGAGGTAGCACTACATAAGAAACATCTAGAAATGGTAATTTTGCCTAAGCAGTACCCTTGAAAAATTTACCATTTCGTTTTAAATTTGTTGTTACAAATTGCATTGTAATTCCTGTGCCTAGGCATCTATATGTCTGCAGTCTCAAAGCCAGAGGTGTGCCAAGGCATTTATGCCGCTTGAGAGGGGGAGCTTGTGGTGCACACAATCAGAGCAGTGTCTCCCGCAGTGCTTGACTCTGCAGGTTCTGCATTTCCCCATATGCTACCTAGGATGCTCTGGCTCTGATGGCACTGGTTGCCAGGAGCTGGGCAGCGCTGCAGTTGGGAAAGATGCTTAACAATATTGTTTGGATCCACCCCGCCTCCTGATTGACAACTCGATAGGCAGTGCCTGCCCCTCCCCTGTCCATCCCTCCAGTCAGCACTGAAGGTATGCAGAAGGGAGAGGTGAATCTCTGACAGTCACTGCTTTCCGCAGGGAAAAGATCAGGTACTGAGCAATCAGTGGTATGTTATCACTCAGTTCTCGATCAATAAAGCCGACGTGTGACAGCTGCAGTGTCAAACCTTGGCTCTAATTATGGGATTAGTTTATTTCACTCCCTTCATAATTCTCCTTTAAATGTAGAATTCTAGTAAAAAAAATAACAAATTAAAAATGAATAACCCATTAAAATATAAAATACCAACACCTGTTTTGCTGCAATATTCTCCTTTAATCCAGAGATTTCCCCTGCTGTACTCTTTTCTGTCAATATATGTCCTCAGCAATTAAAGATTTTGGTCTGTAATTTGCCTGTTGGGTGTTCAACTAAATGGGATGTTCAAAAACCCACTGAGCAAAACCTTTATGGCCTATTTAATCAATGTTTTCAGTCAGCATCCCTGCCCCTTGGTTTACTGGCCAGGAGATAACCTGGCCGACAACTGAATGGGGCCGGGAATGCGTCAGTGGTTGCTAGAACACTGCCAGCTACTTTGTAAATTGTCTGGAAAATGTAATTTACTAGCAAATGAAATAATATTTTCTGTTCTTCTAAAAGTCACATTTACTGTAGTTCATTGTATAAAACATACAGGTGCTCTACTTCAAAGGCAGATTTAGGGCATATACCAAGCATGGTATTTAAAAGGAATGTTGCATTGTTTAATGTTGCCCTGTAAGCATTATTAAACGGGTTTCTCCCTGACAAACAGTATTTTTTTAAAATGTTTTGCAGTGGTACATGTCTCTCAATTCATTGCTCACCTCCCTATGCACTTTGTTTGACAATATCACGCCTATTAGCCTTGAAAATGACTGATTACAAACAAAAGAAGCCGGATGAGAAATGTCATTTAGCGCAAATGGTATTCTTTTTCTTTGTAGATGCAAATTGCTTGCCACTTCAGGGCTACCCCTAGCATGTTCTTAAAATAAATTTTGCATTTTTTATAACGCCCTTTAAGTATTTTTAAAAGAGCTGCTCCAAGCCAAATGTTTTTGGTTTTTTTAACATTGGTACAGGTACTCCAGGGACCCTTTGTTTGACAATCCTTTGCCTATAAGCCTTGAAAATGGGCAGAATTGATTCAACTCCTATCGACTTCAAAGATCAGAGGAGTTTTTTTTGTATAATACGTTTTTATTGAAAGGAGTTTGCATAGAAAAGTACAAATTACAGAGGGTACAAATACATATACAAACATACAATGGGATACAATCCGCCATAGAGTAGGTTCAAAATATATGTCAATACACATTTCTCAGCACGAGAACCTTATCCTAAAATCTCGCATTTAGTTAGGTATTCTGTGAACCGAAAAGGCTTGATTGTTGGAAGGTAGGGGGGGGGGGGGGGGGGGGGGGATAGCATTAGCTGCGTTGAGTAAATGTGGTGTGATGGAGCCAGCATAGCGGCCCATTGATCCCTCGGCTCCATGAAACAACATTTCCCAGGGGTCTAGACGCACCTCCGTTCCCTGAATATGTAATATCTCCTCCGCTACCTGCTGCCAGAAGGGTGTTATTTTCGGGCATTGCCACCATATATGCGAGCCGACACAGGACACTACATGTAGGGTGCGCATCGAGTTGTCCCTAGCTTCCCTTCCCGGAATGAATCTGGTTTGATCCGGGGATACAAATTTAGGTAGCAAAGGCTGTAAGCGGAGTGCCAGGGCCTTCGAGTACAGTTTGATATCCACATTTAATAACGAGATAGGCCTGTAACTGGGGCAGCAGGTGGGGTCCTTCCTCGGCTTGGCCAGGACTGTAATATGCGCTAGGGTTGTTTCTTGCCGTAGCTCCGCGCCCGAGGTGAGGGAGTTGGCATATTCGGTCAGGTGAGGTATCAGGATATCTTTGAAAGTGCGGTAATACGTGAGTGTGAATCCATCCGGGCCACGAGCCTTGCCTGTGGCCATCGTGTGTAATGCTTTCGTAAACTCCTCATCTGTAAAGTCTGTCTCTAATGCCTCCAACTCTTCCTCAGGGAGCGTGGGGAGGTGGGCCTTACTTATGTACTGCTCTATAAGGAGTGCTTTCAGGTCTATGGGAGTGAATCCCCAGCACCCGTGTGCCTTCAGGGGGGGGAACATGGAAACACAGGGAGTCCAAACGGTGGTGTGTCCACTTTAGTGCAGTGGAGCAGGCCGTAGCCCACAGCCCGATATGCCGCGAACAAAAGCCTTTCGATGCAACATGCATCGCTCATGAACGGTAAACTTGAAACGTATGCCGTAAGAGATGTAACAGTAACAAAAAACCTCAAAAAACAAAAAATAAGTGCAAAAACAGGATAAACAAAAAGCCTAAAGGAGATCCGAGACCCGGAGTTGGGTAACATCTGAGGGAACGCACAGATGAATCGCTGAGCAGGCTCTCTAAATGACCCCCACTGATCCAGTGGTGTCGTACTGTATATCAGCAAACGGTAAAGAAAAAACATGGGGACATTGTGCCATCTCACCCATGTCCCGCGGATGCCTCTGGTCTTCCCGAGCGCCTTTTCTTGGGAGGCGTGCGCCAAGTTGCTGTCTTGTCACATGAGGGTTCCGGTACTTCGCAGACCCAGCCGGGTAGCTCAGGTACCGGGATGTTGAGCTTGGAGCAGAAGGATACCAGCTCCTCAGGGAAGCACAAAGTAGCCGATCTGCCACCTTTCCGGGCGATCAGGCTGGCTGGAAAGCCCCATGTGTAGATGATCTCGTCTTTCCGCAGTTGGTCCAGTAGGGGGCGAAGGGCTCGTCTGCGTTCTAGGGTTTCGCGGGCCAGGTCTGGGTATATGTGAAGCTGAGCACCATCGAAGTCAATGGCCGACATCCCCCTTAGCTTGCGGGACACTTCTTCCTTATCCCCATAGTTGTGGAATCTGCATATAACATCCCGAGGGGCCGTATCAGCCAGATTACGTGGGCGCAGTGCTCTGTGAGCCCTGTCAAATCGTATGGGCGTAGTGACCGGTCTCCCCAGGATAGTGTTAAATATACCTTGCAGGGAGGCCATGAGATCCGCGTCAGCCGTAGCTTCCGGTAGGCCCCGAATCCGCAGATTATTCCGCCGGTTGCGGTTCTCCTGGTCCTCCACCTTATAGAGGAGATTTCGGTGTCCCACGGCCAACCGCCTGTGAGCTTCATGCAGGTCTCGAATAGCTCTGTCATGATCATCCAGCCGGGACTCCGTTTCCTCCACCCTCGTGAGGATATGTGAGAGATCCGCTCTCATGCTGGACAGATCTTGCTTGAGCGAAGTCTCCAGGACCTGGAACATGTGAGCCAGGTCCGCCTTCGTTGGAAGGTCTCTAATGGCATCTGGCACCTGCAGATCTGTCTGTAGCGTAGCCGGGGAGGAGGCTTCCGAATCGCTGGAGGAGCCCAGAGAGCCCGGGGACTGCGGCGTGGCCGGAAGAGTATGGGCCTCGGATCTATCTTCAGGCGCCGCGATTAAGTACCGTTTTAAGGTACCGGAGCCCGCCTTTTTCGAGCCGGAGGAGCGTTGGCTTCTCCTTCCCATGTTTGAGGTCAGATGGATAGCAAGTCAGGTGAAAAGTTAGCCCTATTACGGCAGTTTTTTTGCGGGCTGAGGTGGGAGCTCTGCTTAAGTGCGACCGTCCAGCGCCATGCGTACGCCACGCCCCCAAGATCAGAGGAGTTTGGCGAACGTCCTGTGAAGTGAACCCAGGTACATTTGTCTCATCCGTCCTCAGTTTGTAGTCAGCATCATTTGACCCACTTTATCTGAGCTCAGGTTGTCCTGGACCTGCTCCAGCCTTTGAATGGACAGTAAAAGGAGAAGCAGCACAATGATGAGATTCTCTGTCTGTGCTTTCTCTATCAGCATGTTCCATGTCAGCACATGAACTGATTGGCCCCTTGTACTGCTTCTTTCTCTCACTCTTCAACCTTGCTGTACAGGGACACCAAAAGGCTGATACCAGGTCAAACGTTAAAATGTATTTAAAAATACAATTAATAGTGGATTCATGATTACAAAGCTACATTAATTTGTCTGTTATATATGCCTAAAGGTTTTTTTTTTAAATGTACCACACCGGCAATGCAACTAAAATGCACAGGTGTGAAGAGTGCCTAAATAATGACACGGAGAGGTGGAGAGCTGAAAAGTTTAGGATGCCAATGTGACTAGAAGTATTTACATTGCAGGTTCCTTTCTTTAAAAGAATAAAACATAGCTATGTGGCTAATGGGTGGGAAGCTCTGTTGCTCTTACGTCTTTAAAGTTTCCAAGTCAGCATAAGCTCCAGTACAAGCTATAAAACTATCTGTGCAGTACGAAGTGCTCAGATATGTCACTACCAATGTTATCTGTTTACAACAGTCTACACTTATTTGTAGTTATCAGAAAAACAAGGCTAATGGCATGTCTGGGATAATTTCACCTATATAATCATTGTTGAAGCAATCCATTTTCAGGATCAGCTGGGCAGTCTGACAGCTCCAGCTGGAGGATATAAAGAGTGGAAGTACTTAAAGAGACACTGTCACTTTGCCATTTCAAGGTAATGTTAGTGTCTGTACATTGCCCACCTAGGCATGTACTATTAATTAGCTATGCTGCCTCGATGCTGCAGCATCCCTGCCTTCCCTAACCTCCTTTGTTAACTGATTGAGTTTAGACAGGGGGTCATGGCATAGGCTAAAAGAAAAGATACACTGCTCCACCTCACATATCACCCCTGCAATCATCCATCACTATGCACAGTCTAAATCCTCCTTCATAGGACTTCAGTAATTAGCAGAAAACACTTGCCGGCACCTCTGCCAATGTTTTAATAAAGACACCTCTTGCCCAAGTAGTAACAGTACCTTACAAATTTAAACCTAAGTGCCCTTAACCATAGCTTAGTTACTTTATACTGAACAGCATTAAAAAGCCATCCCACTGTACGGTAAGTGGGGTAACATTCATCAGGAAAAAAAGGGAGAGAAAGAGAACACATCAATGCAAAAAACATGACAAAGTAACAAAACAATAAATTAGTACAGAGGAAAAGTATCAGAAGACTCCAACAATCATACTACTTTAGTGTTTGTATGAACACCACCATGACCACATGTGGTCTTTCTGCACATCCAAAAGACTCCTTAGTGGACAACAACGCAGGTTTAGTTTTTCTTTTTGGAACTTAAAACAAGGAAGGCAACAACATCTCATCCCTGGAGCCAGTGCCCTGCTGCTTGGAAATCTACAACTGTCTTTTAGACTATGGAGACTTTTACTATTAGCATATAAAATGGGAAGATTCTTCCTTACAAGGATGCTTACCTTTCTTAATTATCCAACATGGATAACCCCTAGCTTTAAAACAATAATGCTTGCTGCCTCTAGTTCAAGTAGTCAATCAGAAAAGCAAGTACACCTTGCTCTGATGAACTCACCTGTTGGAATTGCTCTGATTGTATGATTTAAAAGGCAACTTAAGTGTAGAATTACCTGTCATAGGCTGGGCACACACCTTACAACCATCGCAAGACTTCTGTCTTGCGATGGTTGTAAGGTACTTAAAAAAACGTACGATCTGCCTATGTTGCATAGGCAGATCATACTTGCGATGATCGCAAGCCACGCCCGAGGGGCGGGCTTTCCGATGACCGCAATGCCGAACGGGCAGTGTGTGCGCACACCGGCCCGTGCGGCTGTTATCGTACGGACATGCCACAAACCCGCCGAACATCGTATGATGCTCGGCGGGTTTTCGAACATGTCCGTAAGTTTAAAGTCGTGCGACCTTACAGTAGTAGAGGTCGCACGGCTTCCACACACCTTACGATCATCGTACGATCGCGGGATTTCCCGCGATTATCGTACGATAATCGTAATGTGTGTAGGGACCCTTAGGCATACGAAAGGCGTCCCTGGTCACCACACCAGTTTCTATCCTACTAAAGTGAGACCCAGAAAGATTATGCAGGACAGAAACCAGTGACCTGTTAAAGAGAAGTTGGCCTCATCATTAATATATTCCATTTCCTTGAAACCTACCAATGGGACCTCTCAACAATCAAAAGTAGTCCATCTATGTATATATATATCTCACTAGAAAATGTCCTTTATCACTTGCAAAGATGCAGATCTCTTCCCACCAACCCATGTAAAGGCTGGCAGAATGGGGCAAAACATTGCCCCAAGCTCCCCTATCAAATGGCACATGGCAGTGTTTGGGTCTGGTGATTAGTTGCAAAAACCCAAATATGCAACCCAAAGTAAGTATACATGCTTGACACTATCACTATCTGACACTGTCATTTTGTCCTAAATGGGTAAACAACAGTGTCTGTGAGGTACATGTAAACCCCTAACTGAAACATTGTCATTTTTTTACCCACTACTTCCCGTCTACATGCATGCACTCTAGTTATGGCTAGATTAAATTTCTCAGAGTGTGTTTTCTGATGGTGCCAATAGTGTACAATGCCTATGTAATGTCTATTGAAACGACAACCTGTAGTAAACACTGGAAGCCCACGTGACAGGGCATACAAGTTGGGGCAGAGCATTGACACCCTATAAAATGAAGTGCCTGAACAATGACCTTCATGGCAGGATCACCAGGTATTGCTTAAAGAAAGCTGCAGATTATAAAATATTTAAAATTTATTTTGAAACTACATTGACATGTCAAGATGTATGGTTTTTAGCATTGAATTACTTTCCAAGTTTCCAAGCATTCCAAACATATTACAGTGCATAGGCATGCTCCACTCTTCTGCCCTAATAGGAGGTTACCCACCCATTCCTGCTTCTGATCACTTGATTACACTGATGATGTCATAAGAGGTGGGATCCAGAAACAAAAATAGCTGTTCCACAGAAACCATGTGTAATGGATATAAAAGTGAGATGCAAAATGACTATTACACTACTGCTTGAGTAGTACCATACTATTTGAAGGACATGGATTCTGACATCCAGATTTGGTTTAACTAACGCGGGCTTTACATTTATTCATGTATTACATTGTACAGGTTTCTAGAAACAGCAGTCTGTGTTGTACTACAGACATTGCTTGTCTCAGGATCATGTATGAAAACCTTGTCGCCATGAACTTATAAATTCTGTGTGCCCGTTGTTAGACTCAAAAACAACTGTAATACCAAAATAAAAAAATAGACTACTCTATTTAAGGAATTTTGGGATTCTTTCCATTAAAAAAACCTCTCGACTATTTTTATAAAGGTTCCCTGGTGTTATATAAAAAAATAAGCTCATGCTGCAATACTCACCTTCAAGCCAGAGCTGCAGTATCTTTGCTTGGCTACAAGATATCCAGCATCACTCAACCGAGATGATTGAGGACAATACTGTGAGTGTAGGGAGTCATGGTCCTGTCCTCTGAGGAAGCATCACCACAGCATTCACACTGTCCAGATGCAGAGACTCCTGTTGAGGTAATGGAGTCTCTCTGCATCAGAAAGGAGAAGAGGTGAAGTGAAGGAGGGCCCTATAGCATGAAAAATATTAGCCTGAAGACTTTGAAGAGGTAAATAATGAAACAAAAAATACAGCCAGTGGGAGCCACAAGGGAGAAGGGGGGTTGATTGTAGGGGGGACATGGGGGCCTGGAGCCCAAAGCTGGGCTCTTCAGAACACGACTATTTTATATACAAGTAAAATGTGATCTGTACAAGATTGTTGTCAGACAAATAGTAATAGGGAAACATACAATAGGCTTGTGAATGAGATTGCTTAAGGCACATATAATAATGAAATATGTAAATAGTTGCCCTTTCTTCTACAGCTTCTATCATTTTTATCAAGCTGTCAGGTTTTATCAGCCACATATACTGACCCAATCATAGTTATTAAGGTCTACAAGGACATGAAATACTATGTATTACTATATCAATAAAAATGTGTGGTGGTTCATTCTGATTTATTCTTTTGTGATTGGAAAACATCCATATCATTAGCTCTACATGATATAACACATACCAGAAATATGAAAGAAAACAGAAAAGAAGGCCAATTAATTAGAAAATGTGATTAGAAATTTGTTGGAAGACGAGTTATGAATAGATGTGTTCTGTGATGTGATTTAAAGGGTCTGTTGACTTAAAGCGGCATTCCAGTCATAAATGACAACATAGGTCAGCTCCTATCCTCTTTTTAACAACCACACTGTGTATATGTCAGACATATGCAATCTATTACCATATATTGTCCTTTGAAGGTGAGGGCCCTTACTCTTTGCAGTAGACCTCTGATTCAAAAATCATCAGGCCGCATGTGTATATTTCTACTTTGTGAGTGCAACGTTGATGCTCCCGGAAATCACTGCTATCACTTTTGAGTTGACACTGAGAGTGGTGATGTGGATGATGTGTTTGGATTGCAAACCATCTCCCTCAACATGAACTCCTAAGATAAGTCCTAGGGCCTGGCACACATATCACAGGTAAGGTCTGAACTTGCTGTGATAGGAATAAGGGAGCAAAGCCACTTTATAGTTCAAATTTACTGGCTGGCCCTAAAAATTTCAAAAGGCATTCTTACCTAGCGTCAGCAGATTGGAAGCAGTTACCTATGTTTATTTGGAAGATGCCTCCCAAGATCAATAAGGAGCATTGAAGATGAGAGGAAAAAGTGATATCTGTAAAGTGGGAACATGTGGACTAAAATGAGTGATCTCCATCGGTGTTTAGAGTTAAAGTTGAACTTCAGGCAGAGACTGATTTAAAAAAACCCACAATGAATGCAAAAATCAAAAAGAAAAAATCAGTAAGTATATTGTTTATGCAAGTAGTAGGTTTAGTTTAAATTAATTTGATTCAGTCTACTGTAACCCTCTTGTATGACAGCACTAAGACTTGAAGATGGAGGGGCAACACTTGGGGCCAATCAGGTGTCCTTCAACTGACAAGTAACATACAGGATTGGCTTGATACAAGTACTAATTATTTGCAAGTAAGACAGCTTTAAAAGTAACTTTGTACTTAGCAGCTTGAGTGGAGTTCAGCTTTAAGCTTTTAAATTGATGGCCATTTTACTGTGGTTGTAGTAGGCTGAATGAGTCCATGGCCTCTGGGGGACTCTGGGGTTGATGAGATATCTCTACCTTAATTCAAAAAGAGATATAACAAGGTATGCTGCTTTTCAGCCTCAAAAAAAAAGAACAAATTAACCTTTCATTGTGTTTTTTCCCTTTTGGAGTTTTCCTGACATTTTTAACAGGCTTTTTTCCTTCACTGTATCGGAGTGTACGGATTAAAGGGAAGGGTTGAAGTATGCAACTCAAACTGTACAACAACAATAACACTGTAACTCTAAATGCAAATGAAATTGAAGTTTAAAGTGTCTGTTTACAAAAGTCAGTCAAGCAAGTTTTAAAGTTTTGGTGCTCAAGAAAACAATGAATTCGTTGGCATTGCACAATCATGGCTTAAGTCATTACATGATAGAGCTGGTAATCTTCCTGGCTATGCTCTTTTCCAGGAGGATGGGGTAAATATAAAAGGTGGTGGTATCAGCATCTGCATGAGAATGACTCTAAAAGTGAGTAGGAAAAAATGATCTAAAAAAGTGTGAAGGGGCTGAGAAATTATAGGCAGAACTACACAAGTCTGGGTGTATTGCTTATTATTGCTAAATAGATGTGTTAAAGTGTTGTGAACCTGTTGTAAAGTGCTTTACCTGGAGATGCTGTCTCGGGTCACGTCGGTTAAATAGACACCAAACATGTCAAGCTTTAAAATTGTGCGCACCCGCGACATCGCAGAAAACGACCGCAACCAAAATTAGCCATAGGCAACGCTTTAAACGTTTTTACCGCTCATCAGTTTAGTGTTATCAGTGATTGATGGCCCTAGACTCATTGCTCTCACTGCGACGTTCGCGGCGATATGTAACATGTGCGGCGTAATGGGCGCAATCGTCTGTTTTGCACGTATGCACCCCCGACGCATGTATGCATGCGCGTATGTATGGGTGGGGACTTTAAAAAACATTTTTTTTTGTATTCTTTTTTATGTGTAACTTACATTTTTGGGGGGAGGACTTTAATTTTTTTTTCCTTTTTTTTCACTAAACTTTATTGCTATCACATACGGGGCTAATAAACCCCCCATACGGCCGGCCCGGAGGCAGTTAAGCAACGTCAGTTGCACCAAGATGGCGGCACCCATACAACGAATTACTATATGCGTGAAGAAATAGTAATTTGTATTTTCGGGTATATAGTAATTCGGATGAACTGCCGCATTGACAGAAATTCAGCAATCAACAATTATTCTTCAGTGACAGAACTTATACAATTCAGTGCATTCTTTCTGCACCTTTCCCCTTTACTATACTACCTCATATCCTTCCATTGTGTCAGAGGAGTGTAAAATGGTTGCCTAAAGTCCCCGCTGGTGCTTATTCTTCCTCCGTGGCAGCACTGACTGGGAGAAAGCTACGTATAGGTGCATAGTGCGCTCTGTGTGCCTATACGTAACTTCATCCTAATCAGTGCTGCCGCAGCGGAAGAATGAGTGCCGGTGGAGACTTCTTAGGAGTGCGCTCTGTGCACCTCCTTAATGAGACCGGCTGACTGCACGGATGCAGAAGTTAAGGCCGGCCGCAGTTGTGGTCATCTTAACATCTATATCAATGCGGCTCTCATTAAGGAAGCGCACAGACCCAGAGAGCACTCCTAAGGAGCAAGATGGGACAAAAATTTATTTTTTTAAAGTAATGACAGGGGACGGGGGAAAATGAAGAAATAACGCTACTGTCCCGTTTCAAACGGGACATATGGTCAGCCTATGTTTTAGGCTAGCAATGCCAAGCCACTGCCTCGCATTTAGCAGTGGTGTTGTTAGATTGCCATGTGCACTCGTTCAGTTGGCTGCCTATCAGGTCTATTCGGTAGGTAGAGTGGGAGGAAATACTATCCACAGAAGACATAGAACATAAATTAAAATGTTTTAACTCAATTTTATGTAAACACATCACATACTTTGTATATATTGTAATGTTTCTCCACCACAATATCTATAAATTCTTGTTCCTAATTTTAGCAACTCAAGTTAATCTTGGACCCCCAAAAAACATAGCTCTTATAGGCCTTCTCTCCACAAAGAAATATGACATCCCTCATTGAATATACAGCCTTATAGCTCACTGCTGCTCTTAACCATGTCATGCCTATTACATAATGACATCATATTTAATATACGTGCCGCACCTTGGCAAGTAAGTATTGTACATTAATGCCTTGGTGTGTGTGTGTGTACTGTTTGTAGATTATGCATCAAATTTATTTTATACGATATCAATTATTTAATAAAATTGTTAAAACAATTTAAAAATAGGAACATTTAGACCATTTTGGTTATTTTTTTTCTTGTCTGCATGTTATGTGGATGTTCACCTACTAGTAGAACTGCTTTATATTTTATGAGTTTGGTGACTTGATGACTACAAGTTTGATGACTACAATCCTCCCAACATTAAAAAAAAAAGTAATTTACTTGCTGTGTATGGTTATAAACTTTTGGCAGATTGTGACAAAAAGTGAATCCCATTTTTAGTTTCTGCTGATATTTGCTGGCTCTTCATTGGTCTTTGTATACCTACGATTCACTCAGTACTGCTCTGCCCTTCCCCCGAGGGATTTTTATTTTTAAAGATAAAAAAGAAAAATACCTTCAGCATCTTCATGTCCAAAACACTGTATTGGACATGATGACTTACAGGACATTAAACCACTGGAGCAAAGAAGGAGAGAGGCTGCAGGGACTGTTCTGACATCCAGCCGGCTGCAAGGTTCAGGTGAGTATATCTCATTACAAAGATGCAGATGATACAGATGAAAAAAATGCACACTTAACCCTTGCAGTGTAAGGGGTGGCCCCACTGTAAGGGTAAAGAATATTTATGCCTGGAGTTCTTCAAAAAGGAAAAAGTAGTTTTGTTTTAAATCATATCCTTTATAAGCTTCTGCAGCCTGTACTACATTATGCCAATGGCAATTATACATTACATAGACATTCCATTACTCCTGTCCATTCTTAATTGTAAAGCTCTTGTCCTTGAATTAATACACATTTCTGATCCTATGACTTCTGCCCACAGAATTGTGTTGATTAAGTCTTCAAGCCTATTCATGACGTGAAAGTGTATTATACTATCTCTCTAATATGATTTACTTGACCAACCTGTGTTTGGATGGTTCCAAGGAAAGGGCTGTTCCATTCTACAGAGATTATAGCTACAGCAGTGTTCAAAGAGTTAAAATAATACACTTAGAGTAATTACAAGATGGTTTAAATACAACAGATAAAGTGAGTTATTAAAATCAAAGATATTTATTTTTGTCTTGGGATATTTTCATTATGTTTTAACCACATTTGTTCATCTTTTTGGCTGTCTAAAGAATTGCTCTCCAGCCAATTGTTAGGATTGCATTAGTAAAGTGTATCAGTAAAGTGTTTAACCACTTCACGACCGATGACGGTATTATCCCATCACGATCCTTCAGTTGTTTACAACCGGTGACGGGATAATTCTTTCAATCAGTACAATGAGCCCTGGTCCATGAAGGGACCAGCAGCTCATTGAGGTACTGTTGTTGATGGGTCCCTTAGAGTCCGAGGCAGACCCTCAACAGCAGATTAGGTGGTCACAATGCTGTGATCAAAATGAGAGCTGATCACTGTGATCACAGAGCCGTGACAGTCACGCAGGCTGTAGCAGCTCACTGTTTTTGTAAACAGCTAACCGGCTGTGTTACAAAAGTGATACAAAGTGTCTCTGTGGAGAATACTGTATTCTCCTCAGTAATACTAACAGGGTTAATCACAAAAAGGGTGAAGAGTTTGGAGATTGCAGGAAGAGTGAACAAGCTAGGACAAAATAGCTAATTTGGAAAAATTCTCCAATTCATTTCCCTTTCCAAATCAGCTACTTTGGCCTAGATCTCCTGCCTTCTCCAAACTCGTCACCCTTTTGTGAATAACCGTGTAAGTATCAAAGCCCCTGTAAATAAAAAAAGTTTAAAAAAAAAGTATAATAAAAAAATTATAATAAAATAAAGTGCTGAGGAGGCTATTAAAGATAGTAGAAAAACTATACAGTTCCCTCAATGATGGTGGCAGTGTCATGGTATGGGGCTGCATGAGTGCTGCCGACACTGGGGAGCTACAGTTCATTGAGGGAACCATGAATGCCAACATGTACTGTGACATACTGAAGCAAAGTATGGTCCCTCCCTTCAGAGACTGGGCAGCAGGGCAGTATTCCAACATGATAACGGCCCCAAACACGCCTCCAAGACGACCACTGCCTTGCTAAAGAAGCTGAGGGTAAAGGTGATGGACTGGCCAAGCATGTCTCCAGACCTAAACCCTATTTAGCGTCTGTGGGGCGTCCTCAAATGGAAGGTGGAGAAGCGCAAGGTCTCTAACATCCACCAGCTCTGTGATGTCGTCATGGAGGAGTGGAAGAGGACGCCAGTGGCAACCTGTGAAGCTCTGGTGAACTCCATGCCCAAGAGGGTTAAGGCAGTGCTGGAAAATAATGGTGGCCACACAAAATATTGACACTTTGGGCCTAATTTGGACATTTTCACTTAGGGGTGTACCCACTTTTGTTGCCAGCGGTTTAGACATTAATGGCTGTGTGTTGAGTTATTTTGAGGGGACAGCAAATGTACACTGATATACAAACTGTACACTCACTACTTTACATTGTAGCAAAGTGTCATTTCTTCAGTGTTGTCACATGAAATTATATAATAAAATATTTACAAAAATGTGAGGGGTCTACTCACTTCTGTGAGATACTGTATATACCACATTCTAAAATTGTTCCACGCTAAAATTGTATTTCACTCCTTGTATTTTGTGACCTATAACTCCCAAAATAAACTGAAATCCCAGAAATCATTACAAATAAAATAATTTATTATGAATTACTTTCTGTTAGCTAATTATGTACACATTATGTATTTTAAAGGAATGCATCGTTAAACTGTATGTAAAGATAAAAATAAGAAGGACAATCAATCCAAAAAACATTTTTTTACTTTACTCTTTTTTGTCATCTGAGATACCTGGTGATCCTGTCAGTCTGCTGCCTTCTTCTCTAGCTTCTGTCAACAATTTAGACCTGTGACATTTTGTAACCATTGGCACAATATAAAATTGTAATAATAATAATAATAATATGCATACATGTGCAATCAAGCTTGAAAGAAACAGCAGGTTTCAGTGCAAAAGGATGGTGAGCCTGCAGTCCTCGAGTGAACATGTGAGATCACATGCCTCCCTGTAGTGATTGGCAGTGCCTCCTGCCTGACCTCAGCACAGATATTGAAGAGCTGCTACAGTTAACTGACTGCTTTGATAAAGCCTCAAAAATAGGTATGTATATCATTCTATGGAATAGCACAGCCCAGGGCACAGTTTGGTTGTATGTGACCATGAGCTCGCAACAGGAGTAAATGCAGCTGACATAAGGGTTACCGAGCTCGCTTGCTGTGAGCTGTTCTGTGCTCTCACAATGTCACCACCTTCAGAAAGCTTGATGCTTTATGTGAATAACAAATAAGATTATCACTATATTAACGTGTTGTGGGGAAGATCCTTATTTCCCACTTCCAGAAAGGCACATTTAACGAAGAAGATAGACCTCAGATTATAAACGTCAAACAGCATAGGCCTCCCCCGCTCCGCCGCCACACTGAGCCAGTCACATCAATCTCTGTACAGAGGAGCTTACACTCTAAAATTTTTGATATTATAGTTTAGTTAGAGGTTTCGCGCACACGCGCGCAATTTTAAGGCTTAACATGTTTGCTGCCTATTTACCGGACGGGACCCCGCCTTTTATATTTTACCAATTTTACCAAAAAATTAGGTAATAATAAATGTTCTATAGCTGCCGATCAGTTGTATGGCGTGATTTTTTCGAGTGCAGCCGATTTTTTGAGTGCCGCCGCCCCCCCCTCCTGACCCCTCACCTTCAATCCCGGGACCCGCTAGCCCTTCTGCGGCCCGGGACCAGCTCGGGAGGGCGTCAGGAGGAGAAGGGAGGGAGATCAGCTCCTTGCTGATCTCCCTCCGAGCTGTGAATGCAGAAGTGATGTGCATTACATCACTTCCGCATTCACCTGTCAGTCACCTGGCTGCTATATGAAGCAGATCTCTGCTTCATCAGCTTCTTTTGGGGTCCCCTAATGTCTCCATAAAGAGGACCTGTCAGTGTGCCTTTGCTAATATATAGGGGGATTGTATCCCCCTATGTAATAGCAATAACAATAAGTGTAAAAAAAAATAATATATACATAAAAAAGTAAAAAAAAAACTCTCCTGGCTAGGCAAAATAGCAGCTATTAAAATGTCCTTCCTACCAAAAATGTTATACCTATTCAGAGTCCTACCTGTTGCAATCCCCTCTCAAATCCTGCGCAACCTACAATCCCAAGTCTTCCGCTTCATCTGGAACGCCAAACGCCCTAGAATCCCCCGCCGCACGCTATGTCTCCCGAAAACCTATGGAGGCTTAGGAGTCCCTGATTTTGCGAAATATTTCCAAGCTGCGCAAATTGGTCAATTGACTAAATGCCATGGCACATTTGAAACCCCTAGCTGGGTAGCCTTAGAAGAGTCATTCTTGCCAACCACCTCCCTCGCCAACCTACTCTGGACCTCCCTAAAAAATAGACCCACCGTCTCTAACCCCATCACCTCATTCTCATTACATAGTTACATAGTTACATAGTATTTGAGGTTGAATAAAGACATTAGTCCATCAAGTCCAACCTATTAGGATCTCATTCTAGGAGTACCCGTACCCCTGTATATTACGGTCCCTTAAGAAATCGTCCAAAAGTTTCTTGAACAATTCCACATTATTTGCTGAAATCACCGCCTGTGGCAAAAAGTACTACAGCGCTAAATACTGAAACAAGGCCAGGACAGGAAGGGGGTGTAACACCGCGGAATTCAAGTGGTTAAAAAAATGTTTTTTGAATTTTTTTTGTTACTTTAATTTTTACAATTTTTTTTCACACTCAGCTTTATTGCTATCACATAGGGGGCTAACAAGCCCCCTATGTAATAGCAAATATAATGTGACAGGTCCTCTTTATGGAGACATCAGGGGTCTTGCAGACCCCTAGTGTCACCTAGGGACCCCAAAGAAGCTGATGAAGCAGAGATCATGTAATGAAACACACACATAGCTTAACAGGTTTTTTTATCGCTTTGCTGCCATTTGCCCTGCTGGTCTGATCCAGCAATACCCAATGCCTGTACTGTTTACACCATTGTGAGTACGCATTTTTTATTTAATAAATTGCATTTTATTGGACGTTACGCACTATGTCCTTGTCCTTTTTCTCTTTCCACTTGGATTTATACTGAGAACATTTAGGTTGTATATGTAGATTTATTTTTAGGCTACTGCTTAGGTACAATTAAAATTTCTAGATGTTCCTTATAACCTAGCAAACCTTCACTTTTGGAGTTCAGGCTCACTGTAAACCTATAACATTTTAAACTGTTTGCAAATATATGTTATACAAAACAAACTCCAAAAAGTATATTTGTAATACTGTAAAAACATAAAAGTATCCTAGAAAAACAAAACGTACACTTACATGGTTCTTCAGAAACTTCGAAAAATGCACTGCCTGCTGGGAGTACTTAGATAATATAATATGCATTTGTTGGCACTTGAAAAACATCTCATATTATAAAGATCATAATATAATAACGCTGATACAGAATGATTTAGAGGACCAGTAAAGCCAAGTGTATAAAAATATGCTACTTTATATGAATCAGAAACCAGATTCCAATGACAGCTAAGCATTTAAGTATTTCCTTACAAATCTTTTCTGTTAAAACCTGAAATATTTTTTATACTCTATCCATTTGCTATCCGTTTTTTTTTTTTTTAAAAGGTCTGCACTCTATTTTTATGTCATAATGTATTAAGAACTTAATTTAGGAAGTGGTTAATAGCTTAGAATGAGAAACCGCCTATTTTGCAAAGATAAGAATGTTCTCATCATCTTTTCTTTTTTTTTTTTGACAAAAATAGTTTTGCCCATTTTTGTGCTAAGGTGCTAATAAGGCATTCCTTTATGTGGGCCGCATAACCTAGATTCCTACATTTCAAGCTATCTATAGGAGGATTCCTATTACCATCCTAGGGATATTATTAACTGATTCAGACTATGGTTCTGTTATTTCTCTTTGTCTTTAAATTTTATGAACCTCGATTAAATGAACAGTTTTTATTTAATATGCAGCATGTAAACTGGACGAGTGTACAGCATAATCCTAGCATAAAAATAGCAGAGCAAAAATGTTCAGCTTTATACTGTGTGTTAGTTTAGAGAGGGTGACACGATTAATACGAATGAGTTCATTATGCAAGAAATGAGACAATGTATTAATATTAATACAACAGTATCCTATGAGATTAATCATTCTGCATTTAACACGCACTACTATGAAAGTGGTCTAAATATTATCAGGAGGTTTACTTGGTAGAGGATATCTTTTCCCTTTTAAGTACTGTGAATCAAGGCGGTTTATTAATCACAGTGATGGCCTGACAATATAGAGCATGTGCCGGCCTTGTGATGGAACTTTAACAAAACAAATGTATATATATGTATATATCTATATAGATATATACATATATATACATACACATACATACTGTAGCAGAGCATCTCAGAGGGAGCCTGGGAAAGTCCTTTTCGGAGTTTATAGGTCTCCCAGGTTCCACTCCTATACATTTAGGGATTGCTGATCCGGGCTCCAGTGCAGGGTTTACTCCTCTCTCCACTGGCAATCTAAGCTCACTTGTAACCTGTACTCCGAGCTCTCTGCCTGGGTATCAGACAAGTCCTGTCTGAGAGAGTTTCAAGGTTGGTGCAAACTTACAAACAGTTTCTGTGGAGGCTGACAAGCAGTAGGCCGGGTAGTGCTGGGATACGGCTAGGTTTTATTTTGTTGATTTCTTGTGAACCACTGTACAGCACCTGTGAATGCTCTTGTTAAGTTCACTAATAAACACTGCACTGTTTGCCACTACTCCCCTGGATTTGGTATCTGTGCCCAAGAGACTGCTTATTCCCAGGGGGCTTATGTGCTAGCTACCGATCGCCTGCTCACAATACATACCTATATACATGCACATTTCATTATAAAAGCAAGTAAAGAGGCATACAAAAGCATTTATAGATTGAAATCCATGTAACTGAAGATTCCAGCCCTGAGATCCTGGTGCTAGCATCTTTGGCACAGAAAGTTTATTCTTTGGGGCAGAGGATTCCAGCTCAGGGGGTTACTAAATAAATCAGTATAAGCGGCGCTATAAACCCAAATCTAAAGCTGCCCATACACCTTGCGATCATCGGACAAAATTTTTTGTCTGATGATTGAATCGTCATACGATTTTCATGCGGCGGCCCCATCCCGCCCCGATTATCGGAAGGTTCAATCAGCATTAATTTTAAAAAAAGCACCTGGACGAATTGCAGTAATTGACCGCACGGATTTTCGTTTGCGCATGAGCAGTGTAAATCGTATAAATTTTGACGTACGGAAACAACACCAATTTTACAAAAATTGTACGATCGACCAAAGTTTTCTAACCTGCGGGTTAGTCAAAAGTTGATTGATTGTACAGTATTTGCGGTTGTAGACTGCCCATCAACCTTACGGATATCGGCCGAAAACGTGATCGCATATGAAAATCTTCCGATATTCTTAAGGTGTATGGGCTCTTTAAAACAAACTGCTGTGTACACAGTAAATAACATAAAATGTGACAAAATTAAATAACAGAAGATAGTAGTGTTGAATCCTTTGTGAAACAATTGTAGCAAAAAACAATCCTATGTGAATCGATTATAGCAAACAAAACAAAGTGTCCAATGACCGTCATTTGTATCATATATTAGTGTTCTGTACAATCATAAAACAAAGTGCCAGCTCAATCTTTTTCATCAGATTATCCAATCTCTCCATGTGAAGCTCTGTTTCTTTTTTACAAAATCAATCTCCACAATCTTGTGTCTTTTTTTACTTCAGTGAAATTTCTCACATATGCATCTAATCATGCAATTTACATTTATTTAGTGCTCCACACACCAGTGCTCAAATAACACAATTCACAACTCATCTCCTTGCCTGGACCCTTTCTTATAATGGATTAGGTCACAACCGCTTATGTAGATTAAGCTTCTTTCCACACTGATTTTCTCAGCTGCATTAATCCCCACTGTAGACAAAACTTCTTCCTCGTTTCGTTCTTTCTTTTGGTAAAACCTGTTTGATTAAAAACTTTTATTAAGACAAATGCTCTTTGCACTCACATTAAAAACATGTAAAAACCGCATGTTAGACTCGCCTACCCCGAACCTCTGGGTCTCAATCGTCTCTAACTCTCCTCGATGCTTACAGCGTTCTGACGTCACTGACTCGGCCCCTACGGCACTGCTCCTTGATTAAGTCAATTGACGTAATGCATAGGGGCATGTGTGTGAGGGTTAGGATTACATCTATTAATAATAATCTATCAACAGATTATTAGCCATCATGGCTACACAGAGTGAATTTAGAATCTCACTGTAATATTAATCCAATCATGGATAAACTCCAAGCAAACATGTTACTTAATTCAGTGGACTGCTACATATTTAAGAGTACTTTCATTACTGATAGACTCCCTTTAATCTCTCCATCAAGTTATGTCTATTTGTGGAAGCATGGGGACCTATAGTATATATTTTGCCTTTTATGTTGATTTAATTTTAAAATGAGTTCAGTATTGCAGGGTATAAAATAAAATCATTCCAGCACGAACTTCAAAGACCTGTCATGTATTGTGACTATTAATCCCTCGCAATGTGTGACTTCTCTCTATTAAATCTTTGTCATGTAATTTACCTCCTGAAGGTTAGCTTCTAATAAACCATCTCTGCAGTTTGTGCTATAGCCAATGATGATTCCTTTTTACCTTCTCTAAGTTAATCCTGTGATTGTAATAACATTCCATCTCACGCTTAAAAAAGTTTTAATACAGAAGATTTGAAAATATGATAGCATGAGGCAAGAGCCAGAGAGTGGAGGGTACAAGTAGCTGGCATGTGCTGCAGCTGTAGAATAAATATACCAAAATGAGCTGATAGAAATATGAATATAAAGATTTTGTGTGACAATTTCTATTATTAGGTTTTCTAGAGCGGTGTCAAGAAAAGTAAGTCTGCCATATACAGGTGCACAGTGTGATAGACGATAGCAACCAATCCGGTTTTGATTGGCTGTAGCCAGATCAAAACCGTATAGGAATATCAGATAGGAATTCTTATTGTGACTGTTAGGAGTTGCAATACTTGCATTTGCTTTTCTAGAAGAAAATTGTGCTGAGAGAATATGGAAGCTGCTGTTATCCTTCTGAAAATGCTAGTTGTCTAGCTATCATACCGAACCAGTGGCTTCAGTATTTTCTGGGGCACTAAGAGAAGCAGTTCATAGAAAATGCAAGGTAAAATCCTTGTGATTTCCTGCCACCAAGATACCAATGTTGAGCGGTCGTCACCTCTACTTGACATAGAAGTACTGTGTACCTTAACTGTAAATTACCCAGATACCTAGAAGTATGTTAATAAGTATTTACCAGATTTTGGACCTTACAGTGTTACACAGGTCAGGTGTCGCATACAGATCCTTTACAGGGCTGATGTCTCCCACACCTCAGAACCTTTTCAAGTCAGGATGAATCACTCAAAAACCAAGGAAAGACCAAGGGTACACAGTCATATGAAGATAACAATTGTACACTATTAAAACCAGCGTGTGCATAAGTGTTATAATTGTATACTTTTATCAGTAGTGGGTACAGGTTTCAAATGGTGTTCCATCCTCAAAGGTAAAGTGGTCTATCCTTATCTCTCTCTGTGACATTTTTGTTTTTTGAGCTTAAAAATATTCTGAGGTGTGGGAGACACCAGCCCTGGAAAGGATCTATAAGTGAGACCTGACCTCTGTAACACAGTAGGTCTAAAAATCTGGTGATTGCTTATTGCCATCTTTCCACATGTCTGGGTGAAGGTATACTTCTATGTGAAGTAGACGTGAAGACCACTTGACATTGGTATCTTGGTGGTAGGAAATTACAAGAATTTTTTTCTGGTGTGGACTGTATATCATCTAATATATGCTGGCTGCTATCTAATTGGACAGTTTAGCTTAGACTTTTTTCCTGTTTGATTCTTTAGTACACTAACAATAACTGAAGCCAGTGACAAGCAGACATCTAGCATTTTTAAAGCTGAACTTGGAGCAGATCTAAAAACAAATTAACATCAATGTTAATTAGGGTTGCACAGATACCAAGTACAGTACTCGGTACAAGTACGAGAACATGTACCGATACTTTTGAGCTCCAAGACTAGACTAGAGAAAAATTCAAAAATTAGGAGGCAGCGGTCATTTGTAAGGAGCACACGGAGCTCCTGGGATTATTACATCTCTGTTTTAATGTACAATTTTGTTTTTATAAATATAAAAAAAGGGATGCACAGATACCAGTTTTGCGAGTACGAGTACTGGTACTTGCCGAGTACTTACAAGTACGAGTACTGATATATTTTTGTTTATTGTCATGTGACAGTTTTTCTAAAACAATACAGACTAATGATTTCAGGACAGTGGTGGAGCGCCAGAGCCCGGTCCCAGCTGCAACCGCTGCAACCCTGGTAGTTCTCATGATAATGCCAAGTATCTGCACTGGTACTCGAAAAGTACCTGTGCATCCCTAATGTTAATTGAAGTTTCTTCAATGCAAGCATTATAAGTACCTGAATATGACCTGCTGACAACATTCCCTGTACAGTAGAGCTCAGGGAGAGAGAGAGAGAGGAAGAAGCAGCTCAAGGACCCAAATAGTTCATGTGCTAACAAGGGGTATGCTGATAGGAAGAGAAATAGAGTGACAGAGAGATGAAATCATTAAAATGCTGCTTTTTTTTTCACGGACCCATGACTACCAGAGCTAAAAGGAAGTGGGTTGAAAGATGTAGGCTGTCAGACTGAGGGCATCTAGTGCCAGCAAAAAAGTGCTGTGGGAGGCAGGAATGGGTCAGCTCTGAATTGAAGGTAAATACTGCAGCAAAACCTACTTTTTATTCTATATTTCAATGTACCATTCATTTTATCTTGTTGTTTATTGGCTTGATATCTACTTTAAAGCGGACCTTTACACTCAAAAATCAAATTCTACCAATGCATCCCTCTATGTATGATAATAATAATAACATAGACTATTATTGAAAGTGCAAATTACTTCAGCTTGCCAATGCAATGCACACTGGGATTGCCTTGTCATCAGCAGAGCATTGCTGTGAAATCTCATCTCAGTGAAAGGCATTTTCCTACCCTTAGATGATGTGCATGGTCACATGTCTAGTCACATGTGCCAGATTTTCAGGAATTAATAGGAGAGCTAGTCATCTGCCCTTAGTAAACATGGCCACTGTCAGAAGACTAGGGAAGAAAAGAGAAATAAGGTATACAAAAAAAACCATGCAAGTATCATTGTATGTTTGTATATTATCATTACTAAACATGTCTAAAGGTGTGTTTGTTGTTATTTTAAAGACATGGGTAAATGTCCGCTTTAAGGAGGACAACTCTGAGTATGCTTATTGTATTTGGACCTTATGTTGTCCACCACCGACTAGAGATTTTAAGTGATTGCATTATTATCCACTACAGGACTCCTCTAAATGCTCAATTTTCATTTTTAAATAATATGTATCTTTAAATGGAAAACACAAAACAACAGTTTTTATGTTTGGATACAGGAAAAAAGCAGCAGCATAAAAAAATTATACTCAGCTAAGCATTCCGTATCTGCGGGTTATCGACTGTTCCAAAGAACTGTGCCGCTCAACACTGCATTAGCTTTGTTTCCAGGAGTAATGAAATGGAGTGTGTACCTAGCGTTCTAATTAAAACTTATGGTCATTCATCTATCTAATTGCTACAATGCCCTCCAGGAAAATGTCATTCTAGCGGTACCATTCTTTTTTGCCTCAGCAAGTTACTTTGAAAGCAAGTGGATGCAGGCCAAGATCTGGAGTGAATAATGTACTGACAATGATATCACACCAGAAACATCATTATTGGATGAAAAACTGAAGAGGTCAGATAAAGGAGTGCTATTCTGTACATGTCCTGAATGCAGACATTTTTCTTCCCAGAATTGACTTGCAGTAAATTAATTGTTGGTCACACTCTATTAAATTATCAACTGCACAGTATAGAATGTAAATCTTAGCTGTGGATCGTGTGCACCTATTGCCCTTTCTTATAAATTAAAATAAGGCAGGATCTCTGCTAAATATTGTATTTGTGCCTAACATTGCAGCATACCATACCACTAATATATGAATGATGACACTACTTTTTGGAACATTTTTCCCTTTGTCATAAAACATAGGAAGAAGTCTGAATTTTGATTGTGTGAAAGGATGAGGGCATCATACAAAAAAGAAAAATATAGTGGTTTTGTATTTTATTTGTTTGTTTTTATGTTTGGCTGGAAGTAAAACAAATAATAATAATAATAATAATGTTGTTAATAATAATGTTAATATTCAAGATTTATAAAGTGACAACAGTTTGTGCAGCTCTTTACAATATAAGAAAGTTATTACAGTTACAATGCAATTGAAAACAAGATGGTTAGAATAGCCCAGCCCATGAGAGCTTACAATCTAAAATGTAAACACATTTCCCTTTTTTAGTCAGGTTAATATGAAACATTGCATGTTGATATTTTGCATTTTCCTTTTAAGCCAACAGAGCTCAGCACGACATTTACACAATCTGAGCATTGACTTATGTTCCACACTTCCCCTTCCTTTACAGGGCCCTGTTCCAGATATTCAATCAGAGGCACAATGTCTAAAAGGAAACAGATTTCTCTTAAAGTGTATTTCCACTTTCACAGGCAAATTTTAGAAAATCACATTGTGTGTTTGTTATGTGTTCCTAGCCACACAGCTTTTTATATTTCTTACCTTTTTGATATTTTTATTTAGCAGGCCTTTTCAAGCTCCTCTCTCAATTTCATTAACCAGAAACTCCGACTGTCCTAACAGAAAGATTAAGGACAGACTGACCTCCCCCCACCTTTTAACATACAATGAATGAAGCCAAGCTTCTAGATCGTTAACCTTTTGTTAGGACAGTGTTCACTCTAGTTTACAACTGATAATGAGATCTGCACAGTACAGACAGGGTTACATTACCCTCCCCACCCCACTTGCATTCCGGCGGAAAATTCAGTACAGAGAAAAACTTTTCTTTGACAACTGAGCATGTTTTAAGCAAGCATCTATTTTTTTCTTTTATTTATGCTACGTGATTGAGAAACATGTAACACATTTAAAGTAGTTGTTATGCCAGTTTAGCTGCAAAAGCGGAAATACACTTAGAAAGCTCATAGTGCTCTGGAATTCCTGTGTCATGGGTTAAATTGTATTAAATAATTATTTTATAAATCAGTTATATCTAAAATTTGATTTTGTTGCATTTAATATATCTATATTTGAATATTATTTAAAGTTATGTAGAAACATTGCAGTTAGTATCCACTTTCTATATGCTGCGTATACCCTACTACAGTGAATCTGTAGTAGGGAATACGCTCCCCAGCTAGGTCCAGCTGCACACTAATGAGGACCTATGCAGTCACCTCCTAATTAGGTACACAGAATTAGGAGTCTGTCCACCCAGAGCTCTATCAGACTGCTAGTAAAACCAGCCCCAGAACAAGGTTTACCAAAATGGGGTAAAGAACTATCTTTCTTTACCTCCAGATCTCTGCTCGTATTACCTTAGATCATATATCTAAGAATCCGTGGAGGAACATATCTTCCATCAAACAGTTTTCCTGCAAACCTGGCAAGTTTTATATATAGTGATATTTGCACACTTTTGAGTGCTAAGAGACCACTCTTGTAGCCGTCTTTAATGTAAAAGCGGATAGTCTTATTCTCGCAAAGGCCGACAATCTATATACTTCAAATAATCCTTCAGCATAAAAAAACATAACAGTTCACCTGACTTTCATCAAAACAACATGTTTGTGTCTCACCAACATCAGGTTGTCCAGTAAACTCCCAGTTGTTAGTCTCAGGACTGTACCGTATTTCTCCACAAATCCAGTCCTCAGTATCGCTCAGTAGCTTTCCTCAGCTAGAAGTGTCTCACCACACACCTGTGTGATGCTTGCAACTTCCCACCCCTCATGGGTCACTGTCTCTCTTCCAGTCTGTTCAACAGATCCCTTGGGAGCCAATGACCATTTCAACCTCTCCCAGCCTCCCCTGGCTGTTCAACATGTGCTTTGAGCACACACCAGAGTCTGCCTGTGGCTGTGTGCCTCCTGCACACCCACAACTCCCCTGAGTTCTGGCCCAGACTCTTAATAAGGCTGCTCTTAGCCACCTGTTCAGCCTAGGTTTGTCACTGGCAACATCTGGCCCCAGAACTGGAGATTTCATCCCACCCAGAACTCTTAGAAATCTCCAGAGTTCCAGATCCCAGCTACAACCCAGAATAAATCCTGGAAGAAACTGAAAGGCCAGCTTCTTTCCTGTAAAACTCTTCACATTCTGGAACCTCTCAGCCCCTCTGGCTAAAAGTCCTGGGTGACTGTGCCACATTATATATATATCTATAATGTGTGTATATATATAAGCAGTTCACTCAACGATGCGTTCCTCAACAATGTTGGCCATCAGTTGTTTATCCTGCAACCACTACCCCAGGTGGTAGGTCACTCCATAACACACGGCACACAGCAACGGGCATGCTGTCTGACACAGCCATAGCTCATGGAAAGAGCAAACACATATTCTATTCTGATAACTGTGGTTATTGCATGTAATAATAATAATATTTAGTGCACAATTCTTTTTTAAATTTAGATTCTTTATATGTATATTCTGACAAAGCCCCCCATGAAGTGGGAAAAACAGGGGTGGTTACGTCAGTCACCTTATAGTCTCATAGTTATAGTTAGTTTGCTTGGCAAAGTTATTATTTGCCCAGACCCCTGCTCACTTATTCTTTTGCTGGACAGCTTGGTCTGCATGTAAATGTAAAGGTAAATAGAGGTACGCTAAAAGAAAAAAATAACTTATATACTGAATACTATTATAGATTGTGTTAACGGCAAACAATTATTGGAATACAATATTTTTTGAGTTAGTGGTCCATTAACTAACACTTCTTATGTACTATACATGCATTTGGGTTAATATACCGTATATAGTATATGCTAAAACTGCTATTTTGTAGCAGTTCCACCCTTTAAATCTGAGTCACCAGCAATGTGTAACACAGAACAAGGACATTTGGGATATACAATATGAAAGGTGAAATCTTGAAGGGTCAGCATAGTGAGAAGTGCAGCATTCCAGAATGATAACTTAAGCCTTGGAGATATGCCGAGGTGTAGAAAAGGGCATATTTTTGGATCTTAAACAAATTGATATGGAAGAAAAAGGAAAGACAAATGTGTATATCACATATATGCAGGGGTATACATCAAATATGTGTGTGATTATATATATATATATATACACATCTATCCTATCCTATCCTATCTATCTATCTATCTATCTATCTATCTATCTATCTATCTATCTATCTATCTATCTATCTATCTATCTATCTATCTATCTATCTATCTATCTATCTATCTATCTATCTATCTATCTATCCTTAGATTAAGTAATGTAGCGTTTCTGTCCATATATAGAGAAAAAATCAGGCCACCACTTTAAGTCAAGAAAAGTACATAAAATCACATATCAAACTTTACAATATAATCATGCGAGATAAATCTCAAAGTAACAGTCCTAATATAACACACCACTTCGTATAAGCAAATCAAATCAATCTTCAGTTGAAAAAAATAATCTTAATATTAATTTATTTTCATGTGATTGCACAACCCTCCACCTAAAATTAAAATTAAACTCAGCAGGCATTTTAACTAGGGCTTCACCAAAATGTCAGCCTCCAGCTAAAAGCCTTGCCTAAACATGTGGCTGAAAATGGGAACGGAAATGCGGAACGATCAGGGGTCTATAGAGCAATGGTAAAGGCATAAATATACACTCTCACCGGCATCCCTCTTAGTGTCCCTCTGTTAGTGTCCTGAGACTTACCCGCCAGAGGTATTCCCAGCTGCGGTTCTGCACCAAAGCTCTGCCCTACAATAACATCTTTAGGCTTCCATGTATTTCATCCTAATGGACTTTTTGAACACAGTTTCATACAGTGGACTTTGTATGACATTTAAAATGATTAAGTTCAGACATTCCAGTAAAGAATACTGATAATATTATAGCATAGAAAGTGAGTTCAGACATTTGTGTGCGTCCAACTTTGTTGTAACAGCTTGAGGAAGACTCCTTTCTGTTTCTGCATGGCTGTGTCCTCACCATGCACAAAGCCAACTCCGTAAATACGTTGTGTTATGAATCTGGGGTGGGGGAAGTTAAGTGGCCTACATAGAGCCCTGACATCAACCCTGTTAAACACCCTTTGGATTTGGAACACGGATCGTGAGCCAGGACATCTCCTTTAACAGTCGGTACCTGAGCACACAAATATTCTTTTGGCTGAATGGGCATAAATTCCTACAAACATACTCCAAAATCTTGTCAAAACTTCCCAGAAGAGTGAAGACTTTTCCAGTTGCAAAGGGGAGGGGGATTATGGGGACAACTCTATGTTAATGCCAGGATTTAGAAAAGCAACCACCCTTCTTCTTGTTGGTCAGTATTTCCTGTGTCATGGCCACAGCTAACAGCCACATGCAATCAGGACACATGTACTCTGCATAGTACCGTAGGAAAGGCATCATCTTTTGACCACATAATACTGTAACCATTCCTCGATGTTATCCTGTTTGTCTTCACGTTCAGAATAAAGCAACCTTTGTGGATGAACACGGTATTGGTGAGTTCAGCTATCTGACAATGAATGTCCTCAGTGATTGAATCTACTTATACAGGCCAGGCATAGAGGTCTCACAAGGGATACATCGCTATCACGACAATCGGAGTCAGAATAAAACCCATGTTGCTGCACCTAATATTTCCACCACACTACAAGACAACACAGTTACAGCTACCAAGTACTTCTACTATGGTTTCCAACACCGATATGTAATTAAAGCCAAGAGGTAATATGCACAGGACAGTATGTGTTCTATCTACACTGTCTACAATGTAAAAAATGTAAATAAAAAAACTGAAGTGTGGTCCTCTGAAAAATTCATACCAGTCCCTTACCCTAGACATAGGTCTGGTATGGATTTTAAGGGGGGACCCAATGCAAAAAAACAAAATAAAAGGACATGGACTTCCCCACTTTACATTAGAGTGCCTCCTTTTCACATCAGAAGTTTCCCTTTTACATGAGTCCCCCCTTTTATATCAGAGTTCTCCTTACATCAGGATACCCTTCACATCAGTGTCCCCCTTCACATCAGAGTCCCTCCCTTTCACATAAGAGTCCTTCCTTCTCATCATGAGCCCCCTTCACATCAGAGCCCTCCCTTTTACATCAGAGTCCCCACATTTCACATCAGAGACCCCCTTCAACATCAGGGTCCCTCCTTTACATCAGGAGCCCACTTCACATCAGAAACCTTAGTCCCTCCTTTACATCAGAATCTTACATTACAACCTTCACAACAGCATGGCTGCAGCAGCATGCCAGAGGGAGAGAGGGAGACAGAGCAGTTCTACAGAGAGCCATACTTCTGTCCTCTTCTAAATGTTGGGGAGGCCATGTATGCCAATCACTGTGGATTAGCATCATGTGTTTTGATAGTGCTGGTACCCAGCCCATCTGCACTATGGAAACACATTGATGTTCTGCAAATATTTGATGGCACCTTGAGTCAATGAGAAAGATAGATCTCACACTGCAGAGATACAGCCATGGGACTGTAGGTCCATACATACCAGAGTGTATGCTAGTTTTAGCAGTAATTCAAGGGAAAGGGTACTTCTTAGGCACAATTTACATGTATTCCCAGTTCCCTATAATATCATTTTCTATAACTTAGCAATATTTTGCTTTCTGGAGTTCTCATCTAATTTAATAGAGCAGAGCAATGGAAAAGGTTAAACCATCTAAAGAAATAGCACTAATGTTTTACTGTTCTGACTCTTCTAAAATAAAACAAGGTGAAATGTGATTGGTTCGCATCAAGCGATACAAGCAGTGCTCTTTGCAGTGATGCTGCAGTAGAATGCAGTCTAGACATAAACCCCCGCTTTTTATTATACATAAATTATGTACATAGGCTGTAAAAGGAACATTGCAATGTACAACATTCATTTAATACAATAAAATAACATGGTAAAGGTAACATAGTATTTCACGTGAAAGCTTCCTGAGAAATTATGTGTCTGACGCAGCATCACTTTTATATTGATTCATAGTAAGTTCAGATTACGATTTCCCACTGATAACATAAAGACAGAGAAGAAAATGCATAATAAGATTGTTCTTATATAATTCTTTGTAGCATTTATTAAACCTGCAATTTCTGCACTGTTTCCAATCCTTTTATCTCAATAGGTTTCCAAAGTTAGGCTAGCTATTTTTAATCCATTTCTATTTGATGCAGTTAAAAAATGTAATTTATGCATTTAGCAACACTGAATATGGCTGTTAGCACATTTAATACACTTTAATACTGTTTCCCCCCCACGCCTGTATCGGTAGATTACTGCCATGATATTAAACAGTACGTGGAATTATGATGAAATTTCAGTTTTTATTTGCACAGTATAAAAATGGAGGTTTAAGAACCTATTTCAAGGTTTGCACTGTATTAAAAAAAGTTTTCTATTGCAGTAAGATGATAAAGACAGCATGGCAATTCCAGTATTGGTATGGTGAGGCAAAAAGACCACCATGGCAATATTATGTGGCACTGCCTCGTGAAAGTGTTAGTCAAGGTAGCATTTTTGCAATACATACATACAGTATTTCCCTGCTTTGTATCCCGTTTAACATGTTGTACGTACAGAAAAATATCAATTGACCTGTCAGAAAACCAGTGTCAGATATCCATTGACCTGTCAGAAAACCAGTGTGCTCTTAACTTCCTGTTTAGGCTGATTACACATGTGTCTGCTGCATTGAAATCCCAATGTTGTCAGCCCTGCCCAGTTCTCTGCTGCTGGATTACAGCTTATCCCCACCACTCTCATACATTGTTTTTTCCCCTCTGCAATACAGTTCGGCTGTTTTGACTCTTGGGAAATATTCTGTGGGACCTACCTACATCAACAGGAACCGAACCCCCAGTAGCTTGCCCTGCAAGAATTTACCAAGCCTGGAGATGACATCATAGGCAGTCATAGAAGTTGTTTCTCGCTTAAGGAAAAAGGTAAAATAAAAAAATAAAAAAAAAAGGTAAAAGAAAAAAATAAGATATGTCCAAGACTAAAAGTACAGTTGTCACTTCTTTATTTACTTTTAGGCGGCCAAATCGTATAGGAGAACAATGGTGAGAGTAAAATGCACTCATCCCCATAGTTAGAGACGACATGTAACACTGCAGCTGTCAAACATTGGCTCTAGTGATTGAGAACTGAGCAATCACAAACCAATTATATTTTAGTTCCTCATCTTCTCCTTGCAGAGAGCAGTGACTGTCAGTCACCAATCAGTTGTCGGGATTTTTTCTGGATGCAGCACGGCTCTGCGCTTTCAGTATATAGTGGGAAATTCCCCCCTATATGCTGAGTTTTGGGTCATAGGAAGACATTAGTAAATGTCTTCCTGTGACCCAAAAGAGAACTAACACCAAAAGAGGTTTGGCCATAGTTCTTAAATATTGCAGCCAGAAAGTAATACAGTTTAGACAGATCTTGACATTTCTGGTGAGTCATTTTAATTTGACCATAAATCCATTTAGGGGTCTCTTCACAAATCTGCCGAGGGCAGCCGAGTGAATGACCGATCTGAAGTGAAGTGAGCCGAACACTGTTCGGCTATTCACTTCAGGCCGGTACGGCTAATTTCAGCTGTACATCGGCTGAAATCAGCCGTACATCGGCTTGCTTTGTGTGGCTTTGGGTCGGCCGAACATGCTCAGCATGTTTGGCCAACCCGAAGTGCAGAAGGAGTTCGACTCAGCCGATCCAACATCTGGATTTGCTGAGCCGAGCCCCCAGCAGGCTACTCACTGCTGTTCGGGCTATTCTTAAAGATCCCGAACAGCAGTGAGTGAATAGCCCGAATGCCGCCGAGCGGCATTCGGCTCGGTTGTTCTGCTCGGTCACTCAGAGGTACCAAGCAGAACAGAAAAAGAGTGAAAAAAGTAGAAAAAAGTAAATAGAAAACGATTGTGCAGAGCTAGCAGTGACAGCTAGCTCCGCCCAATAGTTTCCTATTGTCTGGCGGCTCTGCTGCTGTAAAATAAAAAAGAAAAAAAAAATTTCCCGGACGCTCTGGGAGCCTCCCGCTCCCGGCCGCCAAGGAGAGAAACAGGGATGTGTCTTTTTTTCTTTATTCTGACACGCGATGTCAATTTGCAATAGCAATTTCAATTTGCAATAGCCAATAGTAAGCTTAATAAACTAGCATTGTACCCGCCCTCTGCTGATGGACCTGATGGAGAACTGCAGCAGAGGGCGGGTACAATGCTAGTTTATTAAGCTTACTATTGGCTATTGCAAATTGAAATTGCTATTGCAAATTGACATCGCGTGTCAGAATAAAGAAAAAAAGACACATCCCTGTTTCTCTCCTTGGCGGCCGGGAGCAGGAGACTGCTGGGCCGCCAGGGAGAGTTAGCTGTTTGGAGATCAGTGTCCCTGGTTAGCAGGTAACCAGGGATGCTGATCTCACTGCAAGTGGCCCGAGCCAGCCGTAAGATCACGGCTGGCTCCGCCCAGCTGTCAGAAGCAGGCTGTTGGCCGGCCGCTCGGCCAGCTTCGGCTTTATGCGTTCGGCTCGGCTGAGCCGCTCGGTCATGATCGGGAGCTGTACGGGCTATTGTGAATAGCCCGTACAGCACCCCTTCGGTTCTACTGAACCGAAGGGGTCCTGGGGCCGAAGCTAGCCGAAGGATCAGCCAAAGCTACGGCCAGATCCTTCGGCAGCTTCGTGAATAGACCCCTAAGTTTGCATTTAGAGAGTACCTAACATGATTTCAGCACAGTTAAATGCAACAAACGCATGTAGTAAAAAAAATATATAATTTCAGATTTTGAGCTGCAGTGCACTTCACTTCCAGGTGATAGATCCTAGGCATATTAAAGTGACATTATAGGCTATTTTGTTTCTACCCCACCCAATGTTAGTGTCATGATTTACCTTAAATCATGACTCTTTTTTCGATCATCTTCTTCCTTACCGTCCTTTTCAACTGTCCCTCCAGCGCTGGTGCGTGTCTCCGATCAGGGGCTGACTCCTATGTCCTCCTCTTCTCTGATGTCCCACGGAGTCTGTGCGGGTGCACGCTGCTCCATAGACTTACCTTGTGTCTCTCCTCGTCTCCTGGCCAAGCATTTGAACTGCGCATGCGCCCGCCCCAAGACCCTTCCCGGCCGCCCAAGACTCTTCAGATGTTCGGAAGGGAGTGTGCGGCAAAGACAAAATTAAGTTCAAACCTGTTTAAAAAGTTTTTTTTGTTAAAGTTTTTGCATATATAGTTTTTGCATAGATCTACATATATCTACTTGACAGAAGTAGATATATGCAAAAAAAAAACCTGCGGGGGTTCAATGATCCTTTAATAATAATTTTAGCCTATCAGGAGTTTGAATGCCGTTGATTGCTGGATTAAATTGATGTTGTCAGGGAATGATGTCAAGGAATGGGAAGAGCTGTTTCACAGAGACATTATGCAATGAAAGAAAACATGAGCCTGGGCAAAAGAACAGTTGCAGAATGCCTTCTATAAGTGCTGTAGTATTCACAGGTGACTTGAGCCACACTGTTTGAAGGATAAGGATGCATGAGTCTATGGAGTTTATTTACTAAGCCAAATAGGCTGTTCACTTTGCAAGGACAATTTCACTTGGCTTAGTGAATGTGGTGAAAATTCACTTTGCAAAGAATATCCAATTATGTGCAAGGGGGAAAAAAACAATAGTTTTGCTTTCACATACTTGGTCAATGGAAGTCAGCAGAGCTTCAACTCATTCACTAAGCTAAGTGAACAGCCTGCTTGCTTTTAGTAAATCATCCCCAGTGTCTGCTTTAAATCAGACATAACCAGGCTATGGGCATTCCATATTTGAACAATCAGTAAATAGGCTTAAAAACAAGTTATTTCTGTGATTGTCCTAAAGGTTCACATCTGAAGCAATGCAGTCATCAAAGTTGTTTTCTTGGAAGCTCAGCTCACCCTGTTCCCCCTTCCAGTGCTGCTTTTGAGTTACATTACAGATAAGAAGACTGATAGGCTTCAAAGTCACTGCTGAAAGATGTTGCATTTCCTGCAATGTTGTTGGAATCAAGGCCCCATTTATATTTTACACGTGTGACAATAGCACCCCAAACGTGCCAAGACGTTAATTTTGACATGTACAAAAAACTCACATAAAAAAAACCCCATGAAGCTCATAGCCCAAACAGCTTCATGAGATTCTTTGCTGCATTTGTTGCTTGTAGGACAGCCCATTGAAATGAACAATCTGTACAAACACATGTCAAAATGCTACACACACATGTAGTAAGTGTGAATGGTGGCTTAAAGAATAGACCAGACACTTGGAGGGCATTGTATTGGAACTGTAGGCATTGTGTGACACAGCTAAGTGAAGGTTGATTCATGCCACCTGTGGAAAAGCCCAAACACCAAGACCTCTGTGAGTGCCCTGACAATAAAAGGGTTTGCTAAAAGCACATATATTTTGTTAATGAGTCAGGGAGTGGATAAATCTTGAAAGCAAGAGAGAACGATCACTTGTTTTCTGCTGTCAAATCAAATCTCTTTCTGCTTAATTGAAGGATTGTTTTGAGATGTGGAAATGATTAAGAATTATGCAGTGCCATATAACAGACAGTTTGGCAATGCAGTCTCTGATCAACTTTGCAAAGGCTACAGGCACAATAGGTCAATGAAAATTAATAAGAAGTAATGGCCCATGTATTTAACTATAATGAAATCATTAGCCACTTTAGTAAGAACTGTTTCTGAGGAGTGTTGAGGGCAGAAGCCAAATTATGTCAAGTCCACGTGGAATTTTAAGTAAAGACAGAAAGCTGTTTGTAGCTGGAGGAAACATAATTGTATTGAATGAGGACAGAGATCTACTTGTGAACAGATGAGAAAGACTGCAATAAGAATCTGGTAAATTAAAGTGAGAGCAAGTATGGATCTGGATTTTCAGAACAGAATAAAATAACTGAAAGGTGAAACTGCAAGAAAAGAGGATATTAGTTTAATGTGGGTTAGAGCAGAAATTCACTCAAAAACAAGGTAAGGTAGAAATTAATAGACTATTAAAAGCCAGGCTGCAATATTCTTCAATGTAGCAGTTTCCCCTGCAGTACTCTTTTTCTGCCACTAGATGCCCTCAGTCCAATGGTCAGAATAATTCAGCCTACTTCCTCTGAACTCAGGTTACCCTGGACCCACCCCTGCCCATGACTGTACAGTGTACTTTCTCTTCCTATCAGCATGCTTCATGACAGTACGTATTTATATAGCGCCAACAATTTACACACATTCACATTAATCCCTGCTCTCAAGGAGCTTACAATCTAAAGTCCCTATCTCACATGCATACATGCAGGGGCCAATTTTAGACAGGAGCCAATTAACCTACTAGCATGTCTTTGGAGTGTGGGAGGGAACCGGGAGTTCCTGGAGAAAACCCCTGCAAGCACAGGGAAACAATGCCAACTTCTTGCAGATAGCGACCTGGTCAGGATTCAAACTGGGGACCCCAATGTTGCAAGGCAGAAGTACTAATCACTACACCACTGTGCTGCTTACTTGAACTGATTGGCTCCCTGCTTGTTCCTCTCATGCTCTTCTGCTATACAGGGATTGCAAGAGGCTGATACCCAGGTCGAAAAATGAATGCGGCCACTACATTTAAAGACTGGTATATTGCAATATAATAAATGTTTGCTTTTGAGTTAATTCCAATACTAGCTGAGTGACACTTTGTCATTTTTGTGTTTGTCATGTTCCGAGCATTGACAAATGCATGAATATAGGAAAGTGTCTTCATGTATTGTGCATAGAGCAGCTGCCTATGGGAGCACTAGTAAACATTCATTACAAGCTTTAACTATTGCTTATAGCTGTGCAATCAGAAAAGCTTTCACTCACTGCTGATTGAAGATCTCTAGCTTTGACTCAGTGGGTGGAGAGGGTTCAGGCCTCTGCAGAGAGACCACTGCTTCTAAAAAGAGAGAAAGGTTCCTGCTCAGTAGCAGTGTGGCAGGGTATGCAATTTTCTACTGTTGCTGCTTAAAGAAAATATAACGTAAGACTTAGCATACCTCTTGTTGCCCCCAGAATGGACTTAGGTAATTAAAACAAAAGTTCTGTTTGACTTTACCACAAGTAGAGTTAGTGCTGACATTTTAGTTTTAGCACATTAATATTATAATGGGACCTCAAAAAAAGAAGAATGAAGAATTCACTTTTCACATGTACTGATAAAACATAAAGTGCACATTTCAAATTTCATTAAGACCATAAGCTTAACTGGCAAACTATCAGAAAAAGGATTCTTGTTTTCTAAATGTGACATTTTGTTTTACAAAAGTGACAATTACTTTCAGCTGAGTCCAATGCAATCTGAAAATTATGGTCACATGGCTAAAACAAAGATCCTTATTATAATATTACACTGTGTGAATTACTGCTTTATTTTTTGAAAGAAAAGATTTTAACGATTTGAAACCTACAACTGATAGCATTCCAAGGACCTACAAATGAGCATTAGGTGTACTTGCAGCAAAATGACCAATTTTATCTTTTTCTGAAATTTAGTCAAACTAGGCTGCTGATTTTACCCTGTGGAATGCTTAGGTGATCAAGAAAATTCCCGTGACTTTGTTTTCTAACAAAGCCATGTGATCGTCATGTAAGCATTGATCATGGTTATCAATAGCATTATTGATAAACAAATCCATAGTACAAGGGCAGATTGATATTATATTAAAAATACAGGATATTTAAGGCCAACATTAAAGGGGAACTATGGGGTCAGTGTTTTTCCCCATAGTTCTCCTTAGGGTAACGGGAGGACACAAACTAGCGTCCTCCCGTTACCCTAAGCTCAGTATACCGCGAGCTACAGCTAGCGGTATACTGAGACGCCGGAGCGGATCCCGACTTAGACGACGGGATCCGCCCAGCTGCGTGAGTGACAGCTGGCTTTGCCTATCTAGAGGCAGAGCCAGCTGTACCCGCCCCCTCCCCGTCCGTTACGCCAGTCAGCGCTGGCAAATCGGAGCGGGGAGAGGGGAATCCAGCCCCTCCCCCTGTCACGGCAGGGAGCCGTGACAGGATCGAGAGGTGAGTGAACCCGGTATGTGTTCGCTCACCTCCCGATCTACTGAGCCGACCTGTGACAGTCTCATTGTCACAGGTCGGCTAGAACTATGAGGTGAGTGAAAAGCACTCACCTCAAAGTTTTCCTTTAAGGCAAGTGCAGGCAGCCCAGTCTTTCTTTACCTTCAGCAAATTGATCCTACGATCCTACCCCCAACTTGAACCTGTCCCCATTCATTGCTAGGGAAAGCTGTACTCAAAGCAACCATTGGAGACTGCCATGAATATGTTTATCCATACAAACGAATGGCATTACAGTGAGCATGTACAGAACGAATAGGAGCCAGCCTGGTCTGTGTTGTGGGTAAGATCGCTGGATTGGGCTGAGAAAAGTATAAGGGAAGGCTGCCTGCTGCAGGGACATGTACCTTATTACAGGAAAATGTAATCAAAGGTGAAGTTTTATTGTAAGTGTTTTTTTGAAGAATGCATAACCACAATCCTTGATCTTTGTTATTTGCCTACACTGATGGCCCATTTACACTTGTGGGTTGCTACCATGTGTTAACACAACACAGAGCTCTTAGTGCGGTACAACGCTATTCAATGTAAATATTACCTCAACACACTATACAGTACAGGGCAACATACTGCAACAAACTACAATATAGGGTATGCATGTTATACAAAAGAGGGCAATGTGTATTTCCCTTGTATGTTGCATTTCGTTGAGAGCTCATTCCTAATTAATTGCCTATATAGAATAGGCTTTTTGAGAACAGTTTGTCTTTGGCAAGGAAAGGGTTAACATGCAGAAATTATTTTTTCTTTGTAGCTTTAAAGAATTACTTTCCAAGTGTTGGCTTGGACCACTTTAGGTTTATATATTGCAGTAAAATGTACTAAAAATCCATGTATTTTAAAAATACAGTGCAAGAGAAGATATGAATTGAGAGCACTAAGATCAAAAGTCCCCAGTGTCCCTTACCATTAATGTAACCATAATAAAGGACACATAGCACACACGTTACAGGTGAATTGTGATTTTCTCACAAAATATTTTTAATGCTAATGCCATGACCCAAAGCAATGGTCATTTCATGGATTAGGCCTGCTGATTAAACCCTTTTGCTTTTCCAGGTCTTTTTTGATGGTTTATTTTTATCACAAGATTTCTGTAAGAATTCTCGAAACTCACGCAACACAAAGGAAAATGTAGCCAAGCAGAAAATCTCATGTGATTGACAGACCACTGAGAAAGCTTGCCTGTTACAGATAGAACTGAAATGGCCCAAGCTCATCTCTCTCTGTAACGGGTAATCTTTCCCTTTACAGTAATAATGGCAAGAACAGTGATCTGTCTCATTTTGGAATTGCTTTTCCTGACTCCTGTTGTATAAGTGGACAGATGCAAGGATTTTTAGACCAATCTCCAGGCAAATTCTGTGACCCCCCAACTGCCCCCCCCCCCACCACTATTTAAAATTGAGGTTTTTTTACCCTATAACACCTTTTTTGCTGATCTGAATTTGCCGTCACATGTCTGTTGGCACCTCTTCCAGCAGTGGCAATTGGTGATCCATTGCTGCAGTCCCAGCCTATGTCAACTGTTGCCCTCATCGTGAGGGCATTCTCCCAGACAGCCAATGGGACGTATCCACATAACCACCCCACCACCCCCCCCCCCCACCACTATTTAAAATTGAGGTTTTTTTACCCTATAACACCTTTTTTGCTGATCTGAATTTGCCGTCACATGTCTGTTGGCACCTCTTCCAGCAGTGGCAATTGGTGATCCATTGCTGCAGTCCCAGCCTATGTCAACTGTTGCCCTCATCGTGAGGGCATTCTCCCAGACAGCCAATGGGACGTATCCACATAACCCAAACAGCAACTTGGCCACCGGAAGAAGAACCCTTCTCCTCCGCAGTCCAGAAATAAAAAAAAAACTTGAAACCAGTCTGTCACATGAACATATACAGCATTTACGTATGTCGAAGGGGTTTTAAGTTGCTTTTTTTAAACTTACACATTTATTTAGAAGAATTTGGAGAAGGCCAGAGAAGTGAACAATTTAGGACAACATAGCTGAACTGGAAAGTGAGCTGAATTGGAGAATTTTTCCGAATCAGCTATTTTGTCCTAGATTGTTCGCTTCTCCTGCCTCCTCCAAACTCTTCACCCTTTAGTGAATAACCCCGTTAATGATTGGGGGGAGGGGGGTGTTAGGATAGTGGGCAGTTCAATTCATTCCCCAAGATCAGCTTTAAGGAAAGCAGACACCTTGGGCTTAAACTCTAAAAACACTTTTCTTCAAGTTATAATGAAGCAGGTTGGGATGCCGGTAATTCTGAATTTAGGCCAAGAAAAAATGTAAAAATGTAAAATGCTAAATGTGTGATACCAGATTAGGGTTTTGTTGATGCTGTCCATGAGAATCGTATTGTTCCTTTATAGTACATACAGTTTAATGGCATCTCTCACGCACATAGTTAACTGATGTTTTTTCCATGTTGCCCTCAAAGTCACATAAAATGCAGGACCCTGGCCCAGCTAAATGGTATTTCTTTAAATGTATTTTTTCATTGTTGCATGTCCCCCAGGGCAGTATGCAGCTCCCCATGTTGTTTGCATGACAATCCTTTGCCTATTAGCCTTGTAAATGGCTAGAATTGCTTTTCAAGATTCTTCCCCTATAGACAGCAGAGTTCCAGACGTACAATTTATGCTGCTTTTCTTTCTTCTAAAGCTTTTTTCCCCCTCCTGCCTCCCGTTTGCAAGTGCATCCCTGCATCCATATGCTGTCTGTGCACATACACACACACACAGCTGCAACTCCAAAGTAATTCAAGCCCCTCCCCTACTCCTCCAATGTAACAGAATGACTGAGGTTCCAAAAGCCAGGTATGGAAGGAGGGGCATAGCAATTTGGACAATGTGATACATGGTGCCAAAGAGGGTCACCATGTGACATGCTTGGTGTGCACATCCCGACTGGAAGTTCGAGCAAACGCTGCTGAGGGATCCAAGCCAATGGTGGTAATAACCTTTATGTGTAAGTGCTTTAGTACGTAGTATTTTAATTGTGAATTTTAATACATTTAAGGTAAAAAAAAGACTGAAACATTAATACTTTAAGTTTTCCTACTGAGTTATTTACACCTAAAAAAGCTTGAAGAATTTGATGAATCTGACCTTTGATTATATTATTAAAAAAATTATGTGGAACTATAGTACATAACTGCAGTTATTAAAAACAAAACAGCCTTGATTCTCAAGTACCTGGCTGGTATGTTCATACAAAAAGTCTTAAATAAGCATTTTTAGGGTGAATCATAGTTACAATTAAACGGTTTTCTCAGTTTTACCCCCCAAGCAATGGCTCCCCTAGACTTCTAGACTTTTACCAGATGACATTTTATAGCAGCAAGTATAGAAGAAATGACATAACAGTTACAATTCTATGACACTAATAGGACCTCCATGTCTAACAAATATAAAACCTGTCGAAAATAGATTTTTTTAAAAACTAACTTGGATCTGCATTATTTAGCATCCTCATAGCGTGGTGTAGCTGTTCTTTTTTAAAGTATAGCACAAACCATATGTATGCACACTCTGTACGTACGTAGTGGAACTTTACAAAAAATGTGCAGACAGGCAGGCAGGCATTTTACTGCAGAAGAAATGTACTATGTAAGGATTCTTACTTGCCTGTTCACAGGTAAAAATCCCTGTGTAATTCTGTGTACTGTTTTGGCATATTCTGGGATGACTACGCTATGCCATCCTGGTATTGCCAATCAACTGGAAAGAAGACCTGGGAAAGATGTCGCCATCAGCGTGGGAGGTGGAGGACATCATATCAATAGAGGGGTGGTGATTATATTTCTACTTTAAAATGAAACATCAGGCAAGCAGCTAAATACAAAGATAAAATAAATTTATAGGAATCCTTTTACATGCCATATAATTTGCAGTCCTGACAAAAATTTTAGTTCTTCCCCTATCAAAAAATAAATAAAATTGGGCTGGTGTTAGGATTCAAACTATAACCTATGTATTGCTGTAAAAATGGTTATGTTCAACCATGTGACTAATACTGTGCGTTCTCATTGATTATTTTTGCAGGAAATAATGGTTGGACCCAAGGGTCATTAAAGCTTAGTGAAAGCTTATTGCATGAGCTTAAAGCTGAAGCCTAGGCAGATATAAAACAAAAATGAATGCATCTCTGTAATCATTATTACATAATTAAATGTACTTTTTAAATACAAGCAGTGTAAGTACCTGAATTTAACCTGACATCAGCCTCTTGAAATCACAGCATGTCTTAACTGTGAAAGCGAGAAGTCAAACAAGAAGCCAAATGTGCTGACAAAGAACATACTGACAGAAGGAGAAAGCAGGATGACAGAAAGGTAAGGGCAACTGTGTGATTCACTGTCCAATCACAGGCTGGGGGTTGGGCTTAGAGCAAGTGTGTTGAATGATTTTTATTTTATTTGTATTAATTTTGTTATATTTGGCTAAAGCTCTGCTTTAACTGCAATGTCAATGCCAGAATTACCTATGAAAGGGTACCAATTGCCCTAATGGAATCACTCCCTTAATGGCTTAGAATGCTGCAGAATCTCACTATCTAGTGAGGGAGCTATGAGAGAGAGACATCTTGCTTGTTCAGCCAGTGAGGGAGTGACTGCATAGGGAAGGATGAATAGCCTGTTGTTATTAATAGTATTATTATTATACTACAGGGTTTATATAGCACCAACAGTTTGCACAGCACTTTACAACATATAGGGAGACAGTACAATTGCCATGCAATGCCATACAAAAGGATTAGAAGGATCCTGCTTGTGAGAGCTTACAATCTACAAGGAGGGGAAAGGAGTAGATGTACAGTTTTTATGTCGGGGTGGGACAGGCTTTCCTGATGAGGTGAGTTTTCAGGGATAATTTAAAGGCAGACAGATTAGGAAAAAGCCGGATAGATTGTGGCAGGGATTTCCAGAGGATAGGAGAGGCCCCAGAGAAGTCCTGGAGGCGTGCATGGGAGGAGGTGATGAGGGATATAGAGAGCAGGAGAGCAGGAGGTATTGAGAGGAGTAGAGAGTATGGTTTGAGTGATACTTTTATATGAGGTTGGAAATGTAGCCAGGGCAACGGTTGTAGATAGCTTTTTTATGTTGTTGTTAGTGTTTTGAATTTTATGCATTGTGCTATTGGAAGCCACTGTAGGGACTGGCAGGGAGAGGAGGCGGCCACTGAATGGTTGGTGGTGTGGATGAGTCTGGCAGCAGCATTCATCATAGACTGAAGGGGGAATAGCCTGTGGAGAGGTGGGCCAACAAGAAGGGAGTTACAGTAGTTCGCGCAAGAGATGACAGAGTGAGTTAGTAGCTGTGTGGTGTCATTTGTTAAGAAGGTGTGAATTTTGGAGATTAAGACGGCACAATTTGGTCAGAGATTGGATGTGGGGCCTGAAAGAGAGATCAGAGCCCAGAATTATACCTAGTACTCTAGCATGTGTGAAAGGACTGGTATTTGTGCTATTGATCTCAGCAGAGAAGTCAGAGTGGTCTAGTCATTGGGGAATAGTCACCAGCAAAAGGATCACTCATCTGGCATGGCCCTAAACAGTCTAAGTGAAGAAGAGATTGACAAACAAAGGTGAAAGAAAAAAAAGAGAGACTGGGAATCATTCTCATCTATACATCCTCATGCCATTCAATATCAAAGTTTCCATCACAAAACGTTTTGCCAGACTCATTTTTGATTGTGGATCGCCTTCTGAACAATGACTTCTTAGAAAACCATTGTAACTCTTAGTACTTTATGGCTAGCTGCAACAGTTTTATTGGGCACTACATGTAGACTGTAATAAACACCCATATCCTTTATGTTTCCTTCTCCCCTTGCAAAGTAATAGTAACAATCTCTCCATGTGCTTGATGGCTAAAGTACAGCAAATGTTCTACTTTCCTTTCACACCTAATATGTACTCAGGATCTGCCTAGCAGAGCCATCAATAGAAGAACTGCGTATTTTTTCTTTGACGATGTTTGCCATTTGCTCTGAAGAATCTCTATTACACCAATGAGCAGGAACCTATTTCGTTCTAATGATTTCTTTGCTGCCTCTTGGAGTAAAGGGTTATATAGTGGAGTGTTCATATGTATCTTTGCCAGTGTTTCGACTACAAGCTGGAAATTCTGTAATAATGTTACCAGCAAAAAACCTAATAATGAACCAGGCTCATAGTTTAAATATAGTCAAATGTAAACTCTAGAGAGGGAAAAGTCAATATACACGAATGTGCTCCTGGAGAATGTATGAATATTGCTCCTTCTCTTTCAAGGTTCATTATATAGCATTAGTGTAATGAACTGAAAGGTAGTGGCATGGATAATATAGAACTCCCATTCCTAAATATGTTATATAATTAGGTTTGGAAACCCCACAAATGTTTGGGAACTTATTGCATCATGTTTTTATAACATGCCTGAATATATTTTTGTGTTTATTTATATAAATGTATTTATTACTATTAAATAAATATATTGTTTTATTTTTTATTTATACATTTTGACACACTAAAATGTCATATGATCTTAAAAATGGGAATGTCAAATGAAAAGTGTATTCAATATTTTAATATTTTAATATTTTTATATCTGCAACTTTCATTAAAGTGTAGCTAAACTAAAACAAAAAATATATATACTGCAGCCTTGGTGTGGTCAAGTTATATAATTAACTTTTTTTAGTGTTTTTCCCTTTTCTTTACCTGGTGATCCTGTCATTAAGACACTTCTTGTCTTAGAGTGACAACGTTCACTCAGTGTGCTGTATCTATGGAGGAGCAGCATTGTCACTAGACATTCGTTTCAAATCGAAAAATTCAGACAAAATTTTGGGAAATTCGAATGTATCCGAATTCCGAAATACAGCTAAAGCGAATGCAAACAAATCCGAATTTCCGATTCCGAAATTCGTTAGCGGTAGTCTGTAGGAATTGTCATTTCATTTTCGTTTCGCTCGTTCGTTGCAGCAAAATTACATTTGAGAAAAAAAATATATATATTTTTTTACAATCTGCGGAAGAGGAAAAAAAAGCGTGAGATTCCCCCCAATTGATACCAGACCCTTTAGGTCTGGTAGGAATGTTAGGAGGGACTCCCCCCCCCCCAGTTAAAACAAAAATAAATGTGTGGGGTTCCCCCCAAAATCTATACCAGGCACTTTAGGTCTGGTAGGAATTTTAAGGAGGAACCCTAGCCCCCAAAAATGGGAATAAAATGTGGGGTCCCTAACATTCCAGCCAGACCCTTGATCCGAGCACAGGTCCGGCAGGGCAGGAAAGGGGGGGGCGATCGAGCCACATGCTCGTGACATCACAGCTCGCTCCGCCCATTTGACATTCTCAGCTGTCAAATACAACATAGATCTCGGGAGCTCCCCAATGCTATTCATGAGCTCCCGAATGACATTCGGGTCTGTGAGCAGAGGTATCATAATACTTTTCATATGGAACGAACGAACGAAACGAACACGAAACGAAAAGTCGTACAGACTACCGCTAGTGAATTTCGTCCGAAACTAATTGACTTTCGGACCCGAATCCCGAAAAACAAAATAATGCAAAATCCGAATCAAAACAAAACTAAACAAATTTTTTGCCGGTGCACATGTCTAATTGTCACCCTAGGATAGGACTACAGAATCTCTCCTCCTATTCTCTTTCCAAAATAAGTTGCAGGAGTTCTGTAATCACATATATGGCTGTAAACAATATAACTGACAAGTGCACAGCATAGGCTGAGAAAACAGTGGGTGAAATTCATCAAAACTGAAGCAGACAAAATCTGGAGCAGTTGTGCATGGTAACCAATCAGCTTCTCTCTTCAGTTAAGATTTTAAAATGAAAGAGAGAAGCTGATCGGTCTGCTCCAGTTTTGATAAATCCCCCTCTATGTTTTCAGGTCACAGGATTTGACAGACACTTCCTTGGACATGGTGACCAAGTCTGTCCCTGTCACCCAAATGTGCCTGTGCCAATTATTACCCTGCCACACAGGCTTCTGATGGAGACCACTAATGACCATTTCAAGAGGATGTGAAAGAACAGGAAGCAGCTATAATGAATCGACAGGAGATCAGCAGCTCTGAGATGCAACAAAGGATGCAAAAAAGGTGAAATCAAGTACTTTATTTTTTAAACAGGCAATCGTTTATGAATAAAATTAGCACAAGATGCTATGGTGATTTTACATTTGAAAGCTTTTAGGACAAGTTGGTTAATTTTAGCCAACATGCCACTGAACATATATATTTTTTATCCTTGTCTGAAAAGCAATGCAACACTTAAGGTTATGCTAGCAGGCTGTAAAATGTGTTATTTAAGTATTGATCTGAAAGCAGTTCAGCACAAAGATGTTACGAGCTGAAAGGAAAGCCAAGTTATCTTGTATCTCACCAGAAATTGTACTTTCATTCATAGGAAGGCTTGTTAGAAGATACATTTCTGCCACCACAATTACCGGCGATTTTGTTTTGTGATATCCCTGTATCAGGCAAACAACTTATTAGTGGCAATGGAAACCCAAGCCAAAAAAAAAATCACTGCATCATTTCAAGTGTAGCTAAGTTGGCATCCACCCATTCAATTGCTTTTAATAGCATGCAGGGAAGCCAATGCTATTCGCAGAAGGACTGTAATAGATCTCCACAAAGAGGTTTTGCATTTCCCTACTGAAATTACAAAATACAAAAATAATCAATTTAGTTTATTTTTACGGCCATATAACAACTCTCCTGATGTATTTCATGGTCAAGCTGCAGATTTTGATCTGCAGGAAATGATTCTAGGTAATGGCCAATGGTTCTTATAAACAGGAGAGGAGCTGTTGATGAACTGCATCAAGGGAGGAATTTATGATGTTTCAGCAAAGCCAATGGATAGTTATGGGTATTGTTTCCTTTAACCCTTTCACTGCCAGAGGCGCTTTTGCTGGGTTTTTTTGCACACATGATATAATCCAAATTTTAGGTCTGAAAACTACTTTAAACCCCCCAGAATTATATATTTCTTAAAAGCACAGACCCTGTAGAATAAAATGGTGGAAGTTGCTTTATGGCGCATGATATTAGCGCAACTCTTTATCTCACAAAAGAATACATTTAAGTTAAATTTAGCACGCAAAAACACAATAGGGGAATAACCCAGCCAAAGTGAAGTGAGCCGAACGCTGTTCGGCTATTCACTTCTGGCTTGTACAGCTGATTTGAGATGTACATCAGCTAAAATCAGCCGTACATTGGCATGTACGGCTGAGCCAAAGTGCAGAAGGAGTTCGACTCAGCCAGAGCCGAACATCTGGATCGGCTGAGCCAAAGCTCCGGCAGCTTCCTCGCTGCCGTTTGCCCCTATTTCCATAAGAGCCAAATGGCTACCCCTGCATTGCAAGGGTTAAATGCTCATTTTCACTTAGGTGCAAAAATAATAAAGTTATACTCATCCTAACCACACAGCCACCCAGCCTGTCTCCTCCTTTTCCACTGCAGTGATGGAATGTACTTTGGTGTCCTCACGTCCAGTACACAATGTATTGGACGTGATGACTCACAGGACCTTAGACCTCTGCAGGGGAGGGGGTGTGAGACTGGAACGACTGCTCTAAAATCCAACTGGCTCTAAGAATTGGGGGAGTATAACTTTTTTATTTTTGCACTTAACCCTTGCAGTGTGGGGGCAGTTCCACTGCAAGGGTTAAAACATTTTTTCCTAGAGTCCTTCTTTAAATATAAAAGATATTGTGCCGAGTAAATGGATATCCAACATGCTAAGCTTAAAAAGTGCGTGCACTTGTGAAATTGTGAAAAAATATGGTATCCCAAATTGTGGCACCTAAAACCATCTTATGCTCATTTTACCTGTGCTTCCCCAGCCCTCCCCCACCACTTCATCCTCCATCACATCCGGATGTAGAATCAGTGGTGTTTGTGTCCAGAGAGATTACCTCACTCCTTTGGTTATGTGACAATGCTCCAGTCTAGAGATTGCCAGGCCCAAACACAGTCACAAAGGTGCACTGGGTTGGGTCGCCAGATGTGATGGAGAAAGAATTTTAAAGGAGCACTGGTAACGTGTGTATAAGAAGTAAGGGGGTCTATTGCAGAGACACTGTTACTTTAACCTGCACATACAAGGTTATAGTGTCTATTTAAAGTGCATATTCACTGTTAAACTAAAATTCTCTCGGATTCTCTCCTTAGCTTTCTGAGCATGCAGAGCTGACAGCTGCTGCCTCTCATGATGTCTGCCGCCTGGCCAGTAGAAATGTAGAGCCACTCCCTATGCACTTACATCCCATAGGCTTGAATTGGGTATACCTGTATAGCAGGAGCAGAATTCCACTCAACTTTATGGGATGTTTGTAGGCAGGTGTGTGAGCAGGACATAGGTACAGAACAGCATTTCCCAACCAAGGTTCTGTGGCACCCTGGGATAGAAGTTAACCCCCATCCAGGCCTGTATTAAGCATATTGTACCTATGTACAAATTACATAACAAATTTTTCTGAAACGAATCGCACATGTCTATTAAATGCTATAGGGGCAGCTGAAGACCAAAACCCCTAGACAACTAGTGATGACCCGGGTTATTCTGACGGCTCCTGCAGGGGTGCGTGCTACACCTTTAAAAAAGCAATAAACTGCAGTACATAGATATGACCCAGCTACATAGGAAATGATTAGATTTCTGTTTGAAATAAAGTAACATTCACATGACTTGCTGTAGGAAAACAGGCAAATGTAAATTCTGCTGGGCCCTCTGAAATGTTATAAAACTGTCCTATGCTCAATCCAACATACCACAAAGAACTATTGTTATTTAAATGGGACGTATGCCCTCAGCTTATATTACAGGTTGGTAGTGTGTCAGCAAATGCAATAATCATTCCACCGTGTAAGCTTGCATGCACAGAAACCTGTTAGCCATTATTCTTACCATCTGTATGCTTAAGGGCTCATTGACACCTATGCATTAACACATGTGTAGAGGTTTGCCATTGTTATTAACAGCGCTAGTTCACATATACGCAGAGCAGTGACGTTGTCCAATTTTTCATCTGCCAAAACACGTTATAAGGGCTCTTTATAGGAATGATAGTGCATGGCAACAAACCTGCCCAAAGCAATGTTACAAAACATGAAAACAGAAATGCATAGGTGTGAAGCCAGCCTTGATTTGAAACAACTGAAAAATAATTGAAGAGCAGTTATCAGGTTTGGTATCCTGTTTATTTCAAGGTGCCTCATTTCAGTATCTGACTGCATTAAAATTGTATGCCAAGATGCACAATTAACTGTTCCACAACCCCCAAACACAGAGTTTTGAGACTCCTCTAAGAAGCTTTTACTATTGACTCGAAGTAGCCAAAGTAAAAAAAAAAAAAGGAAAGACAAGTTGTAAACAATGTACAACACTATACAACTTTTTGCATGGAGTTACTGCACAATGTAAGTAGGCATTTGAAGCCAAACACTGGGCTAGTTTTTTTGTATTTGAGAAAGGTTCCCCAGGTGCAAACTTGCATTCAGTTCAGAGCTGTTTCCTGCAGTACCACTAGGTCGCTACAAGATATTTGTAGTCTTATAGCCCAGCATCACTAAACCCAGAAGACTAAGCACATACAGTGAGTGCATGGTATCATGGTCCCAGCCCCTAAAAGGGAGTCACCACAGCACCATTCAACCACAGTGTGTTGGTATATGTCAGAGCACATTGAAAACCAGTCAAGCATAAGGTGCTAGTTAAATATACCTTATTAAGAAAAGTGTCCACAGGAGCAAGCAAAATTCATAAACATGAACAAGCCAAGGTCAGGAGCCGGAGTGGGTAGTCGTACAAGCCAGGTCAAGAACACGGATATCAGCATTGTCAGGAACAAGCTAGGTGCAGGAACCAGAGGAGAACGTCAGCACGGAATCAGAATACTCAGAGCAGCATGAATGCACTAGCAGGTAAAACCATGCAAGGGCAAGGCCGGACTGGACTGAGCAGTTTAAATAGTGAGTGGGATGACATCATCACTCAGAGACAGGAAATTCCCATCTTGCTCTCTCAGATGATGCTCCCTGTTTGGCATAAGAGGGAGCCTGGGAGTAGTGAGCAGCGTTACATAGTCTGCTCAGACAAAGGAAGAAACACAGAAAGGTGTTGATGAAGCCCTGACAGTATAGAGAGTGGTTCTATGCATCAGTAAAAACTGCCCAGCCCAGAGGAGAGACAAAGATGAAGAACACCCGGCCGTTTCACTTGACCTGCCTTAAGACATTTAAAAAGGTAATTATTTAAACAAACACAGCATACAGTATATTGCCAGTCGAGGCCACAAAGTAGAGAGGGGGACCATTTGGAGGAGGGTCACAGAGCCTGTAGTCTTTCTTTAAAACCACATTTATACTCTGCAAATTTTGTTGTTGTTTATATTCCCATGTATTTCCTACTTTCATTGTGATCAAATATCCCCTTTCGTAGCATTAAAATTACATTTGCAAAAATATACAGCATCATGTTTAATGTATTTGGTACCACTGAATATACAGTATTATCGACAAACTGTTTGCAAGCAGCTGTCAGCTCCACTGTAGCAACAATGCGTTTTGTTTTCTACTTGTATAGTTTTATGGTGATCAGGTAGCATCAAACAGATCGACCATCTACAGCTTCTAAGAGAAATAAAAAGTCCAGATCTAAGCTTTTTTTTTCTAACCCTCGAGGGGGTTGTAAGAATGACAATAAATTATTCAGATACATGGAAGAATCTCTAGACAGAGAATTACATTCTCATCACCAGAAATTTCATATCACATAAATCCAAGCCTATTTCCCTCTTACCGAGGATTTCCAAACAGAGATATTTCAGGCAATTTTCGTTCTAATCAAGAATCAATTTTGGTGGTTAATCCATGAGACCGATATACAAGACACACCAAAGAACAAGACAGCTGTCACTTTCTTACAGCAAACTTTCTGCCATCTAAGACATGAAGACAACAAATTCTGAATATGTTTGCTTTTAAAATAGTTTTCATAATTAACTTGCTACTGCAATACTAAAACATTACTGGGAAAAAAACACTTTTATTAGGGTAGCTGAATTTCATCACTTGGATCAAAAAATAAAAATTTGCTTTGGATATAGTGAGGAAGGATAAGAAGTACTAATGGGTAATACAGCTCTCTGGACTCACATATCACTGTAATAATGTCACAGCCTGGCTTCCTAACCAATCAGGAAGCCGGACGGCACCTCATGACTCGCCGCCCGGCTTCCCGATTGGTCAGATAGCCAGGCAGCCTATGAAGCCGGTGTTTTCTCTCTAGAACAGCGACTTCACAGGCAATCAGGAATCCGGGCGACGGGTCATGATCCGCCCAACTTCCTGATAATTGGGGCACAAGGCACCGCTACACGGTATCAGTGAGTACTGAAAAAAAATATCGGTACTGGTACTCGATACCAAAAATACAGTAACAGTGCATCCCTAGTTATAGATATGGTAATATTTATGGTATGTACCTTGCAAGAGCCTTACAAAAACCAAAACAACATCAACCACATCGTTAAAATTAGAGATAACAAGTGTAATATTTATACCTAATTTGAGTTGAAACATTTTCAAATATGCACTTTTCACGGCAGAAAGACCATATATCCTCTGCTACTTCCTACAACAGAGCAACATGCCTAAACCTGATTAGATAGACTTTACATCTCTCAAAACCCCCATCACTGTTTCTGAATTTACCAGGGCCCTCTTCCAAACTAAACCTGGAAAATGTCCTGGATCAACTATCATCCCATAGCCTTTCCCAATACAGATTTTTGAGAAGATTCTTGCCGATTGGTTTGTACTATTTCTTTCTAGGCTAGCCAGCCTAGAACAAGTAGGACTTACCCCTAGAAGAGAAGGCTGTGATAACACAATTAAAGTATTGCACATTATTCACTTCTTGCATAGGCGACATGTCGAATGCCTTCTCCTGCAAGTATTACTGGTTCTGGGTCAACAAACCCACATGCTCTCATAGATTATGTTGCTTCACTTTCTACCCACAGCTAGAATCTGAAATAATGGTTCCTTCTCTAAGCCCTTCCCAATATCCAAAGCTGCTCGCCAGGACTGCCCTCTGTCTCCTATTATTTTTATTCTAACGCTTGAACCCTTCCTATGCACACCAAATTTTAATATGTCCATCTGTGGGATCAATATAGGTAATTAAGAATATCTTTGTTGATTATCTTTTTTTTTTTCTTGTCCTTGTTCTTGTTATTACCTCTAGCTAACTGGATGGCAGAATTCTCTAAATTCTGCTTAATTTCCAATTTCTCAATCAACATAGCTAAATCAGCAGCTTTAAACAGAACTATTCCTCAATCCCTTGTCTTTAATTTTTTTTTAAATGTTTCCTCATTATATGGGAATCTAACATCATACAATGACCCCAAGAATATTTTTAGATTGAACTCTCTGCCCTTACAAAAACTAAAAATATACTTGAAGAGATGTGATCTTCACATCTTTACCTGGTTTGGAAGAGAAATTTTAATTGAAATGAACCTGTTACTCCATTTACTCTACTTGCTACAAACATTGCCCATTAAATTACTGTCATTTTTTTTTACAAGAGATCAAGATAACCATTACAAAATCCATTAAACAGCAGTACCTGCATAGAACAGGAAAAACATCCCCCAGCCATTAAGTAGTTTATGATATAACCAGTGAAAGATTATGATAAAGGCAGAATGGACAGATTTTCAGGGCACCCAGATTTCAGGTGGGAGGGGGGAGGGCCTAGGGATACATAAAAAAAAATCTCTGCACTTCATCACTTCAAGTTTTGTAAGTCAGACTTCAGACTTTTTCATTAGGAGGTCAAATCCGACCCTGATTATTGGTGTTCAGTAGGTGCAGCAGTACACCACAGAATTAGTGTCAGTGGCTGTTAGTACATGCATCAATAAATCCCCAGCAATGTCAATAGGCATAAAAATTAACCTTGTAATAAAACCCCATCACTGGTGTAGGTGGGTGCAGCACTACACTCCCAGCATTGGTGTCAGTGGGTGCAGCAATAAACCCCTAGCATTGATGTCGGTGTGTGCAGCAATACAACTCCATCATTGGTGTCAGTGGGTGCAGTATTAAAACTCCATCATTGGTGTCAGTGGGTGCAGCAATGAACCCCACTCGCTGCTGTTGTGGATGCAGCAATAATTCCCAGCACTGGTGTCAGTGGGTGCAGAAATAAAACACCATCATTGGTGTAAGTGTGTGCAGCAAAAAATCCACAGCATTGATGTCAGCGGATGCAACAATATACCCCCATCCTTGGTGTCTGTGGGTGCAGAAATAAGCTCCCAGCATTTATGTCATTGTGTGCAGCAATAAACCTCCATCATTGGTGTCAGTGGGTACAGCACTAAACTATGAATATCACTGTCAGTAGGGGCAGCAATAAATTCCCAGCACTAGTGTCAGTGGGAGCAGAAATAAAACCACAGCATTGGTGTTCAGTAGGTGGAGCAGTAATCCTCCAGTATTAGTGTCAGTGGGTGCAGCAATAAATCTCAAGCATTAGTGTCATTGGGTGCTGCATTATACCCCAAGATAAAGGAGAGACGAGAGTGCATACACATGACCAATACAAAGGACTACTTACATGGTGGTGGTGGGGTCTGAGGGTCTTGTGGTCCCAACGGACGATGGGTGGGTGGTATCTAGAGCGGGCTGTTATTTGTTGTTGGCTGTAGAAGAAGGAGCAGTCTGGGAGGTCTGCACAAGATGTGATAGGTAAGTGGACAAGAAAGCGTTTGTCCGAGAAGGGTGGGAGGACTAGGTGCAGTGCGTGTCAGCACCATGTCAGATCTGAGTGACTGCTGTTCACAGGGGAGTGATTGGGCTTGGAGTAGCAGATCGGTAGTCGAGCGTCTGTGTCTGCCCAAGATGTGGTGTATGGTGGGCAAGAAATTGTGTACCCAAGGAGGGTCATGAGTCTGAGTGGCGGGAAGGACCGGGTGGCCTCAGTGCTGCTGGGGAAATGGAACATTGTGGGATGCCAGTGCTTGGCACTGGAACTAGTCGGAGGATGAGTACAGTAGGTGGTCACCGTATTCAGATCTGAGTGACTGCTGCTAACGGGAATAATCGGAATTGGAGGAGCGGATCAGTGATGGAGCAACGCGTTTCAAGGTGAACCTCTTTCTCAAGCTCAAAGAAGCAAAGGGTACGCTTATTGAATGTTGGGAGAATAAGTAGGGTTTGAAAGCGACAGGTGGGCGGAACCTAAGTCTCTAAACAGTTATGTCAGGATAAGTGTGACAGGCTATAATAAGACCACAGCCCAGGTGATAGATCAACATATGTGATGTTGTTATGTGAAAGAAGGAATTGAGGTTGAATGGAATTGGAATTTGTTTTATTGTTGTTTAAAAAAGGAACTTATTGTTACTAAGAGTCTGGTTCTGTAATAAAAATTATGTATATAAAAAAGTAACAATAAGGCTGAAAGAAAACATGAAGGGCAATAACATGAAGAGCATTTTGGATTCATGGATGGTATATGATATGTTGAGCTGTGGTATGTTTACTCAAAATGAGTCTTACATGCACTTGAATGCAAGTCTTCATGGAATGTTGCTATGGATTAAACAACCATTATGGTTATATGTTGCGGGGGTGAGAAAAGTTGCTGCTGCTGACAGATGCTACTGTTTTCCAGCAGACGGGTTTGTGGAACTACAAGTCTGTAATAAGACATGAGAAGAGCGACTAAAATTCTGTTTAAATAGAATGATGAAGGAACAACATGACCTTAATCAACACTATTGGACATGGTGTATGGAGATGGGAGGTGAAGTAAGTTTATGTGAGAACTATGTTTATGCGTGTACTAGATTAGTGTTTTGATCTCCAGTTCCTCATTTAGTCACATTGGAGTAAGGGTATTAAGTTGATAGATCTAGTACATTTCTCTTCTACATAAACGCTGGAACCACTCGGGAGGGGATAGGTGTTCGGGAATGTGCTCTATAGCAAAGATCTGGAGGAGCTGGATTCTTTTCTTATGTTTAAAAGTGTAATGTCGTGGGACGCTGAGGTTGCAATCCCCATCTGCAATCAATCGTCTGTGTTCTCCTATTCTCTTTCTCAGGGGGCGGATGGTTCAGCCAACATATAACAGGCTGCAAGGACATTTGAGGTAGTAAACTACGTGATCATGTGAGTATGAATTGTTATATTGGGTATGTGGTGTTTTGGTGATCTGAAAATACAGATTGGCCATGTATGATGAACTGACAAGTGAGCCATCTGGGTTTCCTACATGGATATGTGCCCACTCTATTGTCAAATTGTGGGTGTAGTTGGCCCTTTTTCTATAAATTGTTGGTTCCTCTGTATCATCTGCGGCAGCAATAAACCCCCATCATTGGTGTCTGTGGGTGCAACAATAAGCCCCAGCATTGGTGTCAGTGTGTGCAGCAATAAACATGCTTGGTGTCCATGGGTGCAGAAATGGGCTTTCAGCATTGGTGCCAGTGGGTGCAGAAATAGGCTCCCAGCATTGGTGCCAGTGAGTGCAGCAATAAACCTGCAGCACTGATATTTATATTTGCAGCAATAACCCCCAGTGTCCGTAAGTACTGTAATAAGTCTCTAGGAATGGTGTCAGTGGGTGTAGCAATAAATGCCCAGTATCAGTGTCAGTGGGTGCAGCAATAAACCTGCAGCATTGGTGTCAGAGGGTGCAGAAATAAACCTCCAGCACTGGTATTTAATAGGTGTAGCAATAGCCCCCATGATTGGGGTTCAGTGGGTGCAGTAATAAACCTACAGCATTGGTGTTAAGTTGGTGTTGCAATAAAACCCCAGCTTTGGTGTCATTGGGTGCAGCAATATTCCCCCCAAAATGGTGTCAGTGGGTGCAGCAATAAACACCCAGCACTGGTGCCACATTTATATTTCACTTTTATATTTCCAATTGATTGTGTACCCACTTCTTCATTCATAACACTAATAAACAGGTGGCGTAGGGTGGGTCATCAGTTAAAAAACAGCCCAGGGCCCAACAAAACCCATTATTTACAACCTTTTTAGATACAAACTACAGGTCACAATTTGAACTGTAACTTATTACAACAATTCCCCCTTAAGGTACAGTATTTTCCAGTGTAAAAAGACCAAAAATAAAACAGCTTGTGTTTGTGAATATTGCGGGAGGAAATGCAGAGAATGTAAAAAATGTGCAATAACACATGACAAAAACTGCATCTTGTGGCCATAGTCTTGCATAGAATTAAAACTTTTTGAGTTCTTATTTTATACACTTCAATATAAGAGGTCTATTTTCTCTGAGAGTCCAAGCAGTGTAATGGATAATACAGCACTTGGGGGTTTGGCTACAGAAGATTTAAAGCTTTTGGCTAACACTGAAGTACAGTAAGTATTCTTACTGGGAAAATCTTGAAATGAAATATAGCATCTGTCTCACTACATTCATACATTATTTAGCCAGATTACATCAAAAAGCAAACCTAACACTTATTGTGAATGTCAGTAAAATTCATGTGTGCAAAATCCTTTTTATATAAAGATATGGCACTGTCATCAATTTTTAATCCTGTTTCAGCATTGATAGCATCCTCCAATAACAAAAAAGATGGGTCTTTTCAATTGACAGTAAAATATATAAAAGAGGATAGATATAAGGTAATATGAGAAAACAAGAATAACATGACTTGTAGTTCCAATCTAGTTATTTACGAGGAATAAGCAAATCTGCCCAGGTCCAAATGAGCTCGCGATAAAGCATTCTAAGAATGGGCAAGGGGAGTGAAAGAGTGGACAAATGACAGTATGGTTTCTGCATATGAGAGTCGCAGTTCTCATAGTCGCAGTGCCAGAAGTATAGAGCTGGCTGTACTTTCCAGCATAGAAACTATGATTTATACAGTACACAGAAGCAATCAAGCCCTGGGATACGTATTAGTAGAGGAAATGTGTTTCTCAATATTAAAAGTAAAATAAATAAACCTTTTTTCCTTGTGTTCTGCTTTAAACATACCAAACCACAGCCATAGGCTGCCCGTCCTTCTCCAAATCAGGCAGTCCAAAAATAAATAATTTACAATAATAACAGACAAACTTAAAAGGAGAAGAAGAGATGCTGCCACATGGAGGTAGAAGTCCTTGCTAATGTGTCCTCTTCCTCCGTCTCTCCAGCATTCTCATGCTGCACCTCCTCCACCCTCTATTTCTCCTCCTCTTTTGCCTTCACACCTCTTCCTTGTCCGGGCTTGTGTTTGCAGTATCCGATTGCACTGCAGACACGGGGGGGGGCGTGGCTATGGTGCCATCAATGCACTGCCATGCCCCCTCCTGCCGCATAATGAAGGGGGAAGTTTTGTGGGCATTTGCGGTGCATCCAACAGCTGCCACTTTGGAACGCACCGCAATTGGTGTGAAGAAGCCCTCCATCCCCTCCCCCTGCTATGTGTAAGCTTCTCAGCACCGCAAGGCCTGGATCTCAACTGCGGAGGAGCGTACGGTTTTATTAGTGGTTGGTCTCGGGGATACTCTTTCAATTGATTAGAGATGTATATGAGACCATTAACATCATTTAAACCGTGGGAGATGCTGTGAGTATGAGGTTGTTTAAGGAACCCTGGTGAAACACTTCTATTTGGACTATAGCCCCTACGGGTGATAGTCGGTACAGCACTAGTCTAAATTGGTACAGGGTTTCCCTTTAGGTTTGGGGATATACAGTGTGTAACAAGTCAGCATATGAGTAAGTATTTGCAAGTATAGTCTCTTGTAGTACATTGACTAAGTAGATATGCACAGAATATTACAGTCCGTACAAACCATTTGTATAGTGCCCCGCAGGGCCAGTGTGATACTTGCGGTTTGAGGTTTATCAGAGGGGATCTTCCTTAGCAGGTCTTAGTGGAGTTCTCTCTTCCAGGTAGTCAGATGATGTGGGTGCTAGTTGATGAGCCTCTCCAGTGAGCAGTCCCAGTGGCTGGTCTCCGGGTCTGGTGGGGATCAGGATACCCTGGTAACTGGGGGTACGTATAGGGAGATGCTCCCTTGTGTGGTCTCACGGTACGGATAGTGAACAGTCCACGTACGTACGCAGGGGGAGGGGCTAACTGGCGGCGTGCGCGTGCGCCGGAGGGAGCTGCTGGAGTCCGTCGTGCACCTGCGCAGGCCCGGCTCGCAGCCCCGGGACGGAAACGAGTAAGTCCCTTACACTATGTGATTATGGCATGACTATAGGTTTCCACATATCGAAGAGCTTTTGAAAACAGCCCCCTTTCTCTAGTTCATGGCCTGTGCATGTCCCACATCCACATTTTCCCACCTGCCATCAAAATGTTTGCATTTTTTAAACTATTTTTTTACAATAATGAATTTATAGAATGATTTACAGATTTATATATATATATATTTTTCTTGTAAGGCTGTCCCTGCCCTGGTTAAGGAAACACAGGCAAGGCTATAACTAAAATGCTGACAAGTGATCATATCCATCGACTACTGAGTATCAAGGATGTACCACCAGCTGGAGGTGGCCCAATATATCCTGGAGGCACTAGTCCGCCTCAATACATTTATTTTGTATATGCTTAATAAAAAAAAAGGCCAAACACGTTTTGGGTATATGGGGATATGGCAGGGGTTGCATTGCATTTGGGTGTCGGGTGTTTTGGGTGCACAATGTTTTTACATATATTTATTTCAAAAGATGCAGTGCTGCGAAAAAAATAGGCAGCTCTTGTAATTAATGTCAGCAATAGAAAAAAAATGAATAGAAAAAAGTAACCAACTCACATAAGAAAATAACAGTTGGTGATAGTGATATAAATGTCCTTGTTTGGGCGCTTTGTGTTAGAGGGTGTCAATACTCTGCGCCTGTCTCCCACAATCTCCTGCCTGTAAATCACCCTGTCACATGCTGTAAGCTTTTATGTTAATGCATATTTAACTTATGTAACCAGTGATGAGATAATTGTCTAGTTTTGAATTGCCAATTTGAATCTGGTTTAAAATTTGTTTAAAAAAAAAAGAAATTTCTTTTGAATAATATGCTTGGGGGATGCCTTAAAGCTGTATGTGGTGTTACAGAACAGTATGATTTTAACGGACAGTCTCAGCAACAGCAAATATTGACACTATCTCTGCTGTATACAATCAGCTTGGCTTACATACAGCATCAGCACCCCCATCTGATTCATTTCAATGTAAAACATGTAAGGCATATCTAAATCCAAAAGTAAAAATGTTATATATTGCAGCAATGACCACAATGGATACAATGTAATATCTTTATCTCAACAGAACAAAAAACTGTTGCTATTACTCCTTAAAAAGGGTTCACTAGAGTTCAGCATTCATTTGTTAGTCAAGTCCGTCTAAATCTTCTAGTATATGTCACTACTCTACTCCCCAGGTTGACAATACTACTGTCCAAAGGTGGCTTCATTGCTCTTCACTAGAGTGGATCCACCTTGAGACTGGAAGTGTGTTACTGGCCAGATCACCAGGTGAAAATAAAGGAAAATATGCATAAAAAAAGAAAATGAATGCAACCACCACATTTAGGGATTAGTCAACTGAAATGTGAAAAAACAACTGCAGCCAACAACAAGTAGGAGATGTTCCCTGTGAAATAACACATGCATGTGTACAGGGACAAACTGCAAATAAGCTTTAGCATTAAGATAACATATTGGAAAAGATTAAAACACTTCTCTCGTCCCAGCAGCAACTTTTTCAAGATAAACAGCATTGTGCTTCTTACAGGACATTCTGGAAGGAATTGCATCTGCTTTGACAGGCCTGTCAATGTCTACAAGCACTACACTAATCTCTCCCTGTGAAGTTTATGATCAGCACTTTCTATGCTTTCCCCATCACAGCTAAAGCACATTGTCAATGTGGCTGCTGGGAACCCACTGTCAGGGGCAAGAAGCATAGGCTGTGAGCATAGATTAGTTGACACTTACTCCTCCCCAGGCATTCTTTGTTTTGGTGGCTATCTCAGGCAAACAGTTGGAGCCGGAGAAATGAAACCATCGATCAAACTTAATTATTTGTCTTGCTAGCTGCTTGGTCAGACAGTCATAGGGGGAAGGGGGTGTGGTGTCCTGTTCCATCAGGACGCTACAAGCAAAGGAAACAGCGAAAGAAGACAGAAAAAAGTGAGACTTCTTTTACTATAGCAGAGACAAAACAAGCCCTGACAGACAGGTTGTGGTGTGTGGCAAAGCTGTGTAAATCTTAAGGGTGGATAGAAAGAAATACAAATCCATAAAGAAATACAAATCCTTTGGCATGTAAAACAGCTTCCATATGAGTATTGTATCGGTGCATTTAGCTGGTTACCTGGAGTTTAGTTTTAAATCTCCCTAAATAAGTCACACATGTTAAAACAAAAACCTGGCAAAGGTTATAATCTCTCCATTCCATCAAAAAACAGAAAATATGTTTTAGTTTGAATTGGGTTAAACTAAACCCTTAACCTAATACAGTACTTAATCTGATTGGCTATCACAGTGATCATATGACTGCCATATAATCCTCCTGACTCCCAGCTGTTATTAAGTAACCAGGAGTTGTCAGTGACAGCTTACTCTTGGTACAGGGGTCATGCGATAGAGCACAAAAACATGCTATATACTGTATATGTGACACCATGGAATAAAGCCCATTTCCGTGATGTTTCATATATTTGTTATATTGGTGGAAGGGGTTAATACAAATTGGCCAGTGGAACAACGGTTTACTAGTATAGTTTGTGAGCTTCTTTTTTCGCAGTACCAAATTGCATTGTCTTAAACGTGTATTAAAATGTAAAAACAGAGCACACAAAACACTTTCAAACCATAATACCACTTTCCAAAAATAGTGGACGGGGGGAAGGCTTGGTAAAGCCTGACAGAGCTAAAATAGACTTCCCTGGCTTCATTATTAAGTCAATCAACTGGAACAACTGTAAAAGATATTAAGTTAGCCTTTTCACATTTCACTGGCTGCATTCTTGTTCCATGCTTTATGAAGTGAAGCCAGGAACAGGGTGACAGCCTGTATCCCATGTCTCTGTCCTCAATTCTAATGTTTGCCTAGAATGTACCCTACTAGTACAAAAATACCCTGGCCTACAGTAAATAATTTCATATGCAGTCTCTGCTTTTCACAGGCATACATTTGATGTAGTGTTTTAGAGCAAAATGAAATTAAATGCATATAACATTCTCTAATACACAACCTATCTATAGTGCTAAACGTACATGGATCAATTGGGTAATACATTAGAGACAGTCAGTTAGCTACTTTGGTCAATTTAGACCAAACAAAACAAATCAAGCTTGAAATATAGAGGCTCTGGAATGGCATTTATTACGTTGCATGATAAACTTAGATACAATGTACATCTTTTAATGCCACCAATAAACCCCACAGTTGGAAGAACAATTACATTTATCACCACAGGTAGGAGGACACTCAGTGAACTTTATTGTCATCCATTCATGTCAGCTGAATTCTGGGCAAACAGCTAACTACAGTATAAAATAATTTCAACAATCTATTTGTTTTGTAGTAATCCTTGCAGTCTGGCTCCTGCAGAACATGTATTAAAAGAAGCTAATATAAACACAGATTTACAATATTATACTAACTGTACTTAAATACATTTAGGACATCAATACGACTTGCTTCTTGAGTTGCTTCTAAGATCATTCAGAATTCACTGACCGATGCATTTGACCTCTTTCTGACCTGCATTTGACCTACAAATTGTATGAGAATGCAAAACCTGCTTTAGTGGAATAAAATACCATTGATACAGGCCCTTAAGGTGATCCTTTATGTCAATCTGGAGAAAAATGTTGGAACAATGTAGTTAGCTTAATCAACATGTGCATCTCAATATTGCATAGGCAAAAGTGGGTTGTATTACCTCACCTTATATCTTCTGGAGACTAGATTGGTAGGATTGTCCTCAGTAGTTAGTGTCTCTACCTCTTTTCACAAGACCATAAACTTCCTGTCTTGAAGTTGGATTCCACTGGACTATGTCTATATGAGATAATCTATCAGATGCCTGTGACACTATAATTTTGCTTTGCAATGACCATAGGAGTTGGGGAGAAGTGGACTGAAATAATGGGTATGGAAGAAGTGAACTTAATTAAACCCAAATCAACCTTACTCTAGATATATAACAAAATATTACCCACAATTTGCAAAATATTCATATGCAAATTATGCTTTAATCAAATTTACAATGAACTATAAACCAAAGACATTGTCTACAACGTTAAGCCAGTCCGCTGCCACCCACAAGATCTTTTTAAAGCATTTGAAGTCACTTGTGAACCAGCAATTGTGATTTATTTTCAGTGTGTAATAGGTAAGATAGGAATCAGTAATTACCAAATCAATCAGTCATTGTATTATAATAAACAGTGAGGTGTTTCAACTGCTAAAATGTCAGGAAGGAAATCTGAGAAGATGCTGCTCTGCCTGTGGTGCCCACTTACCAACATACAGGAAAACTGAAAACACAATAAGAGAAAGAGTTTACTGGTAATGAAAGCATGGAAAGCCAGATCCTAAATCTAGGGACTCCTACATTTTAATTATTAGGAGAGCCACGATTTAATGGGATACATTTGATTTCATATAGTACTGTTGATGTGCCTCATATCGTAGTTAGTTTTGTTGTGGAGCTACCATTAGATGCCACTTCTCCTGGGTCAATGGGACTAGATGGCAGCCACTTAACCTGTACAAGTCAGGATAGTCCCACTATCCACTGTTCAAAATGAGTGTCATCAGAAACTTAGCCAAGCAGTTTGCGGAGTTGCTAATAAAAGAAAGCTGCACTGCTATGATGATATCTAGCCTTTGGGCCTCTCAGAGGTTTACTGCAGGTGATATCTTTACTCCTGCCTGAATCAATAGGCTTAATTTTACTATGCTATCTTGTAAAAAGGCTCCATGCATCATGGGCTCTTCAGGCAATGTAAGTATCTTACTAGCTTATTCCCTTCAAGGTAACATGAGGTCCAAGTTCTCTCTTTGAGTAATTAACTCTCTCAGATGCTTCTTGCTGCTATGAATGATAAGAGACCTTTATATTCACTGTGATAATGGCAGCACTGCACAAAATAGCAGGGAACTAGAGCTTATTTCAGGTTTGGCGGTGTTTAGTTTTCGGATTTGGGGTTGGAGTAATTAATTTGCCCCTTCCAAATGTGCCGTTATAAGAATCTGAATTTTCCCTATTAAGTTTGTTATAATAATGCAGATTGCTCTTAGAAAATGAAAATGTGATGTTCCTTTTATCTCTTCATATCAGTGCAGAATTATTCCCTCAGTGACTCTAAGGTCCCTTGAAAGCTGACCTGCCCCCTGCCTGGCCTTCAGGCTGACAACTGACATTCTTCCTGTGTTGCTGGAGGTGGGTTAAAACCATTACTAACAAAACCCTTTGTGTTCATTTATGTAATATCAGCATCAACTTTGTTTACATTCTAACTCTACTGCTCTGTCAGGGAAATACAAGAAAATACTCAAACTTGAAGTCCTTCCTAAGATGTTAGACTGCACTATTTAAACAATGTATAGTGCTCATTTATAATGTAGAGTAAAGAGAGCGCCATGATAGGAGGAGAGGCAGTCATGTAACTTTGACAGGTCACATGACTAGGCTTTCCTCTCGGCTGTTTTTTAAATCTCCACCACTTCATTTCTATTGAACCCCACTGTCATCAGAACAATAGGACAATGTCACCAGCACTCCAATCCAGAGATTCACGTTAGTGTAAATCCATTTTATTGACAGATATCACAAAGACAACGCTTTCGGGGCCACACAGGGTCCCCTTCATCAGGCTCAAAAATGACAATGTACAAAAGAACCACAACCATTATATAAACTTACATAAATGAAAAAGACAACCTCCCATCCTCTGATGTCACAATGACATCATATTCCCGCCATTTTGCAATTTAAAATAACCACAGTCACAGTTACAAGCATTGGCAAACTGGAAAGTGATGAACTCAAGCAGAAATGCTAATGAACAGATGGGAAACAGATAGCGACTATTCAACAGGAACCAATGAGAAAATAAAAAAGGTCAGTGAAAGAATAAATAAGTATAAATGTCAGATGCAATCTGATGCATGCAGGATACAAATCTTCCTTAGTAAAAGCGTTCTTGTGACATTTGTCAATAAAATGTCACAAAAACGCTTTTACAAAATGGCAGGGATATGAGATCATTGTGATGTCAGAGGATGGGAGGTTGTCTTTTTTTCATTTATGTATGTCTATATCATGGTTGTGGTTCTTTTGTACATTGTCATTTTTGAGCGCTTGTCTTTGTGACATTTGTCAATAAAATGGATTTACACTAACATGAATGGATTGGAGTGCTGCTGACATTCTCCTATTGTTGCGCTATCTGGAGCAGCTCCGTCCACAGTCATTGCAACCACCCATTATCATTGGGACATCCGGTAAGGAGTGCATCAAGATATATGGACTTTATACCACTGGCTTCGGTATCCCATGGCCAGAATAGTGAAATGTTAATTTGTAAAGCACACTTATATTATATTATTTTGTGAATTTTGAAAACAGCACTTGGTCACTGTACGACCACATGGCTGCTTTTCAAATAGACCCCTTAGAGTTAAATTAGGATTATTTCAAGTTTGCTTTGGTGATATGTTCTCTTGTACATTCTAGGGGACTTAGCTATGCTAGGGAAGATGTAAAAGTGTTGTATCTCACAAGATACAGTTTGTGTTAAAACCTCCTGTGTCACAAATATATGTTTGTCATGTTCTACAACAACACATGAAGCTACAATCCATGGTACATAAAAAAATACAGGGTGATATTTGTATTTCTATGTGCACATGTTGTTGTTATCTTTCCCAATCTCTCAGATGTTCTAGGCATCAAGACACTTTTTAGCCACAGCATTACATTGGGTTCAAAACCACTTACATACAGGTGAAACTCGAATAATTAGAATATCGTGCAAAGTTCATTTATTTCACTAATGCAACTTAAAAGGTGAAACTAATATATGAGATAGACTCATTACATGCAAAGCAAGATAGTTCAAGCTGTGATTTGTCATAATTGTGATGATTATGGCTTACAGCTCATGAAAACCCCAAGAACCCCAAATCCACAACCTCAGAAAATGAGAATATTGCATGCAATCAATAAAACAAGGATTGTACATAGAACAATATCGGACCTCTGAAAAGTACAAGCATGCATATGTACTCAGTACTTGGTTTGGGCCCCTTTTGCAGCAATTACTGCAATTACTTTTGCATGATATTCTAATTATTCGAGTTTCACCTGTACAGTAAGTGGTTTCATTGCATGAAATGACATCCCTGCCTTTTTTCAGTAGCAATGCTAGTTCATATCTATATTCTGCCATGTGTTGATAACGTTTTATCAAAATACATCACATTCCAAACCAACATGGAGGTTTCTATTGAATGGTTAATTTTATGGCATTCTAAGCAGCTGGATTTTAACGTCTCTCACTAATGTATCAATGCAATAAGCAAGAACCTAATTAAAACACACAGAATCTGGGAACTATTACGCGATGATTAAAAACTGTTAATACACTGTAGTTTGGATTCTAATTTAATGAATGAAGCCAGTGATCTGAAGTTAGTCAATAAACTGCAGTTGCTGCCAGCCATTTTATTGAATTCCTTTTAATGATACTACAGCTGCTAATGTTTAGTTAATACGTACATATTTTTCAGGTTATTAGCAGAATCTTTTCAACAATAAAATTGTGCTCAATTGGTGGGAACGCATTCCACTTTGCTCCATTTAATAGACATTAATAAGTAAAGGGTATTATTAGAAAATACAATGAAAAAGGAAAAACAGGCTAGAGAGTGCCTTCCTAATTGGATTTCTGTTTGTATCTAAGTTGGACGAGCAATGAGCAATAGTGCTATGCACACATGGTAGTGTTCATGCATAGGTCTGAAAGCATGTCTTTTCATTTGCACTGTTTTTAAGTCTGACTTGACCACATACTGTTAGATTGCTCTATAACCCCAAGGACTAACATTTTCTGTACATATTCTGAGCTTTAGGTAACTGGTCAGGTTTTAACTTTACTTTGACACGAGGCTTAGTCACAATGTCATGGTAAATTATATTAGTTCAGCCAAGTAATTCTGAAAATACTTCTTGATATTTTTGCAAGAACTCTCTCACATCCTGAATTTTAGTAGCAGACAGTGACTCTGACATCATTACCATGACCTTGAATATACTTTTTTTTTTTTTTTTTAGCAATATCGTTTATTAGAAGAATTTATGCATAGTTACAGGTGATGCAAAGATAAACAGAATGTATGAAATATAAAGTGAAGTACAGTTTGTCTATGTCCAACAGGTGATTACATTAGAGTAAATTATCGGAACAGAAATTGGACTTTGTCTATGGAACATGGGTGAACAGCGGGATGGAGGAGACGGGAGAGCCGTTACCTCATCAGGCGCCGGAACCGGAAGTCAATATACTTTTAATGTTGATACTTTAGGTTTGCTTTCTGCTGAAAGAGCCTTTTGGTCATTCCAGGGTTTTATTAGGCAAGGTGTGTTTGGAGCTTTCTCTTTCCGGGCTGGTATGCTGCTATTTAATGTCAATTATTTTCTCTCTAAACTCCTAAGGGCCCTGTCAGTTTGCCAGAAATGTACTTTCTAAAGTTGTCACCAACACTAAGACTCTGTTTCCTGGGTCAAAGGTTCTGATTTCAGCAGAGCAGTTATAAACTCTGGCCTGTGTCTCTTGGGCTTGCTGCATATGTTTTTGAACCACGAGCAAGACTGCTGCTATCCTATCATGCACTAAGCGATGGGTTTAATTATACTTTTGTGAGGTGTAAGCTATATCAACAAGTCCCCAGGGGCATCTACCATAAAAAACAAGGAAAACCCTGTAGAGGACTGTGGCACTTCCATTACTGAAAACATTAAGTATAATAACAGAAAGTCCCAGTCTGTTTGATCTTTAGCATACATTTTAGGGTTCTAATGAAATGTTCTACCAGCCCATCAGTTTCAGGGTGGTACACTGAAGCGCATAGGTAAGTCATTTTCAACATCTGACACAGCTTTTTGGTTACCTTTGAATATGAAAGGGCTTCCTTGAGTTGTCAAAATTGCCTTAGGAATAGCTGTACTGCAAGCATGTGGAATAGCTTTTTTTGCTATAATCTTAGAGAATGTGTTTCTAAGAGGGATTGCTTTTGGATACTGGGTGACATAGTTAAGGACTATCAATAAGGGCTGGGGCCTCTGATAGACTTTGGCAGTGTCCCAACTGGATCCATGGCAACCACCTCAAAAGGAACCTCAAATATAGGCAAGGGTACCAGTGAACTTATGGGATTCAGGGTGCATAAGTGTGACAGTCGGGGCAAGATTTACCATACTCCTCCTACTACTACTTTGTAAATACCGGGCCAGAAAAACTGCTGCTTAATCCTGCCTTTTGTTTTTTTTTCTACCTGTAAAAGACCCCCCAACACATGAGAGTGGGTCAGATCCAACATCATCCTTGTGTAAGACTGGGGAACCACTAACTACTCCACAACTTGCTCTATTCCTTTTTTATATTATATAGTAAGGCATACCATAGTGCAAAATGAGGGTATACCAAGCTAACTGCTGATTCCTGGGGTACCCTGTTTATCACCTGTACATTTTTCCATGCATTTTACAAATTGAGATCTTGTAACTGTGCAGTCGTAACATCTTCCCTGGCCACAGGTATATACATTATTTTCAGCACTGAGGCCATTTCCTCTGACTCTCGACCCTAAAACCGCTAGTGTGAAGTTGTCAGGCACCTCTGACATAGGGTTGCCAGCATCCCTTTCAAGTTCAGGCAAAACCATGATAACATTCATTTTGGACATATTTTCAGAACTGGTTACCTTTTTCCCCCACAGTTGCCAAAACATAGGAAAATCACTGCCTAGTTCTTAACCTCACCCAGGACATGATGTACAGTTCCACAAGGTGTCTCCACCATCAGCACTATAGTAGGGTAGTCTTTAGCATCACCATGTATACAATGTCACACACCCTCTTGGCCCCCGCCCCACTGCAATGTGTCCCAGACTCATCTGTCCCTCCTGTATGCCTGGGATCTCCATGGCGGGTGTCAAGATGGAATGCAGCGGGACACCAGTGAACATGTTCTCTGTGAAGAATGCAACCAGAAGCTTTCTGATCTGATCACTTCCTGGTTCGGAGCTGTCATTCCACAAGCCTTCCTGGTCAGAACAGAAGCTAATCGAACATAATCTATGCTTGACTACCTTCAAAGGAGTGCAGGGGAGACATTAGGGGTCCAACAGACCCTTGATGTCTCCTTAAAGAGAACATGTAATTTGCACTATGCTATCACATAGCGGGTTATCAGCCCCCTTGTGATAGCAATAAAGTTAAGTTAAAAAATATGAATAAAAGTTTGAAAAATTAAAGTCTAATAAAATAAAAAAACAGCCCAAAAAAGAAATGCATGCATTGGATGCGCTCACATATGAAAACAATTATTGCATCACACATACTAGGCATCACTCTGCAGGCACGCAGAGTGAGAGCAAGAAATATAGGGCCATCAGTTACTCTTAGTTCTAAAATGATGAGTTGTAAAAGCATTTAAAGCACCGTTTATTGACAATATTGGGTATCAAATTTTCTCAGTTTCCTGGGAGCGTGCAATTTTCAGCCTTGACTTTGGTATCTATTTACTCAATGCAACCTCATCTTTTATATTTTATCAAAACATTGGGTATGATATTGTGTTTATGTGCAATAAAATATCCAAATGAATGTCCAAATAAAAGGAATTATAATGGGGGTTTTTTTACAGAAAATATAGGTTTGATAAACAGTTGTACTAATATCGTGTGGCATAAAAAATTGTGACTGCCACCATTTTATTCTAAATTGTCTCTGATTTTAATTTTAAGTAATCTTCAGTCCTAAAATGTACATTTTAACATCTGTAAAATAAATATAAATTGCTCTGGCAGCAAAAAAGGGTTAAAGGCAAAAGGTAAAATAATAGAAAAAACAGGTAAATATAATACCTCTTTTATTACAGGGAAATGCTTTGTGGAATTCTTTTGAAAACTGCAGTGTCATTTTAAGATGTGAAAACAGTCTGTAGGCTACAGAGGTCCTAGAAGAACTGCAAAAATACCTCTATCAAGCTGATAGTTTAATATAACAGCCATTTAGTGTTCAGATTTAGAAAAGAACACAACATGCTTGTCGTGACTATGAGATATTGCTTAGCAAAGTAGCAATTAGTAGCAAGACAGGCTTTTTTTCGGTTTTGTAAATATAGGCAAGATTTTGGTTGTCTGAGAGTGTTCAAGCAGTAGTGGAATATTACCTTCATAGCAGCCCACACAACCACTGTCCATTTTTACATATTTACTCATATATAAGCCTACGGCAAAAGAAATGTATTTCTATTCCCTGCACTTGCCTATCATCACACAACTTGTCTTTAAAGCAGTTCTGATGGAATAAACTGCCAGCAAAGTACAAAAGATATTCTATATTTTTGGATATGAAAACAGCCTAATATCATTTGAAAGGGACAGCTCTTTGACTCCAAAACTTTCATTTCAGAACTGATCAACCAAAACTGAAATTTCAGGGTTTTTATTATAATGGAAAGTTAAATCACTGAAAACTTCTTAAATCTCCAAGGGATTCTGGAAGTGAGATCTTTGTACTACTATTATTAGGGAGACCAATTCCTATTCCTCAAATTTGTATTTGTTATATAGTCAAGAGAATGCACTAGGGAGACTAAGGACCAAGGATAGGTTTGGGTTCAGTTTGCAGACATTTTGAACAGGACAAACACCAGCCAGCTTTTATAAAAAAATTAAGATCAGAATGTATTTATTTTACTGAAGAAGCTACCAAAATATTGTAGTGACCACATGCACAGTATTTAAGCACTGTTACTGGGCCACCGTTTGAACAGGATAGACAACAGCAAGCTGTCAACATTCAGGTTTATTTATTTCTCAGAAAAAAAATATTATAGTGACTATATGTACAGCTCTTTCACCATGCCACATTTTGAGCAGAACAGACAGTAGCCAGATTTTAACAAAATTAGAGTGCATTAATTTGAAGAAAAAAGCTATCAAAATAATGTAGTGGCTACATGCACAGTATCTAAGCACTGTCACTTTTTTTAACTGAGGAACCTGCCAGGTTTTAAGCAAGAAATAATAATTACACTTGTACAGTTTATCAAATGATGATGGGAGGGAGCTAATGCAAGGTAAGTATCTGATGCTTTAAAGTGCATATCCAAAACACAGTTTCACTTTAAATATAAACTAGATAAAAATAATTTATCTATGGGTATAAATATTTTGTCCTTGCCTAGAGGTACACAAAACACCTCAACAATGTTATGTTACTTTATTAACATCTCACCCACTGGCATAGCCAGCATAGAATCTTGAACTATGTACAAAAAAAGAGAAAAATTCTTATATTGCTTTGTTCTTTATTTCAAGCTTTAAGTGTCTCGTTTTATACTAGAGTGAATTAATAGCATCCAATTAATAAAAGGGTGGTCTTAATTATATTCTTCTACAAAAGGTTTGAACTAATGGTGAGAGCTAAGTAAGCATCATTTACTTTCTAATGATTAAAGCTGAACTCCACAAACAGCTACATACACAGATGAAATAAATATGGGAGCTGTTTTGCCTGTCAGAAAATTTGAGTTTCTGCCATTCCAGTTCTGAGATTTACACACAGGCAGGGCAAAGGGGGCATGTGCCCCAGGCCCAGTCATTGTTGTGGGGCCCTGTACCCCATAAACTAGCGCTGAAGCAGTTTCTGGACCAGCTGCCTCTGTTGCACTTCTCCATCCTGATGCCAGAGGGCAGCAGCCTCCTGTCTCTATCTGCATCAACAATCTCTGCAGCCCGAGTTGCCCCCTCCCACTCAGCAGAGGAGGGAGGATTGCTTTTGCACGCACTGCTGCACGGTCCCGAACTCCTCCCTCCATGGCTGCGGCCTCATCCTCCCCTGTCCACGGTGAGTCAACATGGCTGCTGGGTTGGGCTTTTATCCTGGAGGGGGTGGTCAGGTGAGGTGTGGCACTGCTGGGCTATTGCATAATGCTGTATAAAAATATTAATGAAAACAATATTTTTATACAGCAATATGACACCTTAGCATGCCCCGTGGTGTCATAATTTTTATTATTATTATTTTTCAAATAATAATAATGACACCAGGGGACAAATAATAATAATGACACCTGAGCATGTCCCCTGGTTTCATCATATTATTATGTTATTATTATTATTATGATGTCCCCTGGTGTCATTATTATTATGTGCCCTGGTGTCATTATTATTGGGTCCCCCCTGTTGTCATTGTTATTGGGTCCCCCTGGTGTCAATATCATTGTGTTCCCCTGGTGTCGTTATTATTGTGGTCCCCTGGTGTTCCCATTATTGTGTCCCCTTGGTGTCATTTTTAATGTGTTCCCCTGGTGTTATTATTGTGTCATCTTGTGTCCCTCTGGTGTCATTATTATTGTGTCCCCCTGGTGTCATTATTATTGTGGTCCCCTCTATTGATTGAGAACTGAGCAGTCACATACTGCTGATCACTCAGTTGCTGCACTTACTCTTTCTGCAGAGAGCGGTTACTGTCAGTCACCTCTCCCCGCAGGGATTCCCCTCTCCCCTCTTCGATCCTCCAGTGCTGACTGGAGGGATGGATGGGGTAGGGGGTGGACATAGCCTCTAGAGAGGCAGAGTCAGCTGACAATCAGGTGGTAGGGTGGATCTGGCAATATTTTTTACATCCATCCCAGCTGCAGCGCGGCTCCGCGCCGTCAGCATATAGTGGGCAATATTAGATGGGGGGAGCATGGCAGGTAGGGGGTGGGGCGTGGTGAGGGGACCAAGAAAATGTCCCATCAATATTAAAGACGGCCCTGTTTACACAGCGTTGCCATACAGCACAGCTCTGTTTGGTGGGCCAGGGGACCCTTGGCACTGTAACACTTACCAGTCTTGTCCACACCCCCAGCCTGTGACGGGACAGTGAGCATGAAACAGCAGACTGATAAACTCATCTCTTTTTTATCTCTCTTTTATTCTGATCTCTCCTCCTATGAACATGCTACTTGCACTGCATTCCAAAACAATTGTATCCTTGTTCTTCTTCCCCCAGCCTGAACTCTGTTGTTTAGGGATTGCAGGAGGCTGATACCTGCTCAATATCAGGTACTTATACTGGTTGCAGGTTTTTTTTAAGCAGTAAGGTAAAATAGTCCCTGGGCATAGTAATGTTAGCTTGTATATATCTTTAGATTTTGATCATAGGGGTCTATTCACGAAGCTGCCGAGGGCAGCCGAGTGAATGACCGATCTGCAATGTGAAGTGAGCCGAACACTGTTTGGCTATTCACTTCAGGCTGGTACGGCTAATTTCAGCCGTACATCGGCTGAAATCAGCCGTACATTGGCTTGCTTCGTGTGGCTTTGGGTCGGCCGAACATGCTCAGCATGTTCGGCCACTACTGGACCGAAGGGGTCCTGGGGCCGAAGCTAGCCGAAGGATCGGCCGAAGCTACGGCCAGATCCTTCGGCAGCTTCATGAACAGACCCCATAGTGTGCTTTCAACAGGTTCAACACTTAGGGCCCATTCACAATAGCCCATCAGTTGAATCACTGTGTTGTCACAGCATGTTTGCATGCCATGGCAGCACACCACCATTGTAGTATGAATAGGACACATAGGAAGCAAATATGCATCCTAGCTGTGACCTGTGCTGATCTGGTGTAACGGCGTGGTGTCTCCACTCACAACCATACTGACCTGACCACCCTTCACCCTACCATCATCCCGGCCGACTTTTCATCCAACATCATCATCACGGCCCGGGCACAGGTCAAGTCTCGGTCCACATACAGATCGAGCCTCTCCACCTGCAGCTGCAGCCACAGCAGCCCAGCCAGACGCTACTCCGCACATCGCCTGCACTTCCCATCACTGCAGCGGGGACACGGACGAAATTCGTGTGTCACTACCCGCTCCCCCGTCCACCCCTCTCCTCTCTCCTCACCATCGCTTTCCTCCTTGAGATGAGCAGCCCCAGGCAGCATACCAGCCTTCATTGAATATATACCTTGGACTTCACGATCCTCCCCACAGACTGGTCCTCATCTGGTCCTGAGATCCACTCAAAGTGAGTGCTTCATCTCCTTCCGTTTTTTCTCTCACAATGTCTAACTCAGCCATATAGCCCCTTCAGCTTTGCGCCCTCACGTTCGTTCTTTTTGTTATAAATTAACAGAAATCCTCTATACTGAGTGTTCCTGTTCATTCATAACTGGTGGAGATAATATGAGTTACTATATCCACAATCATGAATGAACAGGAAGTGATGTAGATTACTCCCATTCATTCATAATTCAGGACACAGTAAACATTCTATGTCCTCAATTATTTACAAACGCTCAGCGATCACTGATTACTGACTGCTTGTACCTTGCTCTCCTTCCTGACATGCTGTCACAGTAGGCTGGGCGGTGCATGGAGGAAAGATGCCGGCCGCTCACAGCACTCCCCTCCCGCAGCGCACGGCCTCCTGTGACAGCTTCTCTCCTCCCCGCTGGGACACAGAGCAGTGCCCAGTTGGGAGGAGAGAAATCACAGATACACCACTGTATCAGCCAAAAAATGACACTTTCTGCATTTTGCCAGAAGTGCCATTTTCGGCTATTACGTTTCAGCTGCTGATATATCAGTGCATCCCTACACTGCACTATGCATGATGAATGATGTGTGGTAAATCATGTGAATGATGCCACTAAAGTCAATGGCTGTCAATTAAACAAACTGAAAAATGTATAAATTCATAAATGTGTAAAATGTGTTCATGTGTAATAGATACTTATCAGAAATCTGTCTGCAGTGCGACAGATGGTGCTTCTTGTAACAGATTCCTGTATCTGCTGGTAAGGTGTATATGAATCTGTTTCACCATTTTGTTGCAGAATTATCTCACATATGCAACACAATTTACACCAACATGGAATAGCTTATATTTACCTCCACTTTTTTGTTAGCAATATGGCAGGATTTATTTATGAATTTGTCACAACCATAGCGACACAATGTAAAACTTTCGCACATAAGAATTACCTGAATTGGTTGTGTCAAGAAAACAGTTGCCCTGCTTTCATGAATTAGGCGCATCCCTTCTTAATCTGATCATAGCGCCAGAAAAGTATTGCAACTTCTGTTGAACTGAATCACTGCCTATGTCTTATATGTATTTTTTTACTAGATCTATTACTCAGTATAGTTGCAATTTTTTTAGTACAAAAAAAACATACTGTTTTCTTCAAACCAATAATCTAATGCCTATTTCACATCTGGTAATAAATAATATCACCTACCAACATTGACATCTGCTCACTATTTTCTAACACTGTGGAACATATGTCTGGTCTTACTTATGTGCTACATGTGTTAATCAGTTTATTTTAGGTTTTTCTTTATGTGTCTTTCCTAAATTGTCACAGAGGGAACGCTACTGGATAGTTTGATGTGAAGGCATTAAAATCACTTACATACATGTGTTCATTGCACCATTCTGCTATTAAACTCCCACAATGCAACATTCTGGATTTATTATGTTTTTGAATCTTACTGCCTGTAGTTTTTAACTACGAGTTATAATCAAATATAAAGGGCTATTTATCCACTCACCGCATAGGTGATTGGGCTGCTAATAAAGTAGTTATAGACTATTCTTTAACCACTTGCCGTCCGCCCGTTGTAAAAAAACGGATGGATGGCACTGCAGCATTGGCGGGTTGCCGTCACCAGACGGCATTTTTTTTCTGCTCGCGCGCGCCCCCTAGTGGGTACGCACGGGCAGAAAAGGCCCGACCAATGCAAACACCCGTTACCGGGTGTTTCACATATAGACGATCGGCGGCTCCATAGCCCGCCGATCGTCTATATGTGCTCGTTTTTTCATTTTTTAAAAAAAATTCGGTAATTTTTCCTTAATATAGTAAAAAATAAAAATCCCCAGTGGTGAGTAAATACCACCAAACGAAAGCTCTCTCTGTCCCCAAAAAAGGGTATACAATTCATTTCGGTACAGCGTTGCATGACGGAATAAATGTCAGTCAAAGTACCGCAGCGCTGAATACTGAAAAATGGCCTGGATGGGAAGGGGGTTTAACACCGCGGATGTCAACTGGTTAAAGTGTAAGTAAACTCTAAATTTATATTTAAGTATGGCATCATGTCTCTCTGCATCTAGTTTTCTTATTCAAATTGTCTAGAGCAGGGGTCAGCAACCTTTTACACACCGAGTGCCATTTTTGCAACCATCAGACAACCGAGTGCCATTGAACAATAGTGCACCATGGTATTAGCAAATTTCAGTTTTTGTACTCATAGTTGTACTGCTAATAATAAGTTAAACTCACTAATTATTTGAATGTGTTTATCTTGCCGTTAGCAGCACAACTGTAAGTGAAAACATTTTATAACTATTGCACACACAAAATATATTTACATGTACTAAAAAAGTAAACTGGACTTAATGACCCCTGGTCTAGAGCAAATCAAGTGCTTTTTAATTGGAGATCCTACCAATAACAGTGCCTGCTGTTGCAGGATGAGAAGGTTAAGGCACCACCTTGCAGTTATCAGCAGTGTTGTCAGCTTGCCGTATATGCTCCTTCAGTTGGCCCTTTGGCTATCTATCTGATAGAGCTGACAGCCCAACAACCAACTCAAGGAGCACACACAGCAGTCTGATAATAATCTAATTACAATGCATAAACTTAAAGGGTTATTCACACGGCTGCCAAAGGCAGCCGTGTGAATAACCGACCTGAAGTGAATGCTGTTTGGCTATTCACTTCAGGCTTGTACAGCTGATTTCAGCCGTACATCATCTGGATCGGCTGAGCCGAACCTCCGGCGGGCTACCCCCTGCTGTTTGGCCTATTCTCATAGGGGCCCAACAGCAGTGAGTGACTAGCCGAATGCTGACCTGCGGCATTCGGCTCGGCTATTCTGCTGGGTACCCCCGTGGTACCAAGCAGAATAGAAAAACAGTAAAAAAGTAGAAAACAATTGGACAGAGCTAGCAGTGACAACTACCTCCGCCCAACTGTTTCCTATTGGCCGGGACCTGCTATCATTACAATGAGAGCCCGGCAGAGCCGGCGGTGATATCACGGCTGGCTCCGCTGAGCTCTCATTGTAATGACTTAATTGTCATTGTAATGACTTGGTTACCTTGTAACCAGGGGACGCTGTCAGTTGTGAGGCCGCTAGTTGAGCCAAAGCATATGCCTTCAGCTCGACTGAGCTCCTCGGCCAGCTTCGGGAGCTGTACGGCGTACAGTGAACAGCCCGTACAGCGGCTTCAGTAGAACCGAAGGGCTCAAGTGGCTGAAGCTAGCCGATGGATCAGCCGGAGCTACGTCTGATCCATCGGCAAGCTTTGTGAATAACCCCCTTAGTATCGTCAGTCTAAAACAAGTGCTGTTACTGGCAGGATCTCCAGGTAAGAAACCGCAACAGATATGACAAAAAACTTGTTTAAGAAGACTGTATAGTGTGAGGCGTGATGTCAAACTTTCTGAAAAATAGATTTGGGGTTTCCACACACTTTAAAAGCTGGACTCCAAGCTGATAGCAAAATACGCATTTGAAATGCCTACATGTGAATTTTTTTACCCACCAAAAAATTTGCAATTCTGGTTTGCAAGTCACCCTGATTGGCTCATAGTGTGAACCAACCGTACGTAGCCTATTGGATTAGGATGTGCACACAAAAGTACAAACACACACTCATATATATATATTACATACATACACTGATCTGAGGCATCCCAGATTCCCATCTGTTCAACTGTCGCTTACCTCTTCCAGCAGGGGTGCAGTAATGAAGCAGGCAACCTGGCAGGTGGTCATGTGACCACCCACCCTTCTTCCTGATTGGATGGGAAGCCGCACCCACACAACTTCACAGCTTCCAAGGCACAGAGGACTGTGACAGTTATGTGAGGAATGTAAGTGACAAGTGCTGCTGCACCCAGTATTGAGCCAGTCACCGAGAAATCTTTGTGATCTCTCCACCAGCTCACCTGCTGTTGCAGTTTCGGTATTGCGCTTGTGGTGATTAGGGTGTGCCCAACACCCTGTGCGCACTCCTATGGTGTGAAATCTCCCTCTCCTGGTCTGCTGCTGTGTAGGGGGTTACTTTAAATCCAAAACTTTAATCAGAACTCCTGCAAAACGTGTTTTTTTTAGATCTTAATAGAATGAATAGGAGTCAGAACATCTGTCAAGTTCTTACTCTTATGTGTGCCCTTATTTGCTCGATTTCCCCTCAAATCCTGTGCTGGTGACCCCTGGACAACAAATAAGAGGCTTGAGTGTCACCAGGGCAAGAACACACAGTGAAAAATAAAAACCTGACACTTATTCTAATTCCTTCCCGTTTTCAAGCTTTAAAGATTACCACGGAAATTTTGTATGCAGTAAGATTGTAATTTAAGCACATAACTGGTTAATAAACAAAATTAAAGGTCCTAAAGAAAGGAAAGGAGAGGAGAATAGAGGAGAGGAGAAGAGAGGAGGTGAGTGGAAGATAAAAGTAAAAGGAAGGAAGGAAGGAAGGAAGGAAGGAAGGAAGGAAGGAAGGAAAAGAAAGGAAGGAAAAGAAAGGAAGGAAGACAAAAAGAAGGATGGCAAGAAAAAGAAAGGAAGGAATAAAGGATGTAAGGAAAAAAAGTTGTGTGTTAGCTATGCCCTCGATTACCCTTTGCAGTAGGTCATGAGAAATTATAGTTTTGCCTCTTCCAATATTTATATCTCATTTCAATGTCCTGTCACTTACTCAAAACTAGGTCAAATTCAAGACATATAGAGCAAAGTAAGAATATTTTGTTTGAAAAGGACTGAGATGTAAAAGTGAAAAGGAGCTTTGCTTTTCCCGTTGAGGCTTTGTAATAGTTGGTCTAAAGGTATCTTGTGTGCTACAGAGAAGTACGATTGTTTTTATTATCTCTTTTAAGAGTCACAAAAAATCTGCTTTATTCTTTACTTGGGCAGTTATACCTCTCTACACTGTTAGGTAGAAACAGTTTATGGTCATGTGTACTCTAATATATTGTCGCCTAAAAAGAGTTAAATAACTCCACTAATAAAGTAATATTCAACTCTCAATCTTTTTTTTTCAATAATGAATCCAGCTTAAACAAATATACATTGGCAGCAAAGTATTTCTTTACATTTTTCCAAACACTTACAGTCATCATGTTTCTGAACATCTGGCTCCAAGTCTCTTAGCTCAGCTTCCCTGAACTTCCTGACCAGTACAAGATCAATAGGGACAGAGCAGACTGCAGCAACTGTTCATCTACTAGCTTGGGGAAGGGAGGAATAAAAGTAGGAATGAGGAAGGGGGAGCAGGAGGAGGGGAGCAGCTTGCCTTGCTGTGTCTGTGTATTTCGTGGAGACATACACAGCTTACTAGCACACAAGGGTGGCTCCATAGGACCATACAAGGGAAAGAAGCCACCCTAAAACAGGATATCAGGACAAGAGCTCAGGAGACCAGCTAATTCTGCAGGAAACTAAAACTTTCAAACGGCAAGGAGCAGCATCCTTTGTATGTGATGTAATCAGCATCTGAAATAGTTTAAAATCATATTGCCTTTAATATCAATTTAATTGTATTTAATGTGACCAAGTAATACTATTTATTGCTTTGCAAAAAAAGTTTGTGAAAACAACATTACTTATGCACGCAGAGTTTCACATTTGTTTTAGGTGTGAGACTAAAATCTCACCAGCCATCATATAAAAGCTTCTGATATTCTCTTATTCAGTGCTATGTAAGAGGTTTTGTTCAACATCATGACATAATGGAGGGAATGGACACAGACATATTATCTTCACAGGACATGACAGGAAACAGTGAACAAAATAGCTTCTCCTCTGTTGAAAAGGAAAGGCAGATAAACATGTTAATGTTATCTAAACTCAGGGACTTGGATCTGATGGCTGCATTAATATCCTTTTTTCCAGGCTTTATTTTCACCTGGTAAAACTGGTAACACACTTCGTACCCTAGGTTGGTAACACTCATTCATTATACTGTATATATGGAGAAGTAACATTGTCACCATTGTCACCCAGGCGGGAGAGTAGAGAACTCTATAGAGCCTGCCAGCGATGTGTACTGTGAGCTCCAAAAGGGAGAAGCCCAAGAATCCAGTTGATTCAGGCTTGAGGGGAAGCCCTATGTGTGGCTTAACTTCCTGTCTGACCTACAAGGAACAGACCACAGATCCTTGGACTTCAAAAAGGCATTTGTGGTGGGATGCCTCTTGGCCACCTATATTGATACTGAGCTTGCTGCTGGTTATGTAGGAACTTTGTTGCCATAGGGAGAGTCATCCCAAGATTTATGAGGCCTCCCCTTGAGTTGCAAGCACTTTCACTAGTGAGACAGAGCGCTCAAACAGAAGTTATTGGGCCCACCATCAGCAGACTGTTTGTTAGACTCCCACTGGCCAGTGATATACAACAGTTAGGGCATTTGAATTACAGATAGGCAAGCTTTGTGTCATGTATGTTCAGTTATAATTGTGTTTGTTTCTAAAAATCTTTACTGAATTTGCCTTGTTATTCCCATATCGTCTTAACCCATTCTCCTCTGCAAGGCTTTTGGTACTTATTGCTACTTGGGTAACAGTGAGTCTCAGTTCCAGCTAGGGCAGGTCACCTCTGAGGGATGACAGAGGGACACATCTATCCAGTAGCTGGGCATTATTGCTATATAAGACTAAACGATACATGTAGCAATGGATTTCTGTGTTTAATATTACATTTAAACACAGCAGAGGGGAGAGAATAAGAGTAGTTCATTGATAGGGTTTACATATACTTTAAGCCCTCGTTCACACCTGAACGTTTTGTAGCGCGTTCTACGCTCGAAGAACGCTCTACAAAACGCTCCAAAATATAAATTGCATTGGAGTCAATGGACTTGTTCCCACCTTGCCGTATTTCCGCCCGTCCCGAACGCGCTACAAAACGGCCCACGCCTGAAAAGGTACAGGAGCTTCTTTGCGGCGTATTGGGACGTTTTGTAGCGCGTTCGTGCCCATAGACTTCGACGGGAACGGGCAGAAAGGAGTGTTGAGCGTTTTTAGCCGCAGAAATCGCGCATGGAACGCCCGTTCCGCACATGGCTACATGCAGACCACTCCCATCCTGCAGAGAACAGAAGATGGAGGATTCCAGTACATGTGGTCTCCTTGATTCTGAGGCATTTATACGCCTTGTGCAGGGAAGACCATGGGGCTGATTTACGAAGCCCAACACGCACACGCGCAAGTTGCGTGCGCGCTTTTACACGCCAAACCATACTTACGAAAGTTTCACGTGCATGAATGCAGAGTTTCACACAGGGGTGTGGCGTATTTATGCATTTACGTACGCGCGTGGCGTGTAATACG
>NW_017306539.1:1482172-1482815 GCF_000935625.1 Nanorana parkeri
TGCAGGTTGCGCAGTGCCAGGCAGCGCGGCGTTCCCCGGGAAATCAAGATCCCCGCGTCTCAACCTCAGTCCAAATTGTGAGTGGCCAAATACCGCAGAATTGAAGCTGCTGCCGTATGATCCAACATAAATGTAGCGAAGCAGTAATTTGAATCTGCAACCGCCATTAGGACAACCGAAAAACATTTCTTATAATTAAAAAACCGGCTGCCACTGCCAACTGGTTTAACAATTCGAACATGTTTCCCATCGATGGCTCCAACGCAGTTAGGGAAGTTGCATGACGAATCAAACAATCCTGCAATTTCCAGCCACTCCTCTTTGCTGGGTTTCTTCATGACGAGATCATGCAGGACCTCCCAGATCGCTATGCACGTTTCTTTTATTATCTTGCTCGCTGTAGATTTCCCAATCATAAAAGCAAAATGAAGAGTAGCCAAGGACTGTCCAGTCGCTAAATACCTAAGAAATGAAAGAGAACAGCAAAAATTTAATTATTTCATGTTATGGAATATCGCAGTGGCGCGGCTGCCAGTGCCCCATACCGCTACATCCATGCGGAGCAGCTGTCCTTTCTGATTCCATGTCTGGAAATGCATAGCTAAGTCACGTCCATTGCAATTATTATGTCATGAATGTAGTC
>NW_017306539.1:1484599-1505425 GCF_000935625.1 Nanorana parkeri
AACGCCTTGTTTGCCTCGCGGCAGATACGCCCCTGTGTGTATCCCTCCACCAGCCTGGCACATAACTCCACCACCTACACACAACAACCAGCTGGCTATTCCACAAGTGGAATGAGGAAGGACATTCAGGTGGATGAGCCTAACTTTGAGCTCCCAAATTACAGAAATGTATTATTTTGACCTTGAAAAGTCCGTATTTCCATGTCTGACTATAGGCACCATTTTCAGTTTCTTCTCCTACCCGGTTGAGCAGGATAATGTTTATATGCCTTTGTTGGCTGATGTTTATATTTATAGTAAAATTTTAGGACAATTTAACAATGAGTTTGTGTGGTTTTATTGGGGGTTTGAGATGACTTTTTAAGCTATGTTTAGGATTTGTTTAAACAAGGTTGTGTAATATGGAGGAGGCTCACACATGCCTTACGTCAGCATACATATCACAAAGACACCTAGGTTAGAACAGCACAACACACAGAGCATTAATATTCTATTTCATATAAATACCACTTGAAAACAGATTATAATTGAGTTAAGGAGGGGTAATGTCACAGATCAGCGTTGATCGGTTATTTGTAGTTCCACAAACCGGTGTAGCTCACAGATTGTAGCTCCCAGCTCGCTGCATGAGCAAATCGCTAGGTGAGAGTGTATATATGAAATTGGTGAGGGTGATTGATATACACTAATTTATATTTATTAATCAGTACACATAAATAATGTCATACCCACACCCGCTGATAATCACAGAGAGCAGACATTTTATCATATACTCTATTTATGCTTCTTTAAGCCAATATTTAATTGGCCAATATTTAATTGGTTTATAATTCTACAAAGGAGTGATATAGTGAACTTACCGCAAAGTTATTATTAGTCTTTCCGGTGGTGAAATGCTGTCTCGCATAAAGGTGTCCTGACGTTCCAACTTTACCAGCAGCAATCCGAGTAACTCGTCAAAACTGTAAATAGATATATATATATATATAGGTTTGTCGGCACTACTAGCAAATACATGAACAACATATACATATATTCCATTACAAACAATGATGCCACGTACATGGGACAGAACAACAATAAGCATAACAATTGTTTATGTACTAACCTATTTATGGACATGCGGGTAAAACTGAAGAACTTGTCCTCATGTCCACGGAGTGTCTGATACATGGCCCAAAACTGACCTCTTTCTTCACGGTTGGCTATTACCGGATGGACCCAGAAACGTCGCCTGCGATCCCTCCTTCTCCACAATGTAATTAAGCGCAGTGCTGCAACGACTGCTGCAGTCCTTCTTTTTGTCAGCTCCATAATCAATCCAAAATCACAACTCTCACAACTCTTTTCTGCACAACAGACACCGCAGGGTCTTTTGCATACAGGAAAGGGAAATGCAGAAAATGCTCAGGAAGTCTTTTTCATTGGACGCTTGCGGAAAGACAGGAATTCTTCTTCATTGGACACCTCTGTTGTCCCTCCAAAGCATGCGTGCGTCGCACGTTTCCAATGTACAAAAACGTGCTAAAATCACGCATTAAAACGCTCAAAACGCCAGGAGGAAAACGTGCATGTGACGCGCTTATGAAAAACGCCCAGGTGTGAACGCAGCCTAAATGTATAACTTTCAACATTAACCCTTCTAAATCAGTATCCTTTGTTAGCAAAGGGCAGATGGCAGAAGATTTTTATGATCCCAAACTGGGCACCCAATTCCTTTTAACTTTTGGTAACCGAAAGGGGCGGCTCATGCAGAATAATGTGTTTTTGTACCTTCACTCCAAGAGCTTAAAAAAGGAAGGGTAGGGGCTTTATTTCAGTTTTGTTGTTGTTTAAACCCCTAGACTTGCTCCTCAAGTCTAGGGGTAAAGTAATAAGGTATAAAGCTTAGCTTACAGATGGAAACAGCCTCCTGGAGCAAGGAATAATGAAGATATTACACCTTATTCATCTACCCCTTGACCTAACGAGCATTTGATCCTTGCAGTGTGGGGTGGGGTGTGGGGTCTTTGGCATGGTGGTTGCCAACAGCATGGGTAGTTTTTGTGCGGTTCCCAGAGTTCAGCTTTGTTATCTGTTACAATATTAATTTGCTTAACAAGATATGCATAACAGTTGTAGTTTTGCCACTGTAGTTTTTTTAAAACAATATTTGACAGGCTGGGATAACCATTTATGTGCTGTATAGCTATATGTCTTCCATTGTTCTCTCTAACTTGTTCATTACAAGATAACGGTGGATTTAGACTAGCCAATATATATGCTGCTGCAGTCAAAAGAAACATCTGCTCCACATTTTACAAGTTCCTTCCCGTGTGAGTCATTATTTGGCTCCTTTGCATGTAAAGTTTAGGAAAGAAAAGTTAAGGATGTAAAATTGGAGATCTGACTCTTTATTTTATTTAGTGTTTTTTCCCTCACTATAAACTACACTTTCCTAAATAGCATCCTACGCATGCTATTACAGCTGTTCCGACAAAATTTATGAAACAAGCAGTTAAATAGCATTATCAGGATACAGGAGCTGGCTCTTCATGTATAATATCATTAGTAAATTATCACAGAGATACTGTATGCTCCGTGTTATGCACACTATGAACCAGTTAAAGTCTGAATTGAGTCACTAAGCAACTTTGAAAGAGCTGTTGTTAAAGGGGCATTACATCTTAGACAAAGGGAAATATGCTCACAGCACTGTTTTGTAATGGGCTTAAAGGAGAACTATAAGGTGAGTGATTTTCACTCAACCTCATAGTTCGAGCCAATGTGTGACAATGAAACTGTCACACGTCGGCTCAATAGATCGGGAAGTGAGCGAACACATACAGTCGCTCGCTCACTTCTCAATCATGTCGCTGCAGAGAGCCGTGACTCTCACTCACGGCTCCCTGCAGGGATTCCCCCTCTCCCCGCTCCGATCCTCCAGCGCTGACTGGCCGAACGGACGGGGGAGGGGCCGGGTACAGCTGGCTCTGCCTCTAGATAGGTAGTGCCAGCTGTCAATCACGCAGCTGGCTGGATCTCGACGGTAATGTCGGGATCCGTCCCAGCTGCGGCGGTCTCAGTATACCGCGAGCTGTAGCTTGCGGTATACTGAGCTTTGGGTCACGGGAGGACGCTAGTTTGTGTCCTCCCGTGACCCTTAAGAGAACTTTTGGTTAAAAATACTTACCCCATAGTTCTCCTTTAAAAGAGAAGTAAAGCAAAACTTGTATTTTTTGCTTTAGTCCTTTTTTGGGTCAGTAGAGTGCATGTACTAATGTACTTTTCTTACCCAAAGTCAGCATCTAGCAGGGTACTGCCCGCTAATTGCTGACAGCACAGAGCTGTGCTGCAGCCAGCAAAGATCCCAATATAGACAAGGATCCACCTCACTGCCTGACTGACAGCTGGCTCTGCCTCTCTGGAGCAAGAACCAGCTGTGCCCGCTCCCTCTACTGTCTGTTCCCCTAATGAGCCCTGGAGGAATGAAGAGGGGAGGGGGGAATCACTGTGGGGGGAAGACCATGAGCTAAGCAATCAGCGGTGTATGATCTTTCAGCTCTCGATCTATAGAGCTGACATGTGACAGATGCAGTTTTACATGCCGGTTTTAAGCACTGGGAAGAGTGCATTTTACTCTCTCAATACCTCTCCTTTGAGGCAAAATATTATTAAAACGTAGTACATAAAAATAGACTCCTAATGCCAGTAAACCAGAAGTAAAGTGTATTTTTTAAAAACTCCCCCCTATATACGGCATATTAGCACATTACGATTGACCTACCTTATAGACACCCCCTCCAGTGCTGTGGTGTCCGCTCTCCCCTCTGTCAACAGCGCTTCCATCCTTACCCGGTTCAGCATCTTTCGCCTTCTTGATTTGCCAGGGCAGATTGTTGTACTGTAAAAAAAAAATTGCTGACAGGCAAATAAGAGCTTTTTTTTGGCAGAAGAGATGTACACAGTCTCTTCTGATATAAAAATAAAACTGCCTGTCAATTTTTACCATGAAGACTTAGCTTCCACTTTAATTATATTGCCATGGAAGTGTTCTTTTTTCTGCACAGCTTCTGACATTGCTGTCTGGTGCCCTGTTGTGCCATGTAACCTCCTTTAGTCCAAGCAGTCTGAAGCAAAAATATATGCATTTGAAATAAAAAAAATATCAGCAAGAGACTGGTAAAGGAAAACAATTAGGCACAGTACAGGAGAATAGCTAGAAGAAGATACTCTAAAAAAGGGCTAGTTCTACATCTTGTTCCCGCTATCTATCTATCTATCTATCTATCTATCTATCTATCTATCTATCTATCTATCTATCTATCTATCTATCTATCTATCTACAGTATCTATCTATCTATCTATCTATCTATCTATCTATCTATCTATCTATTGCAAAAAGAAATTCGATCAATTACATTTAAATAAACTATTTAACATTTAGGTCTGCTTTACCTTGCCACTCCTCTTCTTTGTCCCTCAATGTGCAAGAAAGTCTAATTTTTTTTCTCTTGAGTTTTGTCTGGGTTTTTTATCCTCCCCGATCCACTTGAGCTGCAGGTTCAGTTTCTGAGCACTATTGCTCCTGGGCTCCCAATTATGACCAAACCCATAAACTGATTCATGTTGCGGCTACAGACAAACCCATGGCAACTTCCTGTCTCACAATGATGATGCAACTTCTAGTTCACTATTATCAGTCTTTTCACTTTGTTTCCACTCTTGCATTTGTTCAGACCTACCAAGTGCTCTCTGTTAGTTCCTGTGTTCTGTCTATGATTCTAGATCTCTCTACTGATTTCCTGGTTCCAGAATCTGGCTATTGTATTCGTTCTTCCTACTCTCTGCATTCCCAGACCTGGCTTGGCCTACTACCTGCTTTTACTTCTGACCTCTGGCTCGGCTATGATTACATCTTGGATTTACCTACTGTTTTGCTTTTTTTATTATTATCACTTTTAATAAACTTGTTTATTTTTTAACCTGCACTTTTAGTTTCCATCTGGTTTGATTGAGGGACACAGTCCATTGAGGGACACAGCTCTAGTACCTCTACTTTGTGTTCGGCTTTTGCCTAAGATGGAGTACTTGCTACGAACTAAGGCTCTTTTGCAGAGATGGGGGTTTAGCCTCTTGGTGCTCTGGCCCCTCAGATTTTTTTTATTGCTCTTACCATCCTCCTCCTGCAGTTAGCACTATGGAACCTATTGGTTTCCTAAATGATTTGTGTGTCTTAAGTCAAACAAACTTGTGTGTCTTAATGAACTGTAGAGAAAATAATTTATAGTAAGTACAAACAATTCTATTTTCACATCACATTTTGACTAAATGCGGAGTATCAAGTTGATTAATTAAACCTAATACATTTTCATTTTTAAAACAGATAAATGGACCTTTTCTGCACAAAGTAAAATGTTTATGCTTTGAAAACATTAGTCAAACATCGACTTAACTGAGAAAAATGAATTTATCTTAAAAAAGGGACAGGTTTAGAATTTGTGCTAATTTTCCTGTTGCAAATCACTAATTGAACTAATTTCCATGTGAAGGTTCTGCTCTGAAAATTGTCATTTTACAAGTGATGTGTTCGTTTGTTTAACTTGCTGTAAAATCTGGAAATTGCAACCTTTATACCGAACCCTACTGAAGTCAATTTTGGCTATTTTTTAAGTACAATAGGCACGGGATTTTCAAACAAAGGGATGGGTGGCTGGGCACTGCTATGGGGTACCAGTGCACAAAAAAATGTTTGGGGGAAGGCAGAGGCTCCTCCTTTTTATGCAAATCTGAGGGCAACAGCATTCCTTTCCAATACATGCTTTGGAGATGGTCGTAGTGTTATAGAAAAGTATGGTTCTTATGAACAGCATAAGTGACACCATGTTTTGCATGTGTAATTGATTTTTTACATATTACATTTAGCTTGTCCTTAATACAGCAGCATAACTCCAATCTGATTAATTTCAACTTGACAAATGGCTTTTGTAGGTAGTTTTTGGCTGCAACACTGGATTTTCTATCTAGCATTAAGCGGCCTAACTTGAACAGTGATAGTAAGCCACAACAGTTCTACAAACTATAGGAGTTTACTCTTAAATTTAAGCTAAAGGCCTCAACTTGTTACTAATTGGGCAGTAGCAAAACAGTTTCATAGTATAAATTCCTTTGACAGATTGGGAGATAGAGTGGTGTATATATACTTTTAGTTTGATAGTACAGCTTGTGAGCTTCTTTTTTTGCAGTACCTCTGCAATGTGTTCAAAGTTTAATCAAATGTCAAAAGAAAGAGATGAGGCAGTTTTTATAAATATATATTATTTGAAATTATTTTATTTTAGAGACAATAACCACACATAGCACAGTGGCTGGAAAGTGTGTTAACAACAGCTTGATTAGTAAAGGCAGAGACACCGGCACTCCAGAGTGAATAGCAAACCATTTATTTATTGAGGTGCAGCATAACAGGTATTGCAATACCTGTTATGCTGCACCTCAATAAATAAATGGTTTGCTATTCACTCTGGAGTGCCGGTGTCTCTGCCTTTACTTATAGCTATGACGGTTGCCACCCGCTGACTACCGCAGCACCCACGTCTTCAAAGGGATCTTGCAGTCAGGAGTGCGATGGAACCATAGACTTTCTGTGAAACAGCTTGATTAGGCCACAATGTAATACTGAGAGGCAGTTTTTATTATGCAATAAAAATTAGAGTCTATTATTCGAGAAAAAACTGCCTGAAATATTAAGCAGACTCCATAGACAGTATTTAAACACTTAAAATATGCTGCTTTTTGAAATAACACACAGCATGTATATTTTCATTCAAGATATCCACATTGAAGTTTATATATTTTACAGAAAAAGAAAGACATTTTGTAAAGGCTTCATAGACAATATTTAAACCCTTGAGTGCGACAGACAGCACTTAAATTATATGATCTTGGATTAGCTGGGGTCCAGGGCACACACAGACAACTGCTGATTCTCCTTCCAGTGGCCTGAGAATCCCAGATGGGTTTAGTGCTGTAACATCTGTTTGTCAATGACAAACATGGTCTTGCACTAATACCAGATGTTAAATTAGTTAACTCTTGTGCATACAGGGTTGGTGGAAGGTTCTGAGGAAGGGGGCATACCCCTGGAATGCCTAAACCAGTGAATACATTGTGCAGGCTTGGAGCCAGCTGTGGATAGGCAAACAGGACGGCGGCTGTGCTTTACTAGATGGGACTGCGTGCTCCTACTGAGAGGATATTGTGTGCGCTCCTATACTATATTATTGTGAGTATGTCATGTTTTTAACATTTATAGCTTAAAGCATGTCTACACTTAGATCGGGTGCTCTTGTTTTTGTTTGTTGTAAGTGTCAATATCTTCCAGTGATCCTCATGTGGGACGAGGTTAAGGTTTGCTGCTACCATGGGTTTGTGGCAAATCCATGGGCTTCGCAAAGTTTATGCAGCCACCCTGCACTAAACAGGAGTGTCTATTTAAATGTAGAAGCTGCAAAATCATGGGTGTCCTGTGCCAAACCCATAAACTGCATCATTTTGCGGCTACAGGCAAACTCATGGTAACTTCCTGTCTCACAATGATGATGCAACTTCTAGTTCACTATATAATGATCAGTCTTTTCACTTTGTTTCCACTCTTGCATTTGTTCAGACATACCAAGTGCTCTCTGTTAGTTCCTGTGTTCTGTGTATGATCCTGGATCTCTCTACTGATTTCCTGGTTCCAGAATCTGGCTATTGTATTCGTTCTTCCTACTCTCTGCATTCCCAGACCTTGGCTCTGAGTTACAAGAGCCAATAATTTGAAGGAATGAATAACCCAGCCCTCTTTCTATAAAAGTGTAGGCTTACAGCAGGCATATATGTCATATCTGTTGGAGCTGTTAGAGCTGACAATTCTATGTAGGGAGAGATACTGTTTTATAATTATTTTTATTTTGGAATTGTTTCATGTCCCCCATTACGGTGATTGACAATAGCATGCTTACTAGCCCTACAAATGGCCAGCATGGAGTAAAAACACAACCCCCCATAGACTTCAATAAGCTTTGCAGCAAGGTTTGCCAACTTTGAACAAGAATCCAAAAACTGTTGTTGAACCCAACCCAGGCAGATACTCTCATACCTACTCCTGACGTGGAAAGGCATAGGCAGGAAAAAAAAAGGGGTGGAATGTGGTGCTGGTTGATGATAAATAATGACCAATGAAATCCAAACTACACTGCACTCGAGTGAGTACTCACTCAAGCGCAGTGTAATTTAGATTTCATTGAGCTAATTTGTGTGTATTCCATACAAATTGAACACAGCAGCTGGGTGTACCACTATCACCATAGTGCAGGTCCATTTGAACATAGATAAATAATGACCATACTGACACCAGCTCCACCCTACCATCAATCTCTTTGGTCTAGTAAAACTACAATTATCCAGTTTATTTTGTGACAAAATGAGAAAATGTTTGCCATACCATACCTGTACAGTCTGGATTATTACACCCATTAACAACAACACACATCTAGGTGAATTTATACACCTGGCTATTTTTACCCTATTTTCTCTGCAGTCTGTTATCGCCTTAAATAAAACATTGCCATGTGTGAAACTCAGGTGACGGCATTCACAATTTTACTTCTATTTCTGTCCACATTAAAATCTAGCCTGACAATAAAACCTAATTTTAATTCACCAGGTAAACAAATAGCGGTCCTTTCTTTTCTTTTGGACATATATTAAAAAAAGACGGTGACTTTAGGCACAGTCTCTTAGCTAGACTGCTCTGTAAGTGTCAACTTTCTCGAGCATTTGTCTTGCACATTAAGGCTGTGTTCACACCTGGGTGTACCATAGTCACGTTTTTTCTGCTCGTTTTTCAGCAAGTTTTTTGCATGTTTTTTAGCACGTTTTTCCGTTGAGTGAAACGTGCGTTCGACGCTCGTTTTTATACCTCCCTTGCGGTATTTTTTTTCCCCTTTATTTTCTCTATCTTTTTTTTTAATTAAAACTTCCCGCTGGTTCCGCCCCCCTGCGACTCGGCCGCTCGCAAGTGCTGGAAGTCGGCAGCGACGAAGGAGACAGCGGGGATCGAGGACAAGGTAAGTCCTAGGCTGTATTCCCGAGTGTGGCTCGGGGTTACCACTTTGTTAACCCCAAGCCACACTCGGGAATACCAATGGATACACGCGGAAAAACGCCTCAAAGAAGCTTCTGTACTTGTTTGAGAGTAGGGCGTTTTTTAGCGCGTTTCCACGGCCTGAAATACGCCCAGGTGGGAACCATGTCCATAGAGATTCATGGGATTACACTTGCTGAGCGTTTTTCAGCGCTTCGATCATCACTGAAAAACGCCCAGGTGTGAACCCGGCCTTAGAGATGTTGCAAACTTCCCTGGAGCAGGTGGAGAAAGAAAATGCTGAGATAGCAAAGCATGATCTTAAAGAAAAAAATCCTAATTTGCAGGGTTTTCATCCCCAAACTATGTAAATGCTTGATCAAGAAACAATACTTTTCTATACTAATAGAAAATAAAATGACAACAATTCAGGTCAATTTATATCTAGTATAAGTAAGGTGGACATGAAAAGGGCAGTTAACAGAACAATACAATACAAAACTTGCCTGATCCCTCACCTGCTAGTCCTCATAAAAGCAATGTAGACTTTTTCTGCAAACAATACTAATATCTCCTAACTCTTTGAAATAAGAAAGAGGGCACCTTTTAGCAAGAGCATATAGTCGAAGGATATACCACCTGACATTTCCCCAGTTATGTGGATAAGGAAGAATGATTATGTAACAAACAATTGGCTATACCCACAAGTGCTTCTTTTCACCACTATTTTACCTTACATTGGCTTTTCAAAAATGACATATGCAATAATATAGAGGTTGGATGAAAGATTTGGTGCAGTAAAACACTTTTGGTACTTAAAGGAGAACTATGAGGTGAGTGCTTTTCACTCACCTCATAGTTCTAGCCGACCTGTGACAATGAGACTGTCACAGTTCGGCTCAGTAGATCGGGAGGTGAGCGAACACATACCGGGTTCGCTCGCCTCTCGATCCTGTCATGGCACTCGGCCGTGACAGGGGGAGGGGCTGGATTCCCTTCCCCCCGCTCCGATCTGCCAGCGCTGACTGGCGGAATGGACGGGGGAGGGGTGGGTACAGCTGGCTCTGCCTCTAGATAGACAGAGCCAGCTGTCACTCACGCAGCTGGGCGGATCCCGTCATCTAAGTCGGGATCCGCTCCGGCTGCGGCGTCTCAGTATACCGCGAGCTGTAGCTCGCGGTATACTGAGCTTAGGGTAACGGGAGGACGCTAGTTTGTGTCCTCCCGTTACCCTAAGGAGAACTATGGGGAAAAATACTGACCCCATAGTTCTCCTTTAATACATTTTCATTTTCATTTAAAACTCACTCCAAAAATGGGTCATCTGGGGGGAAAGAAGAACTGACAAATTTTGGTTTAAAACAGGCATGGCCCTACCATATGAGGGACACTTAGGAGCTTTGAACACTTGTTGATAAAACTAAAAACAAAAAAGTAACAAGGCCTAGTCTTTCCTGCTTCCTATAGCCTCTACAGCCATCTTATCGGGAGCCTGAAGAGATGAAATTAAGTCCTGTGTATGCTCTAAGTTACATTAGTCAGAGGTTACACAGGGCTGAGGACTCCCCACCCCTATCTGAAAGTGCTGAGGCAATTAAAAAGCAGTTGAGAGGAAGCGGAGTGAGTCACATGCTTCATCATGCCTAAAAGTACCAGAGGGGACATGTATCAAAACCGGAGCAGCCAGAATCTGGAGAAGTTGCCCATAGTAACCAATCAGCTTCTCTAATTTATTTTCAAAGTTTAACTGAACAAACTGAAGATAGAAGTCAATTGGTTACTATGGGCAACTGCTTCAGATTCTGTCTGCTCCGGTTTTGATAAATACCCCTTCAGGTATTTTCTTCCCAACCAGCAGCTTAATGGTGCAGTGGGGTAACAAAGGAAAAGTCAGTATGTGCTGCTGGGTAGGGGAACATTACATGCACCTCATGACTGAAGGAGGCACCAAATAAGGCACAAAGCCTCCGATTGGCTCTTTATAGAGGCAGCTCTAATTGCTGGTAGCCCTGATAGCCTGCTAATGGTAATAAGGGATTATTCATGATTACTGCATGAATCAAATAAGATATGCACTTATGTATTTATTCAATTTTAAATGTTGACTTTATGGGTTGCTTTCTGCAGATATTGGATTGTTCTTTAGATTAGAAGAAATGACTGTAAGTAATTGATATCCTTAATGTGCTGCCTTTTCTTTTTTAAAAATATGTCAGGATTTGTTTTTCATTTAGATTGATTTTTTTATTCATATGCAGTTATTTCAGGTGATGTGATTATGATGTTTCCATAACATGATTGTATAATAAGCACCAATTTAACAATATTTGTATTTATTTATTTTCATAAATGGGGTTCAGTGATGAAGGTTGTGGTATGTTTACTGTGTAAATAAGTCATGCATTTTTGGCCCTGGTTAGCTATTTGCAGACAACATCAGTCAAAGCCCTTATTTATTTTTTAGGTTTTGGACAACATGGGAAAGGGTTGAACTTCCTTCCACCTTTTACCCTTGGCCACCAAAACAGGATGTAGGTAACATTCCCCAGTGGGGTACAGAGAGTAACAAAACAATGCTTTATAGTAGAGTAGGGAAGCAAGAAAACCTCTTTCTTCCCATTAGAGAGATCTCTTCCCTTCTTGTTTAGTCACCGGGATAAGGAAGTGAGGTGAAATTGCCCCTATAAGGACACACATGGAAATGAAAACATGAAAGGGGTTATAACTGTTCTCCACTCTAACCAAAACAAAACATTACATTTTGACTAGACTTATGGAACCCTGAACGAAACTATAAGCTACTTGCATACACCTTTTCTTTCTGTCAAGCCCAGGAGCCCCTCCCAGATATGATCAGTTTACTAAAAGCCACTCAAAGCACATACACATACACTACACCATATCCCTTTAGCAACTGACTCAGTAGTCAGAACAGACTTTGCTATATGTGGTCTGTATCTTGTAGGAATAAACAGGCAATTTCACAAAACTTGGTTTTGTCGCAAAATTACTAAATTTGCTTGAAAACAAAAATGTAAAAATAATAATGAGTAAATTCACCCCTATCCCTAACCCTAAAGGTAACTTTTATGCTAACCCTCACTCTTACTTTTTAATAGTTTTCTATCATAGTCATTGATGTTGCTATGATGTTGCCAGTGCGGACAAGATAATGGCACGATTTTGCTGATAAATAAAAGACACATAATTGGCATGGATTTATCAACAATGCTGTTACTGTATTTCTTTCTAGATGCACTTGATGTGTAGTAAAAAAAAAAAAAGTGTTAAACATTTTTTAAAAGCAAAAAAGTACAATGTATTAAGAATGAAAAGAAACCCCTGTATCTCCCAAGAGTTATTTAAAGAACAATAGACCTACGCAAATGTGAACTGGTATTTAAACTAAAATATAAAAATGTAATCCATTGCAGCTTACCTACCCATCCTAGAATGTGGTGGATTCATGAGTTTTCGTATTTCAAGCATTTTACTTTATTTTCACAAGATGTTTCTGCCAGTAACACAATTGCAGTCCTATTTATTTATTTACTTATTCTTGGAATTTATATAGTGCCGACAATGTTATGTAGCGGTTTACATGCTGCACATTCACATCAGTCACTGCCCTCGAGGAGCTTACAATCGAAGATCCCTATCTCAAATGCATACTGGACCAATGTAGACAGGAGCCAATTAACCTTCCAGCATCTGTGGGAGGAAACTGGAGTACCCGGATGAAACCCACACAACCACAGGGAGAACATGCAAACTCCTTAAGATAGCATCCTGACTGTGATATGAAATGGACCCCCAGTGCTACAAGGCTGAAGTGCTAGCCACTGTACTACCCAAAACACTCACTCACTCACTCACTCCTTATGTAATAGGAAAACAGAAACACGATAGAACTAGGGAACCCTGACCCTCTCCTTTTGTTCTTAACATCTAGGCCATGGTTCTTTTCTCAAAGAACAATGTAATTGAAAACAGTCAACACAGCCAGAGAGCACAATAAGTTATCAACTCACAAGATTTCTGGCAAAATCATTAGCAGGGTTATTCGCAAAAGGGTGAAGTGTTTGGGGAAGGCAGGAGAAGTGAACAATGTAGGCTCAGCTCACCACACACAGTATTTTCTGACTGTACAATCTCCTTTAGATCTTCCAACAACTATGTAGTGCAAATCCTGTCTGATTGGAAAGAGTGATAGGATAGCTAAGTAGGTGTCCTCATATTACAAAGTTTTGGTAAGTCTGAAATTTGGTAAGTCACAGTTTTGGTAAGTCTAAAGTTGATTGCACAAATAGTGTACAGTTAGATTGTAACATCTATGGTGACCCTAAAAGGAATGCAAAGTTTTTCAGTACCTGCTTCTCAGTTTTGTACACAGGTACACTTTACACGGGCAGAAAATTGCCAGAAAAAGCACATAAATATCTCACTTCACTCCACCTATCTCATAGGGAACTTTCTCCTTTTTGCACTATTACATCAGTTTTGTTTACTCCCCGTGCGTGATTTGACAGTCAGTTAACAAAACATTTTGTAAAAAGCGATTTCAAGGTTTATTGCCTCTTAACTTCCTGAAGATTCTTTTGTAACAATTATCTTTAGAAGAAAGCTAATTCATTCTGTGGGGTGAGTGTATCTCTTTGAGGTATCGGTGAGCATCATTATATTTTCTTACAGTATACATTATGGTTCCATAGGGGCACATTTTTCACAGTCCAGAGAGGATGTATTTCATCAGATTCTTTATGTTTAATAAAGCATGCAGCCAGGTAAATCATTTGTGCTGCAGCTTTGGCTTCCAGTAAGCTGATAAGAGCAGCTGTATCATCTTCTCACACCGCATGTCTTTAAGGGACCCTTGAGAGTTGCAGAGTCAGTTGGAGAATTATACTGCTACCTATTGATTCTTAATAATAACTCCAATATATAGTAGATTTTGGACAGGCTCTTATGTCTGAATGAAAAATTGTTTACTTTATCTGCTGACTGCTGACAGCAGCTGAGAAGGAACACTGTTAATTTATAAGAAGGTATACCTGCAAATCACGGGGGTCCATAGTTACATTTTAATGTGGTCCCAGCTCGCCCCCTCGCTCCCCTACAGTGATATCTCTTTGCAGCACCTGATGGTTTAACCACTTCAAGACCAGGTGTTTAGACCCCCTTCCTGGCCAGGCCATTTTTCAGTATTCAGCGCTGCGGTACTTTGACTGACATTTATTCCGTCATGCAACGCTGTACTGAAATTAATTGTATACAATTTTTTGGGAACAGATAGAGCTTATTTTGGTGGTATTTAAACACCACTGGGGTTTTTATTTTTTATTATAATTAGGAAAAATTACAGAAAATTTTGAAAAAAAAAAGTATTTTTTTACATTATGTTAGGAAACATTTATTATTACCCAGTTTTTTGGTAAAATATAAAAGTCGGGGTCACGTCGGGTAAATAGACACCAAACATGTCAAGCTTTAAAATTGCGCGCACCCGCGAAATCGCAGAAAACTACCATACCCAAAATTGGCCATAGGCGACACTTTAAAAGCTTTTACCTTTTGCATACATGCACGCATGTTTGCATGCGTGTATGTATGGTGGGGGACTTAAAAATCTTATTTATTTTTTTAATTCTTTTTTCTGTGTAACTTTAAATTTTTTGGGGGGGGTAACTTAATTTTTTTTTAAGACGCCCGCTCAGATCTAGAGCTCCGGGCCGGCCGTTTTTTTTACTACGGCCGGCCCGGAAGTGGTTAATGTTTTATCTCATATTTCTACATTTGGCCTACAGAAGGGACCTTTATGTGCTGAAAGATGACAATGCCTGGCTATGTGTTCAGTATTTCTTTTATGAAATTATCTTCACATTTGAACAGAGCTAATATTTTCCTATACATTGTTTCATCTTATTTCTAAAATGTTTCTCAAGTTTGTTTTTAATGCTGAGCTGAACATTGATTATTCCTTATAAGGATGGGATAGGGTATAGCAGAGAAGAGTGTAGGGCAAAGTTAAAGGGGGACCTAAAGGGGCTATAATCCCTGGTCCCACCTCTGTCTAGGGGCCTCCAATAACGTAAAAAACACAAAGTGTGGCAGACAGTGGGTTTTTTGTATATCATCAAAGAGGCACTAAAAAAAAGTCAAACAGTACCATCCAAGAGAAGAGCCATTATACTCCCCTCTCTGACATATTGGGTCTCCTTCCTCCCTTCTTTTTTAACACTGCAGTCTCTATCATGATTATCTGCATTCAACACTTCCAGGAGTGTTCCCCACTGCATGCTGTGGCTCTTTCCTCTGACCCCTTTGTCGCCACAGGACACAGCAGTGACATAGGGGTGAGAGGACGGAAGCGTCTCATAGAAGCTGCAGTACTGGAAAAGAGGGGAGTTAGGAGACGTGGGCTGCCAGAGTATGATGTGAGAAGAATGGCTCTTTTCTTGCAGTGTACTGGGCTATGGATTTATTAGAGACTGACTCTTCAACTTAGCAACCTTTCTTTCTTTTTTCTTTAATTAATTATTTTTACTTTATTACACTTGCAGCCTGTCTGCTACTCCTCCTCCTCCAGATTTCTGCCCATCGAGAGATTTAGATATTCGCATAACTGCTTTCAAGAGCTAACCCACTAATTGCCTCAGGAGTGAGAGGAGTCATGAATCAGGGAGCTGTGATGTTTTCAGGATGTCATGTACAGCACCTTGCTGGCCCCTCCCACCATTGATGATCTGTCCACATTGCAAAGAGACGCACAGAGACTCAGTGATGATGGCACTGGGTCTAACTTAAGCTATGTAATGGGTCTAACATAAGGTATGTAATGAGAAATTTGTATTCAAAAATGTCATTCACATGTTGATGAGGGGGAGAATGAGAAATAATTGTTAGCAAAACATAATCAAAATAACCTTCAGCTTTAATGTATTTAATTATATGTAGATATAAACATAAAATAATGTTCCTGTCAATAGATTTATACATAGGAAACCAAATCAACAAGGGGAGAGGAGGTCAGAGATCTGACAGCACAGCACCACAGTATTCATACCCAGAGCAGGCAAAAAGTACAGTGGGAGCTGTACTATTCGACAGAAAGACAAATAGGAATTGTAAAACTATGTGAGGTGATCCAGAAATGTATTATAAACTAAAGACAGGTCATATTTGTTTACACATCAGAATTTAGCAAAATCTCCATGCCCAAAGTTGGGCTTTAAATGCGCATTTGAAAGGTTGACTCCATTAAAGATGTGTAGGTGGTTAAAAGTGTGTTGCCAATAATTTACACATAAACAGAGAAGAAATATAAAAACAAAATTAATTAATTTTAATAAGTTCCGAGGTCAGAAAATCAGAAAAGTCATATTTTGGGATAAATAGGTAGCTAAAGAGACATAGATACTGGAAGCATTCTAAATAGCATTTTGCAACCTAGAAAAAAAAGAATATAACATTCAAATCATCTTCACCTGATACAGAATGAGTGTTGTATCATAAAGTAAAATGGATATCTAGTTCTGTATACCATATGGTCCAATCAAACATACAGAAAGCAAATGTTACATAGTAAATTGCCTTTGTAAAAAGTTACTAAGCCTATAATGCTATGCCTAAAACTGTGCCATAAAATCTGCCAGGTAATTCTTCAAAAGTGACTCGAGTGTTTCCGGGCCATGATTTTACAAAAGAATATGTTACCTTTCTTGGATGAGTTGGTCCTCAATTGCTTTCTGCTCATTTGCTCAGTAAAATACAGCTGTACTTGGTCATTTTGTGATGAAGAACATAAAACAGTAGGTGGCCCTAGTTTGGCAGCTGGTCCGGTTATTTTGTCTAGAAGCTGTTCCACTTCTGGAAGTGATGGCAACTTTTTAGTACTTGGGTGTGACAATGAATGTGAAATGGCTTATATCAGATCACATTGCTTTCACTGTGAAGTCATTTGTTCATTTGGCAACAAGCATATTATATCAGATAAACATAAGTCCTGTACAGCTTAAATTTAAAGTGAAAGCATTCCCATGACACAACTAAACAGAAAAAAAAATCCAAAATAAATTGGATCACTGTAATTGTAATGTAGAATTGATCTTTGACCTCCCAGGCCTTCATCATTAAAGATCTAAGTTCTCATATGCAGATCATGCAGGTTTTCAAGGTCCTCGGCTAAACAGTGTTCTTCTCCTCTCTGGCTGGGGTGGCCTTGGCATATTTGCAAACGCTAATGTTCCAGACATGACCAGAAAGAATCTACTTTCTTAGACTGGCCCAGCAGTATTATCTGTAGTTCTGTTTGACACATGCATATCAACTTCATAGGCTGCTACTGCAAGAGGAGATAATAACTACTCAGTCCCTCTCAGTGGGAGGTTGCATAGTCTGCATCTAAGGGCTGTACTGCAAATAGGATTTTTACATAGGGGATAATTATTCAATCCACTATCTTTTTTACACTCCCTTTTTATTTGTTTTATGTAAGAAATAATGTCAAGTTTGTTACGCTAAGGATAAAAGCTAGACACCTCAGGCTGGTAGTATGTGCTTTCATGGCTGCATGGAGCCTGGGGGGTGGTATTTTGTGTTAAACAATTACCATTTTGTTGCCCTTTGATGGATACCTGCCATCCTATTACAAAATGTATATCTGTAGTTTTTTTTTCATAAAGGAGAACTAGGGGGCAACCTTTTTTGCCCATAGTTCTCCTCAGGGTCATGGGAGGACATATACTGTGTTTTCATCTGAATGAAAGCTGCAGATTTTAAAATATTGGAAATCTTTTTTGAAATCACATTAACATGTTAACGTTTATTTGAGATTTTATGTGTTGGGTTTACATTTACTTTAACTTCATCATTATCATCATCCTAAAAAATACACTAAGCCCATAAAACTTTAAAAAGAAAAAAAGTATCTGGTTTCTGTGTCCTCCTCCTCTACAGCAAATGAACTGCTAAAAACTACTGGTGTATTTTAATACTATATAACTTTGCATGTACTGTAAGGCTGAAACCACTCCTTGCATAGAAAGAAGATTGTTTGCTTTTTCCCATTTTTGTTTCTGCTGCTTTGTTGTAAAAAGTAGATTTGGGATAGCCGTGAAACAATACTAAAGTTTTACGTTGAAGGCCATATGCTGCAAAAATATGTTGTCTTCACTGAGACGATGCAAGCCAAGAGAGTATAAAACAACAAATGGCTATTACCACTTGTTTATAATACTATAATGTATCATGATGAGATCTCAATGTGTTCTTTAATTAGGAAACCATTTACAAAAACATGTGTATCAATTCACACTTTATTGCATCGTGCCTCTGTTTATTGACAAAACTTTTGTTATTCTACATGGCTAAGAAGTCGAAAAATGTGTTAACAATGCTATGAGGCATTGTAAAAAGTATAAATGACAGTACAGTTGGGAGATAATTAACAGTAACATTTAATTTACCTTGTTAGACTTTATGCATGCTACATGCTGCTGTTTAGTACCTTCACCATGCGAATGTCAAACAGCAGTTTGTTTTTGATGACTAGAATGATAAACTACCTTTGTATTTCCCAAGTTATTGGGAATGTGAGCATGTTTTAAAGCAAACTTGCTACAGCCCTGGGCATTTCAAACAAAGAATGTGCTGAAATTTGCAAAAGCAGTGACTGACTTCAGTAAACAACATAGATCCAAAGATACAGGTATCTCTAGGCATTACCTAAATGTACCCCCAAACCTCCCTCTCCCCTTCTAGATCATATCCAAGAATATTTTTTTCTTTCACCTTGTTAATAGTATAAAACAGTTTTTATTACTCCCAGTGAAATCATCAGATTCTTGAAGATGCAGAGAGCTCATTTCCTAATTATGTAGTTACAACCCCCAGACTACAGCTCGTTTGTGCCCTTTCCCTAAACTTGGTGCGTGGCAGGTTCCTGAAAGTCAAGGTAGCAGAGGTGATTGTTGGGACAAAAAATCAGTGCATGCATGTGGAGTGGGTCATAGAGGAAGGGTGCGAGATAGGCAAAATTCTATAGTCCAGCAAGCAACACTGTTTGTGATTTCAGTGCAACAGAAAATCAGTGTATTTGCAGCCCAAAACAGAATGTTAGGAGCTCACTGGCTGAATTAGCAGTTTGTTTTCACATTTGCAGCAAAATGAAAGGGACAAAACATTTGGAAACATGCATGTGTTGCAGAGGTGTACGGTACTGAATATCTTTTTTCTCTATCATCCATTGAGGGACACAGCTTTATTAAGCAACCAATAGTTATACTGTAGCCTGCAGGAGAAAAAAAACCATACAATGCACATAGAAACTAAGGGGTCTATTCACTAAGCTGCCGTAGGCAGCCAAGTGAATGACCGACCTGAAGTGAAGTGAGCCGAACACTGTTCGGCTATTCACTTCAGCCTGGTACGGCTGATTTCAGCCGTATATCGGCTGAAATCAGCCTTACATCGGCTTGCTTCGCATGGCTTCGGGTCGGCCGAACATGCCCAGCATGTTCGGCTGACCCGAAGTGCAGAAGGAGTTCGACTCAGCCGATCCAACATCTGGATCGGCTGAGCCGAACCTCCGGCAGGCTACTCCCTGTTGTTCGGCCTATTCTTATACTGTAGATGCCGAACAGCAGTGAGTGAATAGCCGAATGCCGCTGAGCGGCATTCGGCTCAGCTGTTCTGCTCCGTGTCAGAATAAAAAAAAGAAACAGCAGTGTTTCTCTCCTTGGCGGCCGGGAGCGGGAGACTCCCGGAGCGCCAGGGAGAGTTTGCTGTTTGGAGATCAGTGTCCCTGGTTAGCAGGTACCAGGGCCGTCTTTAACGCGGGGCAAAGTGGGCGCTTGCCCCGGGCCCATTCATGGCTGTGGTGCCCAAAGCAGCTGCCCCTTGAGCCCACTGCCAGCAGAAACTTGCCAATCGGATCGCCCGCGTAGCGCAGGGATCGGCAAGGTTCCGTACCGCCGCGGTCGCACCGTAGAATCAGCACAGGAAAAAAACTGTTCCGTACAGGAAAAAAACTGACTCGTACGGAACAGTTGGTACATCCCAAGCCCCCCATCCAATGTGATGTTTTGGTACCTTCCTGCCCACACGCAGGAAGGGTTTTTTTTCCTCTGGGGCAGCCGCGGAGCTCTCACAGCTGGAGGCTGAGCGGCAGAGCCTGTGTCACTGCACTGGTAAGGTAAGCCAGCAATGATCTGGAGCTGGGGGGAAGGGAACAGGGAACAGCAGCAGCAGCAGCTGCTGAGTGAGATGAGTCTGGGGCTGGCCAAGAACCCTGGTGCTGGTGAGACCCTACAGAGGCCTGGTTTAACCAGGCCTCTGTGGGGTCTAACAAGGGCTCTGTAGGGTCTCGCCAGCCCTAGTTAAACCCCACAGAGCCATGTTGGGACCCTACACAGCCCTGGTGAGACCATATAGAGCCCTAGTTTAACCAGGGCTCTTTGAGATCTCACCAGGGCTCTGTGTGGTCTAACCAAGCTGGTTAGACCCTACAGAGCCCTGGTGAGACCCTAGAGAGCCCTGGTTTAACCAGGGCTCTGTGGGGTTTTACCAGGCTCTGTGGTGTCTAGCCAGTCCCCACAAGGCCCTGGTGAGACCCCACAGAGCCCTGGTTATACCCCCACAGAGCCCTAGTTTAACAAGGGCTCTGTGGGGGGTCTCACCAGGGCTCTGAGGGGTCTCACCAGGCTGGTGAGACCCCACAG
>NW_017306539.1:1505459-1530552 GCF_000935625.1 Nanorana parkeri
GGGGGCTAAGAAAATGTTTGCCCAGGGTCCGATCAGTATTAAAGACGGGCCTGCAGGTAACCAGGGACGCTGATCTCTCTGCAAGTGGCCGTAAGATCATGCCTGGCTCAGCCGAGCCGAGGCTTATGCGTTCGGCTCGACTGAGCCACTCGGCCACGTTCGGAAGCTGTATGGGCTACAGTGAATAGCCCGTACAGCACCCCTTCAGTTCTTCTGAACCGAAGGGGTCCTGGGGCCGAAGCTAGCCGAAGGATCGACCAAAGCTACGGCTAGATCTTTCGGCAGCTTCATGAATAGACCCCTAAAGGTCATCCCCGTAAAGGCTACAACCCTTCCCACTTCATATCTGCTCCATTTTGCAGAAATTCATCTGGTGAAGTGTCTTCATCCTCTAGAAAGTACAAGTATAAAGTGGAGAAAGTACAATCTCCAAGAGTATCTGCTCAGCGAAAACAGCAGCCTCTGAAAAAGCTCCACACATAGTCCTGTTGTCAGGAACCAGAGCACCTGCTGGTGGAGCTGTGGTGCTTGGATCTGAGGCCTGCAGTTCTAGTATCCAACAGTGGGTGTCTCTCAGGGTATTTAGTTCCTCTTTCGATGCTCACTTGGCCTTTGAATTGGTCCTGTGTACCCTGTTCCTGACGTGCTACTTGCTACCATTCTGACCTGGCTCCTGATTCCGATCCTTGTGACCCTCTTGACCTGGCTTCCGACCCTGATTTCTGTGTCCCTCTTAATACTGTGTTTCTGGTATTTTGGCTATTTGTGATCTGGCCCTGCTTATGCGACCACCTCTCTTTTGTATTGTATATATTGTATATAGTTAGTTGTTGATTGGGGGTTTTGCACTACACATGCATTTATTGGTTGTTGTCACTTATATTGCTCACAATAAAATCTTGTTGTTTCACTTTTAATTTGGGTCCAGTGTCTGTGGTGCAGTCAAAATATTTGGTTACATCTAAGCAAACACAATGCAGACCGCCACCTCCATGTGAAGAACCATTTATTGCATGTGGAATGAAAAACAAAGTTATATACTCACAAAAGCATGATTCAAAAAGCATTGCATGTACATGGATGCCTGCTGCAATGCCACCAAAAGCAATCATAAGGCCAATCCACTCCATGGCATAGCTGACAGCAGCCACCAGTCACAACTGTCATAGAACCGGCCGCTGTGCACTCAGGCTGATGAAGTGGCTCAGATAAAGGGGGAATGCCCCAGAAACTGGTCAGCCTGAGCACACAGTGGCCAGTTCTGTGACAGTTGTGACCAGAGGCTGCTTTCAGCTATACCAGCGAGTGGATTAGCATTATGATTGCTTTCAGTGGCGTTGCAGCAGGCATCCATGTACGTTCAATGCATTTTGAATCATGCTTTTGTGAGTATATAAATTTGTTTTTAATTTTACATGGAATAAATGGTTGTTCGTATGGTGGTAGCGCTCTGTGTTATGTATTTGCTTGCAAGTGCTGTGGGAATCCCCGATCCCTGTGAGGAGCAGCCCCTAGGAGTGTGATAATCTGTCAGGGTCGGAGGATAGCAAAGGCTCCACTAGCGCTGAGATTAATACTCTTTTTAATTTGGTTACACCTGTTTACAGGATATCTGCATGCAGTATCCTTATACCTATCTTCTTAGCCTGCTAGATGCTCAAAGGAGTGAGCCTTCAGAGTAAACTGCTGCAGATTTGATTCTGATAACTCTGCAAGGAATCCCCGGAATACTGGCCTGACCTGAATAGCAGTCTTGTGTCAACTGGAGAATATGAAGATAAAGAGAGGGGAAGTGTTTGAAGTCCAAATCAGGAGAGCAGCCTAGGGTGACAATGCTTTTCTACCTTCAGTACAATAAGTGAGCGTTGTCACCCAGGATAGAAAGCGTTTGAGTGCAAGGATCGCCAGGTAAAAAAGGAAAAAAAGCTTGACAAAAGAAACCTCATACAGCCACCACATCTAAGGACCAGTAAACTGCAATATATATTACACTTGACATGTTTTAAAATATTTACTACAGGGAGGGGTTTCCGAGCTTTAACTGTGCTTTAAAGCAAAGCTACAGCCATTTTTTTTTTACTGTGAGTGAGAGAGGGTTATATCCTTTCCAGGTATTTGCTGCTAGATATATCCCTGCTAGGAATATCTATGCTTAGTCATGTTGACCTGTTATTGGAACTTGAAGTAATGGAAAAGTGAAGTATATGGGGATTTCTATATATTAATATATCATGTGAAAAAAATGTATATGTAGAAAGGTTTATGTATGTGTGCGTGTGTGTGTGTGTGTGTGTGTATGTATGTATGTACAGTATGTATGTATGTATATATATATATATATCTATATATATTACAGATATGCCTCAACATTAGCTGTGTTTATTTTCTATCTATATCTTGTTTCTATTTTACCCAATATTTTAAAGATGAAATTGTACATTGATTTTGTCTTTCTCTTTTAAAATACAATATATCACAGAGCAGTGTTCTAGTTCCCCTTTGCAAGGTCAAAATAATGGATTTGTTTTGTTGGCATATTTTTAATGCAATTTATCTGCTTAATAAATCTGGAAAATGCTAAAGTTTACAGAGCATCAAGGGTAGTGTCACATTTTATTTGCAAACTCAGCAACGCAATGTACTCTGGAATGCTTATCCTGACCAGCTCTGTCATCAGTAATACAAAAAACGTCCTGCTGTACTAGCTCCTCCAAAAGAGGGAAGAAGAAACTTCAACCAGTGTATCTGCCTGGAGAAGAGGCAAACAGTAAGAGGACCCTACAGTATCACATGACTGGCCTGATAACTTCTGGAAAATGTAGGTATTAAAAAAATAAAAAGCATAAAATATTGCTTTTTCGAAGAAGAGGAAGTGGGGAATATTGGGGTGGGTTGGAGGAGCCTGAAGCCAAGAATTGGAGGTTTAGTTTCAATTTAGTGTCTTTCTTTATTAGGAAATTAGAAATAACACATCACGGCAAACCGTAAGAACAATTTTCATGAAAGTTTGCAATATAAGCCTTTGGTCCCTCAGTGGCATTAAAATGAAACACAGAGAAGCAACAATCAAAACAGTACATTGTACAAGGTGGATAGGTAGAGCAAAAATATGCGGAAACCATTTGAGGTATTGGAAGGTGATAACCGTCCACTTTTTGCCCGTGCTGGCTTGCCACAGACCTACATTTAAAGGTACAATGGTAGTATAGCAATTGGGAGAAAATATCAGTGTGCGACAAATATCATCACTATGGGGGGATCAAAAGTAGCTAATTGTTCTATCAAGGTAGAGAGGAAAAGAGAAGTGTGCAGAAGGGAAAAAACCATAGCAAGAAAGAGCAGAAAAAGAGGAGGGAAAAAGTGGGAGTTCAGGGGGGAGAAGGAGAGTAAAGGACCCTGGGAGATTTGTCTCTCGATGACCAAAATGGGAACGGTTCCATGGTGACCCATATATTCAGCAAAAAGGAAGAGAGAGAAAAAAGGGGTGGTTACAGGAGTGAACGGAGCTCCGATGAGGATCAGTATCTGCCGCTAGCAACTCCTCCATTCGCATAATGTCATTAACTTGACTGACCCAAAGGGAAAGGGGGGGTGTAACCTCCTGTTTCCAAAACAGAGGTATAATCTGCCTGGCCGCGACCACAAAGTGTTTCAATAGAATATTTTTGGGGGTTTTCCCGGTAATAGGGATAGTAAGGCTATTGCAGGAGAAGGCTGTAGTTGTTCACAGTATAAATGATTGTAAACTGCAAAAACTTTGGGCCAGAACTAAATAATCAGGGTACAGTCCCACCATATATGTATATAAGTGCCACGTACCGCCTTGCACTGCCAGCAAAGATCCGGAGAGTCAGGCAAGATATGATGGAGAGAAACCGGATCCTTATACCATCTGGTGAGAATCTTGTGGTTTTTCTCTTGAGCATAGAAGGAGACGGAGGATTTGTGAGTGAAGTAATAAATGGTGTCCCAGTTGTAGTTTCAATTTAGGCAGAAGTCTGTAATTCACTGCAGCCAGAATCCTGAGAGCACCTCACAGGATCACTGGGAATGTCCATCCTGAGAATTAGACAGCTTTAACACATATCATAGTTCTGTATGACTGTGCAGAAGCACTAATCTTTCCCAACTGCCCTTATGAAGTTCTTCCAGTCTCCTCCCCTCCCCCAGCTTGTGACTGAGCAGTAAAATGAGAATCAATAAAGTGATAAGCTCATCTCTTTGTCTTTTTGTTCCCTCCTCCTATCAGCATGCTCCATGTCAGCACAAGAACTTACTGCCTTCTTGTGCTGTCTTTCCTACTTGCAGTCTGATTCAGGTACTTATATGATTTGCATTTAAAAAATAAATGTAATGGTATAATAATACATACAAAAAAAATAAAAAAACTATTGGGTGGAGCTAGCAGTGACAACTAGCTCCGCCCAACTGTTTCCTATTGGCCTGCAACTGCTAGAGTCTTCTAGCAGGTCCTGGCCAATGAATAACAACTGGGCGGAGCCGGCCATGACGTCACAGCCGTCTCCGCCATGTTGTTATTGTTTAATGACAGATCAGCGTCCCCCAGGTCATTTGGGGACGCGGATCTGTCATTACAAAAAGGCGGAGCTCCGCCCAGCTGTCATTTTTCAGGGCTTACAGCCGGCCATCGGCAGGGCGTTCGCAATGCTTCGGCTGTCAATTCGGCTCAGTCGAGCTGCAGCATATGCCTTCGGCTCAGCTGAGCCACTCGGCTGCCTTCGGCTGTTGTACTGGCTATACCGAACCGAAGGACTCTGGCGGCTGAAGAGAGCCAAAGGATCAGCCGAAGCTACGGCTGTATCCTTTGGCTCAATAGCGAATAACCCCCTTAGATTTGGCTGCTGTGTAACATATATACAGTACACATCATAAGTACCTCTTTCCCATAGGTTGCTGTGACCTACCACATCTTAGTGTATCAATGCTTGTACTCAGGTATAATGAAAATAAATGCTGAATGAAAAAAACATATATAAAAAAATATAATTTGTTTTAAAATGTAGCTTTAATATCTTGCATGTTAACCTAATGAACTGCCTTGCTTCATCTGTTATTTATTAGATTTTTCTTCTTAATAAATGATAAAGGCCAAGAAACCAAATCCAACGCAGTTTGTTTAATTATAGAATAAAGTGCATTGATATTTTGAAGCAGCATACAGTGTACAACACCTCTGTACCCCAAGAAACGTACACACTGTGGAGTAGGTACAGGGCTAAACAAGTGCTCTAGAAATTAATTAAGTCTCTTTCAGGTGTTTTCTGAATGTCTGTGGCTGATTAACACTGACACCGAGCAGACATCGGGCTGATTGCATGTTGTGAAAACACTTCGATTATTGTGGCATTTGTAGGGCACTGTGGAGCTGTTTATTTTAAGCTCACACAATGCAAGATTAGAAGAGAAAATATACTGTAAAGGTGCCCATACACCTTAAGATTATCGGACGAAACACCCTAGAACCGGACTGGCCTGGGCAAACATAAAATTGTCCTTGAGTTCTCTAAACATTTATCTAAGCTTTATAACTCCACCACCCCATTGGACCCCACCGCAGCCAATGCACTATTCTCTGAGGTATCCATGCCTCTTGCCGCCACCATTTGCATGATTCCAAAGCCAGATACAGATGGGCTAACTTTAGACCAATATCACTCCTAAATATCGATGTTAAACTGTTGGCCAAAATTTTGGCGACAAGGCTCAATTCCACCATTCCTGCCCTTATTCATAAGGATCAGGTTGGATTTATCCCCCGGTGCCAAGCCGGAGACAATGTGCGCAGAGCCTGTCTCCTTATTGATAAAGCTAATCAAAGATGTATTCCATTTATGTTGCTATTTCTGGACATGCAAAAGGCATTTGACTCCCTCTCATGGCAATACCTGCTCTACATCCTCAACAAATGGGGCTTTGGGTCAAAATTCTGCTCTTGGATCATGGCCCTATACTCCAACCCTACAGCATCTGTTAAATACGCAGGCCATAGATCCGCACCCTTTCCCATCATCAGAGGTACTAGGAGGCAGGGCTGCCCCCTTTCCCCTCTGCTATTTGCACTGGCTATTGAACCATTGGCACAGTTAATTAGAAATCACCCAGATATTTCAGGAATACCACTCGCAGGACATCATCATAAATTATGTCTCTTCGCTGACGACATACTGCTCTTCCTTTCCAACCCTTACATCTCTCTCCCTAACACCCTACGCCTATTAGACTCCTTCAGCCAAATTTCCGGTTTACACCTAAATACTGCTAAATCTAAAGCCCTTAATGTAACGCTGTCCCCAAACACAGTTGAATTGCTTAAATCAAACTACCAGTTCCAATGGGAACCATATTCCCTGAAATATCTGGGCGTCCACCTGACCCCTTCTCATTCCTCCCTATACTCAGCCAACTACCCCTCTTTATTCACCAGACTCAAAAATCTACTTAAAATCTGGCATACCTACCCCCTCTCATGGTTAGGTAGAATCGCTGCGGTTAAGATGACCCTATTGCCAAAACTCCTATATTCCTTTCCGGTCTTACCCACACCTATACCTCCACACCAACTTAGAGCCTTCCATAGACAACTTTTCAGTTTTATCTGGTCACACAAAAAACCAAGGATCTCAGCGAACTCTTTACATCAACCTAGACGTTCTGGTGGTCTGGGTGTTCCACACCTACAGAAATACTACCAAGCGGCGCAACTCGCGACCATCACTAAGTACCATGCTAACATAGAAGTACCGCTATGGGTCTCGATCGAAGCTATGGACTGTGACCCATACGCAATTGATAACCTTTTATGGATGCACCCCAAGGATAGGAAAGTCATCTCCAACACTATAACACGCCACTCCCTTCGCCTATGGGATGCCTCTAAATATTCAAGCGGCTTTCTCTCACCCCACCTGCCCATGCTCTCCTTTATGCACCACCCTGCCTTCCCCCCAGCATTCGATTCTCCCTCCACCTTTCATAAATGGAAGGAAAAAGGTGTCACCCGTCTTTACTCCCTATTCAACAATAATAGCATAAGGTCCTTCCAAAGCCTCACGAGACTCCATCCCAACCTCCAAAATATTTTGTTACCTACAAATTAAAAGCTTTATCAACGCCACTACCAATTTAAATGGGAATCTATTATCCTTGTCCCCCTTTGAGAATATCTGTAAGCGGGACCCTCACTCTCCTGGAATTATCTCACAACTCTACTTATCTTCCCTACAGCCCACTCAAATGCCACATCACCCCTATATGGACCGCTGGCAGAAAGACCTAGACCTACAAAATACTCCTGCGTTGGTACATGACTCCCTCTCAGGCCCAGCACTTTTTTGTTGGGATGTAAGGGCACATGCTTTCGCGGTTGCCCTGTCAGTGGCACATATATGCACACCTGGTGGACGTGTCCCATCACTCAAACGTTTTGGTCTAAAATCTTTAGAATGATTTCCACTCTTATGGGCACCTGCGTCCCCCCCACTCTCCAAACAGCCCTACTCAACATTAAACCCTTGAACATCCCATACTCTAAATTCAAATTAATGCTTCATGTTCTCTCAGCCGCCAAACACACTATCGTAAGCGCATGGCTCACCAAGAAAGTCTCCTTCCAAGCCACAAGAACAGAGTTCACTGGACCTTCTCCCACGAGAAACTCTCGGCGCGCCTAACTGACCAAATGCCGAAGTTCGATAAATTATGGGAACCCTGGGTGCAGCATTTCCTACCCCCAACCTTTGACACGATCTTAATAACCTTATGAACACATCTCCACCTTACCGTACAACCGCCCCAAAGGTGAGCTGGTCTGAGCGTCACATCTTCCTCTGATTTCCCTCCCCCCTCCCTACCCTTTCCCCCTCTGTCCGACCTTTTGTTCTTGTCCTTTTTCTTCACTGGTTGTTCCTGGTCACTGTGGTGGAATTCCCACCAGAGCTGGCCACCACATTCCAAACACGAAGAAGGGTGATTGCTAGACATCTATATGTCATACCATATCTAATGTTTTGCATAATTGTCATATAGCAAAACCATTGTCTATATTGCTGTTTATGCACGCCCTTGATTTCCGTGCTAGTGCACTGCTTAAATACTGTTTTTTTTTTTTTTCTGAAAAAATAAAAATCTTTTGAAACTAAAAAAAAGATTATCGGACGAAACTTTTCGTCTGATGATCGAACCGACGTACGAGTTTCGTACGACGGCCCCATCCTGCCCGATTATCGCAAGGTTCAATCAGGGGTAGTTAGAAATAAACACCTGGACGACTTGCAGTAATTGACCGCAATTATTTTCGTTTGCGCATGCGCAGTGTTAATCGTGCGACTTTTGATGGGCGGAAACGCCACCAACCATGCGAACATCATACAATCGACCAAAGTTTTCAAACATGCTTGACCGTCAAAAGTCGTACGATTGTACAGTACTATCAGTCGGGCACTACATTCACACGTTAAGATTGTCGTACGAAAAGTCGATCGCATACGATTATCGTACGGTAATCGTAAGGTGTATGGGCACCTTAAGAGTTTGTGATATTTTAGGCATTTTATGAAGTCAACTGAAGCCTAAAAAATAAGACAAGAAATGATCATTGTTTCCAAACTTTAAAGGAAACCTATCTTCAGGAAATATGCTCCCATTGCTAAAAAAGTTAGTCGAATGCCGTTTATGCTGATCCAGTGGCTTCATTGTATTCTGGGACACTGACCTGAAACAATTAACCACACAAGGAATTCTGACCATTGACTTTCCTGGCTGCACGTATTCTGGCTTAGGAAGCAATGGAGCCAGAGACAGCCAGGAAACTAGAAGTCCATGAGGAAGGTCAGCAATGGCAGCCCTGAAAGTCTCATACACATTTCTTCTAAGGCAGGGGTGGGCAGCTCTGACCCTTCATCTGTTGTGGAACTGCAAGGCCAAAGAGGCATTGCAATGGCTGACAGTTACAGGCATATCTCCCAGAGGTGAAGGCATGTTGGGATTTGTAGTTAAAGCACAGCTGGAGGGCTGGAGTTGCCCACCCCTGCTCTAAATGATGAGTGCAGTCATGAGCTGGGAGATGGCTCTATAGAAGTCTATGCAGTCAACTGTGCAGGTGCAGGCAGCACACAAAATATTTCAGTTGCAGACTCACAACATTATATAAAACTTTGTATCTTTCACATTTGCCAGATAAAAAAATATTTGCTGTGAGCGCGATGATATATTGTTACAATTGAATCACCAAATTATATACTGTACTCTGCTACACCTTTACTAAACACTATATCACAGCAGGCATTTTAGCAAAACAATAGTTACATGATGTTTATTAATCACCAGCCAGATTTTCCAAAGGATAAAAGCATAATTTTAATACGCATACTAAAACATACCCACATTTTCCCAAAGGCATGTAGACCTTTTTCCTTTCCTTCATATTTTTAAATGCACTTTTCATATTATATTGAACCTTTCATATAGTATAAATGGGTAATTACCTTAGCAATATTGCTTATAAGTCCAGTCAATTTATTATTCTAGCGTAAAGTTCAGTTTAGATATTCAGAGCTTTATCCTAAAGCATCCGGTTCCACTGTGCATCTGGAGTAACTTCCATGGGCCAATATCACAGCTTCTTCACAGCAGCACTAGAGAGAATGGAGGATGCACACTTGCAAAGCCCATCTTGCTCCAGCTTTAGCAGTTACTCAGAAAAAATTCTATTGTAGCACAAAAGTCTGATATGATAGATCATATCTCTATGATTAAGCCCATTATTGGGTGAAAGATGTCAGAGTGAGGAGGATCCAGTGTCGGGACGATGTGTACCTGTGTGCTACAATAACATTTTTCACTGAAGCTTGCAGTGTGCGACCAGACTTTTTGTGGGTAACTGCTGTGCATCTGGAGTGTTGACAAAGCTTCACCACACTCCCCTGTTGGGGACCATTTGTGTCCACTTATTAGCACTTATTAGATTTTGGAACCCACAACCAGGTCTCATCAACTGCACTCTGTATCCCTTACCCAAATCACTCTTTATTCCACTGATGCTAGGTAAGCTTAGATCCCTACTAGCTATTCAGTATAACAGAGCTGCAATAGCTGTATAATACGTGCTGGATCAAACAGTGAAGCTACAATAACTTTGCAGTAAATTCTGAATTTATGTCAAGTCACAAAGGCTGTACAATGAGTGCTGGAAAAAGTAATCAAACTACAAAAAGGCCCACCCCTGTGTACCCCAGAATGGCACTTATATACAGTAACTATTGCAAAGTTACTTTGGATGACCAGTGTTCACAGCACTTGTTGCACAGTCTTTGTGACTTGCCTCCTGAAGAAACCAGATCAATGTTCCTGGCCGATCACTTCCTCAACGCATAATAAAATTCCTTTATTTAAAAACAGAATACAATTAGGCGATACAGTTTTGAGAAAAGTGGAGAAAGAGATTATGAGGAAGATAATGAAGAATAAAATGTCAACATATATTTTGTATCTATAGAAAGGTAACTAGCACATTAAAGTACAAGCTGTTGCCTGTAAAGAGGTTCTAATCAAATTTCATGGATAATATATAAAAAGTTAGGGGCAATAACAAAAAGTAATATATTTAAAATGAGGTATATTGGGTAGCAATATTTTAAACACACCTTATTTTTTTCGTGCACATTTATTAGGTTATAAAAGCTGCAGTTAAACATCACCTGCTTTCAGCAAGAACTTAACTTTCTCACTTTTATCTCTAAACACCCACTTCAACACAAAAAAAAATTCCAAAAAACTTCAGTGCCCCACTAGGCACACTCAGCATTAGGTATATTGTAATGGACCAGCTAACACTTTCTGTGCATTAGGATATGTTACAGAAGAACTCCAGGTAGAAAAACTTTAACCCTTGCATTGGTGCTACTCCCGTAGAGTCTAGCAGCCATGTGGGTCCAAGGATCAGTTGAGTATATCTTTGTTATTTTAGACCCTAGACCAACATGAGCACATAAACCTTGCAACATAGGGGTAGCCCCACTGCAAGGGTTACATTTTCTTCTGCCCAGAGTCTTTCTTTAAGATTAAAAAAAGTACGGGCTCCTTTAACATACTACATCTTGACTCAAAGGAATGCATAATTTGAAGGGGGGCTTAGTTAATCAGGCTGATTGACTTTAACAAGGAGATATTGCTACATTATTTGCAAATGTTGTCAAATATTTGCTTACACTGAGCAAATGCATGTTTTCAGTCTATGAAAGTTGCAGGTGTTGTCTTTTAATACTTCACAAATGCAGAAGAGTTCAGAAAATGTTTTTATTTCTCTAAAAATTGTATTATCAGAAAAAAACCTTGATAATGAATTGTAAGTACTCCAAAACTGACAATGAAAATCTCCAAAAGTTTATAATAGTTTCAGTACTACTCTTTGTATCACTCTCTCGTTTAAGACCATAAAACGTTGTAGATATTTGTTCTTTCAGGAAGCTCACCTACACAAGCCCTGTAAATGTGTAAAACAATCACTTTTATTTACAGAACTTTTGAAATATGTTATTTTGAATATAAGCATGACTCATACTGTTATTAAAATACAGAGATGTATTGTAAGTAAAAATATATTCATAGAGAATGTGTCTGCAAAAAAACACTTGCACACTTATACACTCAGTAGTTCAATAATTAAATACATGTTTTCTCCAAGTTTGCTAGTATCTGGATTAGAGTCACACACTCTATGGGCCTGCAGTAATGCCCAAGGGGGGACAAACTATTTATTTTTACTGTGCAGCTGCACAAGGGCCCTCAGACATTTAAAGTACACCTATGCACCTGGACAGGAAACCCATTTTCAAATGACAGCTCCTCCTAGACTCTCCACACTGGTTATTTGCAAAACGCCTCTTAACAGAATTCAACCGGAATTGCAAAAATATTTCATAAATCCATTTAATTTACTTCCGAAGTCACTATTTTTTGTACATACAGTATCAATCAATCAAAATTTGTGATGAGAACCCTTTGAAAACTAGCCTCAGTCATTTCAAAAGTGAGCTTTAATAGAGGCAGGAGACCTCAGTTTATGTTTAAATCCTCTCCTGGACCTTTCCCAATGACATGGTAATATATTCTATTCAAAATTACTTATGGAATGACTAATTACTTATGGAAAATTATGGAATTCTTTGTTTAGAACATATTCCTGAGGACCCCAAAGGTGAAAACTGGGATGAACACATCTTAAATAGGGAAAATTAGTATATTGCCTGAAAGCTGCAAGCCCCCTAGGTGTAAATGAGGTACTAAGTTTTAAACGATTTCTGTGATACAGAAGGGTCCTTATTAGAGGGCTTTCATCTCCTTTTGGACTGATTTGGCCCTCCGAAAGAGAAAGATGTATTTAGGTTGGAGTTGCCTTGGCTCATTTTTGAATACTTAAATATACAATAATATTGTGTATAATTTGAAATGTTTTGACCAAGTCTCATATGATTACAGGTCTATGGCGGTACAAATATCAAGAATAGATTAAATACGGTAATGTACAGTATATGTAGCTATTGATATACACATGTTAATAGTGATTTGAATAGATATTAAGGGGTCTATTCACAAAGCTGCCGAAGGATCTAGCCCTAGCTTTGGCTGATCCTTCGGCTAGCTTTAGCCCCAGGACCCCTTTGGTTCAGTAGAACTGAAGGGCTGCTGTACGGTCTATTCACTATAGCCCTGGAATTGCAGCCACATCTATAAGGTAAAAGCCTTTTAATACATACCAAATATGCTATCACCAGTTTGTAAATGAATGGGAAGCCTCTGTACTGAGTGCTTTCCATTCATTTAGAACAAAGGCCCAGTTGTTATTCATTGGCCAGGACCTGCTAGAAGACTCTAGCAGGTGCCGACCAATAGGAACAGTTGGGCGGAGCTAGCTCTCACTGCTAGCTCCGCCCAATTGTGTTTTCATTTTTTACATATCTTTATTTATTTTTTAATGTAACCATTTGTTTACATTTTTTAAATTTTTTTCACAATTTTTTTGTTTTCCACTCTTATCACTGATTTCCTATTCTGGTCGGTAAAACGGGGGTACCGGGCAGATTACTTGAGCCGAATGCCGTTTGGCGGCATTCGGCTATTCAATCACTGCCATTCGGCCTCTATGAGAATAGGGGCGAATGGCAGCAAGTGAGCTGCTGGAGCTTCGGCTCAGCCAATCCAGATGTTGGATCGTCTGAGTCAAACTCCCTGTGTACTTTAGCTCAGCCGAACATGCAGAGCATATTTGGCTGACGGAAGGCAGTCGAAGGCAGCCGATGTACAGCTGAAATCAGCCGCACTGAGCCGGAGTGAATAGCTGAAAATCGTTCGGCTCTGCTCAATTCATCTCGGTTATTCGGCTGCGTTCGGCAGCTTACTGAGTAACCCTTTAAGTGATTAATGAATATGATATCTTCCCAAGTAGTGCCAACACCAAAATGATCTTCACCTCCACACCTCTATGTAAAAAATTGACTCACCAGATGCTGAGGCTACATGCACGAAGAGAGTTGGAAGAAACTGGTGGTGTATCTCTAGCTCCTCAATGCTACATAGTACATCCCTTGGTGCAGGGCATAGCACACACAGATATGAGTCAAATCTTTTTATGTGGTTTTAATTTAATAAAGATATCTTATGCAATGGATGCATCAATCTTTCCTTGTGACTTATTGTTAGGCTGGTGAGTAAGGAAGGATTTGCTCACTATTACCCCCTAAGGATCCTATGTACTGGGAAGTGTCCTGTCATTAAATACCAACCTTTTTACCAAGTGCATAAGACCTTACTAATTTTAAGGGGTCCTATGCATCTGATGCATCTTTTATATAGAGGTGTGGAGATGCTAGTTTTGGCAGATTGCACAGAACAGCACTTTGTTCCCACAGTGGAGAAAATACTATTATCTCGTGTTTGTGGGAATTGTTTTGGTTTAATTTCTTCATCTTATGGATTGTTCTAATGTGAATTTGTTGATTGTTAATATGTTTTCACATAATTGCATACTTATTATGATTTATTATAATGAAATATAATATATAAATTATATTATTATGCTTCTTTAAATGTATATTGAAAGTAAATAGCAGAGGGAATGGTCCTCAAGGGTGCCACCAGAGGACACCATCCTTCATCTGCAACTTTCTCCTATGGGAACCACATATACACTGAGTGGCCACTACAAAGTGGCATTTGTAGGTGAATTAGCTATAATTAGCTATAATTTCGCGCTGAAGTTGCTAGAGGGCCAGACCATTATAAATAAGGAAGCAGGTTGTTTAACACGACAGTAGAAGTGATTTTTTTCTGAAGATATGGGTAAACAACGCGATTTAACAGCCTTTGAATGTGGGATGATTGTTGGCGCTCGGAGCCATGGAGCGAGTATCAGCAAAACAGCAGAATTCGTTAAATGTTCAAGAGCAGTTGTTGTTAAAGTGTTTAAAGACTGGACTGTCGGCCGAAAATCTGGGTCTGAACGTGCGAATTGTGTCCGTCAGCGACTAGTCAATGTTAGGGCTGAACGGAGAGTGGCAAGACTGGTACAAGACAACAGAAGGGCAACAGTGCAGTGTCAGATTCCTCGCATCACCTTTCAACATCTCGTGGAGTCATCTTGTGGCCCAACGAAGTACTGATGGGGTGGTCATAATAATCTGGCCACTCAGTGTATGTAATGTAATTATCTTGATTTAATAAATTATTTTGTCTTATTATTGTTGGTAAATTGGAATACCACAGGAGCCCCTTGTGGGACAAGGTGTTATGGTTAAATACATAAAGAATAGTATATTTTATAATATAAGTGTTTTTGGATACCTGCGTTTTCATTATTTTGATTTTGTATAGTGAAGTTATATATTTGGATCAATATTACCCCACTCATATATGGATGTGTTCCCTTTTATATTACAACACTCATATCATCTTTAACTGGTAAAAAACATTAAAAATAAATTTCCTCATGTCTAAAGGGTATTTTTTACTTTCAAAGATTTTTTTAAACACATAAAGAACAGTACAGGATATATGAAACATCTCCTCACATCTCCAAAATCAAGACAAGATTGATATTTCGTTAGTACAATTGTATCTTGTAGCAAATAAAATAATAATAGAAACCGAGAACTGTCAGAAAGAGCATTCTTGCCTTCTAAAGTTCAAGCCATGTATAATAAAGTCTATTTTGAAAAGCAAATTTTATAGTTTTTTTCCAGTCATTATACAAATGTAGCGTCAATAAAGGAAGGGGGAAGTAGGATAGAAGAAATAGGATGAAGTAAGAGCGTCTCCTACAAAAAAAAGACAGGGAAAGTGTAGGGGGAAAGAGAGAGGTAGGAGAAAGATTAAAATGAACGCTAACTTAGGAGTTAAGTCTTAACTTACCTAAACTATTAACAAAAATGTAGCTTATTTGTGTATCACTCAGCTGTAGACCCTCAAATAATCTCTGAATTGGTGCTGACACTGTCCTTCCTTCTGGAGGGTGGCTACTTTTGTTCCCCATGGTCCCTGTGTGTGTTGTAAAGTAGTCACCGCTCCAAGATCACTCCCGTGATGGACTACAATCACCCCCCTATATGTCAGAACTAGTAGTATTGGAAGGCCGCCCTCCTTTCAATTTGGGAATTAAGACCTTTTGTATTGTGTTAAAAGAAATGTGAAGGCCTACGTGATACCTGACATGTTGGGTTAAGGATAAATAAGCATAGACAGTAAAGATCAAGATCACCAAACCCCATGCACATAAGAAACTAATGTCTGCAAACTTGTCACTCAAGTTCAATGATGAGAAAAGAAGAAAAGAGTGGAAAAAACAGAGGCATAGAGATCAGAGAACATAAAAACTACTAAGAAACAGGGAGGAGCACCAGTATCCACCCCCCAAAAAACAAAAAAGTATCAAAGTCCTGTAGGCATGTGGCGAGGTAGGCAGTGGGGCTTGCCCCAGTGACTAGTTCAAGCAGAGGCAAACAACCACCAACAGAGACCGATACTCTCCCCGACTTAGAGTATACAGTACATGTGTGAGCCAATGCATGATGAGCGAGATCCAGTTCCAGCCTATGTTCTGTGATCTTGGGGATCAGATCTCGAGTAAAGGATTTAATAGGAGTGTCAAGATCTGTGACAGACTTTCGAAAGTCCACTAGTGTGAAAGTTATAGCGTCTAGACTTATTTTTAAGATCATCAAGACATATTGATGTTAAATGTTAAATGTTGTTGTAAATCCCAAATACATTCAATGTTCTGATTTGCAATAGATGCGTCCAATTTGTGTTCCAAAGTCTCTATCAAATTGCCCAGATCTTTGATATCAGCCTTAATTTCCGATGTAATTTGTTTGTCCATTCTAGTAAGCCCAGCGATCCCAAAGGTGTGAACATTTGGTGAATAGGATCGAATTTTCTAAAGGGTCTCATGGCTCAGGGAAGCAGTCCCCATCCTGTAAGTCAGGGCTGCTAGGGGACATGGCTTGCTGAGAAAGCAAAATTTCCTCCACTGTCCATTCAATAAGAGAGGAGGTAAATGCAGGGGATTTGTGACCCAGGGAGTGTATACTCACAGTATCTCCATTAAAGCATTCCCAGTTCCTGTCTCCATGTCGCCATGTGTGGTCATCTGCAGAGCTGCACTACCTGTGGAAGCAGCTGCCAGCATCTTGGATATGCTCTCCTTCTGCCAAGGAGTACTCAGGGGTCTGGATTGTTTAGCAGTTCCTCTAGCCTGAGGACCAATGCAGCTACATCTGGCATTAATATACACCTTCTCAAAGAGCCTCAGGTCAATGCTAGCCATCAGGGTTCAGGTGCATCGACCTCTGTGGTGCACCTGAACCCCACTGAATGGGTTGGACTGAACCCCACTGAATTTAGGTTGGACTTGATGGACTAATGTCTTTATTCAACCTCAAATACTATGTAACTATGAATGGTATTTAAAAAAAATATTTTTGCATTGGTATATGTCTCCCACAGCAATGCCCAGCTACCCATGTGTTTTTGAACAAAGGCTTGTAAATAGGCCTTGTAAAGACCAACAAAATAATAAGATTACTCTCGCATAGACCTCCATAGGATTCAGCGCTATGTTTGGGTATATCTGACTTTTTGCTGAAAATGTAATTGAAGGTATAAAGAGGAGAGCACCATTTTAAATGTTCTTGTCGAGATCAATGTTCATTTTCAATGTGGGGTCAAGGGGCCACCTTTATCAGGGCTAGTGGAGATTTTCCATTTCCCACTCTCTTGACAACAGGAAGTGACAGGAGATCTCTGCAAAGTTAGATACATCTTCTCTTAGACAGATGTCACCTAAAGACATGTTCCCATTGACAGATTTCCTCTTTATTCCTGTTGCAGTGACAACTGAAAATTATGATTCCACACCCCTGTCACAGTGGTTATATAGAAAAGCAGAGAGGGTAAATCTCCCCAGTGAAGACATGGACAACATTAAAAACATGTAAGGGGTTTTATGCCTTACCTACTTTGTCCAAGAAGAAAATAATAAAGTTGATAATAGATGCATTTTAATTTTCAATTTAGATTGGGGTATTACAGTAAAAGTTCATATGCTATGCAGTTGATCTAATTATCTAATTAATTCACCAAATTATGGTTTGCAGTTACTGTAACTATAGAACTAAAATACAACCCTCATGTTTATATGAAAGCGTAAAAATATGCATCAAAACATTTTTTTTCTTAGCATCATTTTTTATTTTTTTTTAGTAATTTTAATCAAATTCTATCATACTTACATGAGGGGTATAAATGGTCTAAACCAAAATCAAAATCACTATTTTACCTAAAACCCTGATTTATTTCAGCACCGTAATCCTCCTATACAGCATGAAATGGATTTCACAGTATCAGTTTGCTCTTCTATGACATTGTCTTACCATGTCAATCATACAGGCTTTCCCTGTATCTTATGTCACCGAAAAGCACTGGAAGGCCAAAATAGATAAAATGTACTTCAAAAAATCTCCATTTAAGGAAATCTATTCTCTATATATAATAAATAAACATGTTGTAAAATGTACCTAATTTTGGAAGGGATACTTATTTTACCTTGCTTGCTGTTCCAAACTGCCTTTCATTTATAGTTTTAAGAATGTTCCCTCTAGTGGCCATCTGTGTACTATGAAATGTAATTAGCAACCCTGATTAGAAAATTTAACATGAAAGAAATCCACAGGTTCTTCTGAATAGGTTAGTTGTCCAGCTGCCATAATGATCCTCCGGCTTTATGGTGTAGGTATAGATTTTTTTGGTTTCGGATAGAGGAGGGAAGGATAAAACCTCTGTAATTATATTGTTTGCTGTCTGTATCACCATTGGAGAGACCTCTCCTTCTTGGTCAGTTTTCACCTCTTGTTCTGGTACTAAATTTAAAAGGCTCTATAATGTTCTATATCAGTGACAATGGTCACCAGTACAAATAGAGAGAGTTATTCTACTCAGTGGGGACACAGACAGCTTTAAGAAAGGACAAGGAATCTAAAGCTCTCCTACTCTCACCAAAACTAAAACAACAAATCTTTTGGGTATACATATACTTCATCAGTCAATAACCTGGAGGTAAGTCAGAGCAGCTAATCTGAATACCTGGTCCAGTTCAGTGACTTTTCCTCTATAAAACTTCCACCTGGTGTATAGCCAGGCAGATGCTGCTCGCATGGCACTAGCATCCCTTAATTGCATTGACTAATATAGGGATTTCCTATACTCATCAGGAACATCTAGGGGTGCTACTGTCATGTGAACATCATCTGCCATAAAAGTTTTGCAGTCAGAAGATCAGCAAGAGAGGAAACTTACATTTTATTATTATCTACCTTAAGCTGACAAAATTCACATGCAAAAGCGTTAAAATATCCAGGTATATCTATTCATGTATAGATTTAGTGCACCGGTCTAGTCCACTCTGCTCCCATTTGTCGACAATCTGGTGGTCCTGGACTGAGCCTTTTTTTTAAATCTATGTTTATTGTGCAAAACACATATGGTGATACAGATACGGTATGCATAAAGCTGCACGCAGGCAGCCCTCTGAACTTTCTTCAAGTAAAAGTGTACATATCATAACAAGTAACAAAATGACAATCAAGTCGATATGGTACAAGTCACAATGGTATAATAAAACATCTCGGTCCCGGTTACTAACACCAAAGCTGTTACTAATCCGTTAGCCTGACCCAACCACTCCTCGCTGTGTTCCATTATCCGTTGCCCTCCAAGTGGCAATCGTGCGAAGGATCATGTCTATGAAGGGGAGCATGGCCTCCCTTGGACCTAGGGTCCCGAGTGCGGAAGCCATGATCTCCAAGCAACTATCTTTGGTTCAATATGGCGGTTGGGTGGTAGTCCACCAGGCTTTGTAGAAGAGGAACAGTTGAGAGAGAAGGTAAAAGAAAAAGAGAAAGGTAAGTACGAAAGTAGAAGGAAAGGGGGGGGAACAAAGGGAGGAAGGGTCCCCTGCCTACCCCAGTGGCCCCCCCAGGGGCATCAACCTCTGGAGCCAATGCTTCCATACGGGGCAATGATTCTACCCGTGTCTTAGAACATTTAAGTCTCATGCAGGGGTCAGCACTCAAGAGCTCCCCTCTGGGGTCATGATCCGGAGGTAAGCGTCAGTAGTGGTGTAATGCGTCCACGCTCTCCAGGTATCTCGGAATTTCTCCTCTGTGTTGTGAACCGTGGCCGTGAGATCCTCCAACTGGTGAATCTCATTAACTTTTGTGAGCCAAAGGCGCAGGCATGGGGCCTGGGCCGACCTCCAGAGAGCCGGGACACAGGCCTTGGGAGCATTAAGCAAGTGGATTGATAAAGACGCCTTGTATTTGCGTCTCAAGAGACTGGTCATGTGTAGCAGGAACACCTCCGGGCTCAGCACTAATGCTGGAGTCACCAGTGTGTTGATTATATCTCCTACCGCTGTCCAGAATCTAGTCAGGGAAGGGCAGCTCCAAAAGATATGTAGCATTGTGCCAGCTGCGGAGCCGCACCTCCAGCACTCCTCCGGAATGTTGGGGCTCATTTTGTGTAAGACGTGTAGGACCCTGTACCATCAGGAAAGGATCTTGTATCCCTGTTCCTGAAATCTGTTCGCTATCGAGCATTTGAGTGCAAAGTATATCATCGTGTCTTTCTGGTGCGGGGTAAATGTAGTACCCAGGTCTGTTTCCCACTTCCTTAAAAATTGCGGGGCGAAGTCCAGTGGGGGGACTGAGAGAATTTCGTCCGATTCCGAATCCGAATTGACTTTCACACCCGAATCCTGAAAAACGAAATAACACAAATCCGAATTTAAAACGAAACGAAACTAAACAAATTTTTTGGCAGTGCACATGTCTAATAGATATAGTAAGAAAGGGTAGAGGAGGATAAGGGAAACCAAGTATCTGGAGGATGCATCACACACAAACCATTGCATGAAATTTTATAGAACTGATTGCGGATTCCAAAGAGACCAGTCTCTATAAAAGCGCCTAGTGGAGCCATCTTGGAACGACATTATCCTCTCATTTTGGTAGTGCAAATTCACTATAGCTACAGTTTCGGAAATATTAGGTGCAGTTAAACTCTTCCAATGGCGCACTATGGTTAACCTTGCCACTAGTAAAATGTGGGATACTAAAATCCGATATTGCGGTGGGATTTTTTCAACACCTATGGATAACACTGCTAATTCCGGCGAGGGCTGTATGAAAAAGCCAGTGGTGTGTGATATCTCATTGTGGTCACACAGCGCCTTAGTGACCGGCACAAGCATCTTCCGGAACAACATAGTATGTTGGGATAGATCTGAGTAAAATTGCAAGTGGGAGTAGCTTTCAGGAAGTTTGGATGTATCCCTCACTGCCTTGAGTAGGTGTTCTTTTACGTGGAAAAAGTGCACTCGCATTAACACATCTCTGGGTAGCTTCTCCGGTAGGTTTGGCGGTTTAGGTAAGCAGTGTATGCGGTCCAGGACCAGTTCCGTCATAGGAGTGTCAGGTATTATGTCATGCATAAGGTCGCAAACATAAGACATCAGGTTGGATTGGGAGACCGATTCAGGGATGCCACGCACTTTCACATTGTTGCACCGGGACCTATCTTCTAGGTCTGCTATTTTGGCTTTCATCCACTCATGGTCATCCTCCCTGTCATTGTGGGCATCGACTAAGTCGTTGAACATAGTAGCATATTCCCCCATCTTATCTTCTATCTGTGACTGTATATCCGAGTTTAGTGAACTCCTTAGTGATACTAGCATGTCCTTTAATGTGGAATCTAAGATGGTTTGGTGTGTTGTGGGAAATGCATCAATAGGAGCAATCAGCTCCCTTGTATCCTCCAGTGATGCACTGAGCAGGCTTACCTCCCTCTGGTCATCTCCAGGGGTTGACATCCTTAGCCTGGTTGTCTCTGGGCTCCGGTCTGCAGGAGAGTCGGGCTGGGAAGAGCCAGAAGAGGAGCCTGATGCCGGCTGTGTCCCCACAGAAGCGCCGCTGGACTTATGCCCTGTAGATGTGGGCCGCCGGGGATCGGGCGCAGAGGGGCCGGCGCCATCTTGGCCACGCCGCCGCCCTGTAGGGCAGAAGAAGTCGGTGAGTCTCTGCGGCCGTTTTCCTCTCCGTTTCTGCTGCCGCTTCATGCCCGGGGATCGGAGGAAGCTGAGGAGGGTTCTGATGCGGTGCGGGTAAGACCCGATTGTTGCTTTAATTAGCCTCGAGGCCCGTCGCCGCACGGAGCTCTAGCAAGAAGCGTCCATGCAGCGCGCCAGCAAGCCACGCCCCGGACTGAGCCTTTTTATGAACCCTGTCTCAGGCTCTGTGTTGCCTGTAACTTTCAGAAATCCAGTTTTTAAAAACATGTCATTAATAATGTCAGTGCTAAGATTTTTCGCACAACCACCAACCAGATTTAACTCCTGCCTTGGAAGTTTAAATGGGATTGGTGATGCAGAAAGCAGAGAGAGAGAAAAAGCTGCATTAAATACACTCCTTCTGCACCCCTACTGACCCGATATAAAGCAGTCTGCTAGTGGCTGCAGTAGATAATACAGAACTATAAAAAAGGAAAATTGTGTGAACATTTTTTAATTTTAGCACAGCTGCAACATCTGTTGAATGGCATTTCTTAACCACTTGAAGACCGGGGGTGTTAAACCTCTTACAGATGGTGGTATTTAATTAGCACTTTTTTTTTACTATATAAAGACAAAGGTAGGTTAAAAAAACTGTTTTTTCCTACATTATGTTACTAAACATTATAACCCATATATTTTTGCCCAATTGTTGGTAAAATATAAAAGATGGGGTCACATTGGGTAAATAGACACCAAACATGTCAAGTCTTAAAATTGCACATGCCCACGAAATACCAAAACACTACCGTACCCAAAATTGGCCATAGCCAACTCTTTAAAAACGTTTACTGCTCATCAATTTAGTGTTAACAGTAGTTGATGGCCCTAAAATGATTGCTTGCATTCTAATGTTCCCAGTGATAGGTAGCATGTATGGTGCAATTGTTGTTTTTGCATGTAGGCAAAGAAATGCATAATTAAAAATATATAAAAAAATATGCATGTCTTTAATACTTGCATTCAAGCCTGGAAAGCATTGCAATTGTGATCAGTCGATAACAGCTGCAAAGCTTAGGCTTCTGCACATTTTCAAACTAGTAGAGCTCATACAGAGCTTTCTCCCAACCTCCTGTACCTGCGACATAAAGATATGATATGATGATATGAATATTAATAGCTGATATTGGTTAAACAAAACTGATTGCCCCCTAGTTCTGCTTTCCTCTGCAAGTCTGAATGCTGCTGTACAGGGTATTACAGGAGACACATATCATGACAGATTCAGGTTCTTGTTGCAATTAGAATATTAGAAATACATATATTTCAGATTCGTTTTTCATTTAAAAAAAACACTTAATTGAATTAATTGCTGTCTTAGCTGCTAAAAAAAAAGTGTGCTTGAATACCTCATCCATATTCGCAAGTCCAGCGGTGAAAAAAGTTTAATTATAAATAATCAAGGCATATACATACATATATATATATATATATATACATGGAACCGTGGAACCGTGCTTCTAACACGTCAAAAACTGGGATCTGCTTTTAGCAGGTGAAATGCTCATACAATTATAACACCCCAAATCAGCTTTTTTTACCTGTAAAAAAATTTGGATCAGGTGTCACAATCACAGGGGGAACATTTAATTGCTCAATACATGAAACTTTTAACAAATCTCAGATGTTATTATTGCCTGAAACCTTTTTCTTTCAAGCATTATTGTTAAACGTGATGTGATGCTTGAAATTCCAATTTTAGCCTGTGAATTGTGACACTACACCTTTACGCACCAGTATACTGAATGTTGATTCACAAATACCATATTATATTATTCACTTGAGAAAGTGAATAATATAATATGCCCTGGAACAAGTGTGACCACTTCACTGGTCACACATTCTAATGTAGTCTCAAACTTTGATAGATCACATGCCTACCTGTAATCATTTATTCAGAGCAATAGATTATAATAGGGAACAGTGTAATATTCCCCATTATAATCCACTTGTCTAATTACAAGAAAAAGCATGAAATAGCTGTACACAACTACTATCCCCCCCGGCACTCTGACTTACCCAGCCGGGGGGTGGGGCTTGTGACACACAGCCTCCTGTGACTCCCCTCCCGCCGCCTGTTACTATGGACGCGGCCCCCTCACTGTGAAGCCCGTCGACAGTGCGGGGCCCCGGTCTTCGAACACCGGGACCGTGCACTGCCATATATTGCAGGACCGGACCGCACTGAGACTGTGGGGGTGCCCAGGACCGGACCCCACTGGGCCCAGGCACCGCCTGCACCGGTGGTAGTTCCGCCACTGCCCCCCACCACGCCCCCCATGCAATATTGCCTGCTATATGCTGACAGAGCAGAGCCACGCTGCAGCTGGGATGGATCCAAAAAACATTGTCCAGATCCACCCCACCGCCTGATTGACAGCTGACTCTACCTCTCTAGAGGTTGTGTCCGCCCCATCCATCCCTCCAGTCAGCGTTGGAGAATCAGAGAGGGGGGGTATTCCTGCGAGGAGCCGTGACTGACAGTCACCACTCTCTGCAGAAAGAGTGAGTGCAGAAACTGAGTGATCAGCGCTATGTGATCGCTCAGTTCTCAATCAAGAGAGCCAACCTGTGGCATCTTAAGTAACTAGGGGGAAGTGCACATTTCACTCTCTCCATAATTCTACTTTCATAGTAAATGTGTGGATAATTCGCCACCTACCACTTCCACTGCATAGAAATCACACCAGGGGGACATAATAATAATAATGACTCCAGGTGACATAATAATAATAATAATAATGAAAATGGGGGACATAATAATAATAATGGCACTGGGGGAACATAATAGTAATAGTGACACCAGGGGGACATAATAATAATGACACCAGGGGGACATAATAATAATAATCACACCAGGGGGACATAATAATAATAATGACTCCAGGTGACATAATAATAATAATGAAACTGGGGGACATAATAATAATAATGGCACTGGGGGAACATAATAGTAATAGTGACACCAGGGGGACATAATAATAATGACACCAGGGGAACATAATAATAATAATGACACTGGGGGACATAATAATGACACTGGGGGGACATTATGTCCCCTGGTGTCAATATTATTATTATTATTATTATTATGTCCTCTGGAGTCATTATTATTATGCCCCCCCTGTGTCAGTATTACAACCTCTGTCATTGTCCTTAGTGGTGAGACAAGTTGTTTTACATGCTGGTTTGTGAGTGTGCCATGATGCCTTTCTACTGTACCACTGTTCAAAGCCCATTTCGTGTGCACCTTACTGTATAACTGGTAACAAATTGTTGACTGCGTTTGTCGTTTGTTTTGCTTTACCGATTTGGTGCAGCGACGCATGGGGTTTCTCAGCTGCCAATGGGATGTGCGGGATCCCTTGTGTGTCTCTGTACCTTTAAGGAGGTGGGGCGTCCTCCTGACAGGCCTGC
>NW_017306539.1:1530823-1542082 GCF_000935625.1 Nanorana parkeri
GGGGGACATAATAATAATAATAATGACACCGGGGGGACATAATAGTAATAATAATGACACCAGGGGGACATAATAATAATGACACCAGGGGAACATAATAATGACATTCGGGGGACATAATAATAATAACAATAATAATGACACCAGGGGGACATAATAATAATAAAGACACCAGGGGGACATAATAATAATAATAATAATGACACTGGGGGCACATAATAATAATAATGACACCAGGGGGACATAAAAATTATGACACAAGGGGAACATAATAATAATAACGACACTTAGGGGACATAATAATAATTCTGACACTGGGGGGACATAATAATAATAATGACACCAGGGGAACATGCTCAGGTGTCATTATTATTTGTATACAGCATTACATCATAGCCCGGCAGTGCCACACCTAACCCGACCCCCCCCATCCCCCTTCTCCCCCCCACCCAGATAGAAGCCCAACCCAGCAGCCATGTGCATTCACCGTGCACAGGGGGAGGATGAGACTGCAGCCATGGAGGGAGGAGGGCAGGACCATGAAGCAGTGTGTGCAAAATCGATCTTCCTCTTCTGCTGAGTGGGAGGTGATATCCCGGGCTGCAGAGATCTTTGCTGCACATATTGTCTGGAGGCTGCTGCTCTCTAGCGTCAGAAATCAGTAGTGCAGACTAGACGGCTGGTCCAGAAACGTTTCACTAGCGCTAGTTTATGGGGTACAGGGCCCCACAACAATGACTGGGCCCCGGGCAAGTGCCCCTTTTGCCCCACCTTAAAGACGGTCCTGGACAGATGTCTCCTCAACACATGTTTCCATTGGCAGAATTCCCATCTAATCCTGTTGCAGTGACAATGGAAAATTTTGGATTTCCCTTTGTGACGCCACTGATGTAGATCCATGTCAATCATGATAGAGGAATCATTAAAAAAAATCTCCCCCGTCCGTAGCAATGACCAATCCCAAAGAACACCAGCCTTAAAATGTCAGCTCTCCTCCCAAATGTCAACAAATAGGTGGAGTGGGTCATGACATCATGGGACTTGTTTCGCCCATTTGTTTACATTCCATTAGGGGACAAAGAACTGTCACGGAATGTAAACAAATGAGCAAAACAAGTGAATGGGGTTCAAAGCACCCCCTATTTGTGCCTGGCATCTGGATCCACTGCACTGGAGGCATAGCTGCTGGGGGAAAACCAAAGTGCATAGGTTGGCTGTCCTAATCGGGGCAGTAATTTACTGCATCCTTGTGTGCAACAGTGGTGTGCACCAAAGCACTCCCTATTTTTGCCCCATATGCCATAGCTGCCATGACATTTAGGAAATTCTCTTTACAAAAAATGAATTCTGCTTCAAGTGAGAGGCAAAGGTTCTGCACGCAGAAGTGGTAGGTTATTTTTTATATATTTAAAAATAAATATATATTTTGTATTTAGATATTTACATTTTTTTTTAGTGTAAGACCATCATGTTGAAGAAAACACAGGCACGGCAATGCAACCTAGGCCTAAGCACAACCTTGCAAACATTTACACAATGGGTTCCTTGCAAGATAAGGCTACCAGATTAGAAACTGGCCTTGCAGAGGTGATAATGGTGACAAGGAGTTCTCTTGGTGTATGGAACTTTGATGTAAATCAGTTTTTCAATTTTGCCTCAACTGCATCCCTGGGCTTTTCTAATAATGTGAAAGGAGGGTATTGCTAGCATAATTCAAACGGTAGACACTGGTACAATAGCTAAAACTATTGTGCAGTTGATGCACAGTACATAAGTAGCTTTATTAGACTGCAATTTAAGTGGGAGGGACCAGGCAGGTTTTAATCCAGAAATTAAAATTAGAGCATATAATTTAACAGAAGAAAGCCAGCAATCTCACTCTGTTGGAATTTTCCATTGGTCACAGTTTCAGAGGGACAACCCAGCAAGTTTTAATCAAGAAATCAAAATGAGAGTGTACATTTTTTACATTACAGAAAATTGTAAAGACTCAATGCAAACTATGTAAGTGGCTTTAGCAGGTCCCAGTTTTAGAGGGAGACACCAGGCAGGTTTTAATAAATAAATAAAAAAATCAGCAGAAAAACTATCTAAACTATGTAACTATGTAAATAGTTTACTAGGCTGCAAGTTTAGAGGGAGAGTCCAAGCAGGTATCATTGTGAAATAAAAATTAAAACATACTGTACATGCTCCGACAGCCAATAGTCCATGGGGCTTTGATTTCAATGAGTGGATCATATGGTTTGGATGCATTTCTTCACTAGCAGATGCAGAAACTGCTCACTCACTACTAGTTGCATGTAAAGAACCTCTGCTGCTCTGTCTGCCTAACATTAATAATACAGAGGATTGCCTAACTGTGTCAGATACAAGTTTATGCTACCAACCATGAAATGCAACCCCAACCCTAAAACACTAAACTCCAACCCTTTTTTTTTAGCCTAAAAACCCCCCAGTAGAATAGCAAAAAAAATATGCAAAGGGAGGGGTGGTTAACAGTTAAACAGCAAGTGAACTGTGCTGACACATACACAAAGGGAGTCTTAGAAAGGACTTTTGGGGATATACATGTGGACTCACAGGGGGTACATATTAATACTCCACCATACTGCAATTCACTGTAATGTAGCACAATTCAGAACTGTTCAGGGCTATATAGTATAGCAGCAACTATCTCTTCCTGAAAACACCCTGTCAGCTCTCTATCTACTAAAAGTATGCAAGACACAATGACTATGTATATGACTGATTTTAAATTTAGCACCTCTTAGCAGTGTTGTATATTACAGTAGCAACTATCTTTCTCTTGCAGACACTTTGTGATTTCTCCCTAATTACTCCTGCTCCCTCCAGTGCACAATGACAAAAGGTTGCTGGGAACCCTGAATTTCAGATAGGAGGGGGTTGAAACATAATAACATCCCGTTATTGGCCCTACTAAGCCACCATAAGCCAGGAAGTGAATTATTGATATAGGTTGCGATAGCGGCAAATGGGCACAATAGTTTGCAAACGACATGGGTTCTGCTCAAACTCATGTTCAACCCAAACCCGCAGCTCATCCCTATTGATCACATACATCAAAGAGATTTTCAGAGTTACATGAGAAAAATGAGTAAAAACTGGGTTACAATTGTTTATTTCTTTATATAAAAATTGTAGCTTGTTTTCAATCCTTTATTAAACAGTAATGCAATTAAAAAATTGGAGTAATTGAAATGCAGGGCTGTGTGGGATCATCGTTTCCTCAATATTGAACATAATGATTTTTTATTTATCGAAGATATTGCTGAGCTGCTGTCTTAGCAGTCTTTGTTGACACCATGATAAAAGGTTAGTGCCCTGCTGACTATCAGAACTGTTCAGTAAATCAAGCAGCATGTCCAAGTAATCCATGGATCTCGCTGCCTCATTAAAATACAATTACCCTCTGCATGATTGGCAGCTGTCTGCCCGGCTGTATGTGTCCAAGCTGAGCAGAGAGAGTTGGGATCAATCTATTGTTGGCCCCTAAAGAAACTCACTGTAACGTTTGCATATGAAGCACATCAGCTGCAGCTCATTTAAAGACACCGGGGAGTTGTTCTCTTTGTCACAAAGTGCTCATTTTACCATATGGCTCTTTTCACTGTGAATAACCCAACATAAAGCATGTCTGTTGTCATGCTTAACAAGGGCTACAACAAGCTCAGTGCAACTCCAGCCAAACAGCGAACTAGCAAAATGCATGTCTTTTAACCCACATATAAAATCTCTTCTGCTTACCAAGTGACTTGAAATTACACAAAAAATATTTGAATTCAGTCACCCCTGTTTACGCCTGGTTGCATGACATAATTGACAATGCATGTTGTAATATGTAATTATGCAGACTCTGTGCCATTAATGTGCTTTCTTGCTTGCTGTTTAGTAGACATGTGCACTGCCAAAAAATTTGTTTCGTTTCGTTTTAAATTCGGATTTGTGTTATTTCGTTTTTCAGGATTCGGGTGTGAAAGTCAATTCGGATTCGAATTCGGATTCGGACGAAATTCGGTAGCGTTAGTACGAACGTTCGTTTCGTTTTCTGTTCTTATTCGTTTCTTATTCGTTTCTTATTCGTTTCGTTCGTTTGCAGCAAAAGTGACATTTGAGGGGGGAAAAATATTTTTCTCCTTCTCTAATGTCACTTTGCTCCAACGAACGAAACGAATAAGAAACGAATAAGAACAGAAAACGAAACGAACGTTCGTGCGAACGCTACCGAATTTCGGAAATGGAAATTCGGATTTGTTTGCATTCGTTATGTCTGTAATTCGGAATTCGGATACATCCGAATGTCCGAATTTACGAAAATTCGTCCGAATTTCGATTCGGAACGAAACGAATCGCACATGTCTACTGTTTAGACAATCGGTAAACATCACCATACATCCCTGTGCTCCCTCTTACAAGCACCTCTAGATACTTTACATTGTGACCTATGTCTTTAAATTGGAACTCTCGTTTTCCATATGCCCATTTTCCCCCTTCTCCCTGAATCCCTCTCACACCACCTCAATACAATCCATTTATACGTAGCTTTTATCCTTCATTTTTCCAACTAATCTACTGATGCAATGTGTTCTTCCTCTTCTTCCTCCTTGGCAGTGGTTGTTAGTGTTTCCTTCTGGACAGTGTATGCTCATGTAATGATGTGTGACATGTTGTCCAGGAGTACTGTAAGCTAAGGCAAGCAAGATCACATGCACCCAGGGGGTGGAGGACCCCATTCAAAGCAAAGACTAGAAAGGATTTTGCTCTGTTCAGATGCTGGGGGGAAAGGAAAGTCCTGTGTCACAAGTCGCTGCAGTCATAGCTTAGACAGGCTATGACCTTGCCATGTGGCAGCACTGATAGGCACTTAAAAAGAAGAAAGCCAGGGCTCCAATGGATGATGAAAATACTGTGCACCTTTCCATGGAGTTCACACACTGGGTTAAACCAAGTTAGAGTTGAAATCCAGTATTTAATGCCAAGTGTTATAAATCCTTCTTCTTAAAAACATAGCAAGATTTATCAATATTTTGTGCCAGCACATCACTTGTAACAAAATCAAATGTCATCCCTATGTGTGGCACCTATAAATAGCTAGGGATAATAGCAAATCGTTGATGCCCCACTTCGTGCTCACCACCCTTTACAGTGATCTTTTTATACAGTAGCCAGCATTTAGCATTGGTGGCAGTATGTTTACTGCCCCACTGATAACACTCCCTTTAAATTAGCAAGTTCTAAAACAAAACAGAAATAAAAACTTGGCTAAAATGTGAATCATATTACAGCAAAAAAGCAGTTAATACCAATGGAATAACATATACACTGAGTGGCCAGATTATTATGACCACCTGACGTTTGTAGGCAAATTAGCTATAATTTTGCGCTGATGTTGTTAGCGGGCCAGACCATTATAAATAGGGAAGCAGGTTGTTTACCACGACAGTAGAAGTGATTTTTTTTCCTGAAGATATGGGTAAACAATGCGATTTAACAGCCTTTGAACATGGGATGTTGGCGCTCGGAGCCATGGAGCGAGTATCAGCAAAACAGCAGAATTCGTTAAATGTTCAAGAGCAGCTGTTGTTAAAGTGTTTAAAGACTGGACTGTCAGCCGAAAATCTGGGTCTAAACGTGCGAATTGTGGCCATCAGCGACTAGTCAATGTTCAACATCTCGTGGAGTCACGAGGCGGCCCAACAAAATCAGCTCGTGGAGTCATCTCGTGGCCCAAAGAAGTACTGATGGGGTGGTCATAATAATCTGAAAAATTGGGATTGCAGTCCCCTGATGCAGCGCTACCACGAGGGTGAGGGTGATTGGGTATGGATTTTTTGCGCTAGGTGTGCAGCTTCTTGGAATGCGGACCGGGGTGTCCGACGTTTGTCAAGGAGAACAAAAAATGGGGATAGAAGCGCTACTACCATAAGTAATTGGATTTATGCAAAAGTGAAAAAGAAGATCTGGCTCTTCGAAACGCGTAGCCGCAACAACGTTCACCTGCCCACACTTGCCTTCTCCCCGAGACTCATCGCTCGTCGCCCCGGGCGTCCCTGCTCGCACCCTCGAGCGTTGAAGTCACATCACTCCCACTGACTCTCCCGGCTCTGCCGCCTGCAGCGTCCATCTCCTGGCAACCGCCTATCACAGCCTTCTCCGCTCTCTGTGCCCGCCCGCCTCCAGCCGTCCTCTCCCCCTGACACACCGCTAGTTGTCTCGGGCTGGCTTGCTGGTGCCCTCGAGCGTTGGAGTCTCAACACTCCCATCAGCGATCCTTTGCTGGACACCTCGCGCTCCATCCCAGTCTCCCCCCCCACACACCCGATCCGCCCAGTGCATATGCCCACACTGACCTGACACTTCCAGTCGCCAGGCCCATCACCCTTAAGCAGCAACACAGTGCACACTAGCTGCACCATACCCCTCTCAGTCCCAACAGCATCCAATAGCCCACCCGTGCCTGTCACCCCCCTCCCATGCACTAATCGAACCCAGGCTCCCAGACCAGACCAAGTGCAAGTACCGATACTTGTCCTCACAGATACCAATTACTGATACTTTTTTTTGTTATTGTGACAGTTTTTCTACAACAATACAGACTAATGATTTCAGGACAGTGGTGGAGCGCCAGCGCCCAGTCGCAGCCTTAACCACTGCAACCTCTGCAACCCTGGTAGTCCTCCTGAAGTATCAGCACTGGTACCTGAACCGGTATCTGTGCATTCCTACTATATTTTTAGCCAATCTGGCCGCTACTCAGGTAGTAACATGGAATGGTTCTGACTGACTGAAAGGTGCCTAATCATTTGATTCTGCAGGGAGAAAATGTGTGTTATTTCTACATAAGGACAATTCTATGTAAGGATATTCTCTTTTTTTTTGTCTACTTCAGCACTTTGGTTGATGAGTCTTACAGTGTATCTTGCAAACAAAGCTCACTTAATCTTTTGATAAGTTAGGTGAATACTAAAAGCCATTATCAGTAAAACATTCTATCATGAGGACCTGTGCTAAAATCAAATCATACATAGCTCATACACATGATTTCAGGACCAAGGGATGAAATGAGAGCTTGTTTATCTCACCTTTGGGAAGGTGCTATATGACATTAGATTCCCACCTTGCATAATAAACAGAAAACCTGTTTTTCATGAGGAAGTTTCATAAAGTATGTTCTGTTATTCCATGTTGCCACTTGCAGGAACCTTTATATGGTCACGAAAGATTTGGAAGTGCAATAAAAAAATACGTGCAAGTAAACCAGATCCACAAGGCCTTAACGGGACATTGAACATACAATTTAAGTTGGGCTCTGTAAAAGAGTTTTTATAACATCCATTGCTTAATTTGCAAATGCTTCAAGAGCTTCTTAGACATGATTACATTTAAAATGGACATAGTACAAAGCAAATTCCAAAATGCAGCTGGCTTCCTGCTCTGCAGCATGAAAAGCAGTGCAGCCAAGTGTCGCTTGTAAAGGCCAGCTCTGCAGGCAAAAAGCAATATGACAAAGTAAGTGATTAAACACTGGTATTTAGAAACAATTTGAAACTGTGCTATTATGAATATCTTTTTATCTGATACTGGAATCATTTGCAGCCAGATTTAGCTGATTTTTCAATGCTTCTGGTAAAATCTGAACCCTTTTGACATGCTTCCATGCCCGTGCGTGCCCGCTAGGGGGCGCGCGCGAGCAGAAAAAAATTGCCGTCTGGAGACGGCAACCCGCAGATGCAGCAGTGCCGTCCGTCCGTTTTTCTACTACGGGCGGACGGCAAGAGGTTAACATCCTTCTTACAGACCTAACGGCCTTACTCTTTGTAGGTTCATGGCCATTCAGAAAGCAATACAGCAAGCATATAAATTTGGCAAGTAAGGCAGGTGCACAAGATAAACAACAGATTGAAACTTAGAAAGTAAAGACCATATTGTAAAAAAAAAAATGTTTACAGCAATATAACTTATATCAAAATAAAATAATCACTAATTCAGTCACTTATTCCCGTGACAGACTACAATCTCACCTTTAGTTAGCTATTTTGTAATGAAGTTATGGTCTGCAATAGTGAAATAAATTAACTTTGCACGATATTCTAATTATTCGAGTTTCACCTGTAATCTACAAAAATGTTTATAGATAAAGTGACATTAAAGTATATTTTTTTTGTTCCCTCCCCCCAATGTTAGTGTAAGCACTTACCTTAAATAATGTCTCTTAATCTGATCTTCTTCTTTCCTGTCGTTTTCAGCGGTCCCTCCAGCGCTGCTTTGGGTCTCCAATCCAGCGCTGACTCTGTGCTTGCTGGCACTTCTTGTCCCATGGTGTCTGCATGCGGGTGCACGTTGTCCATAGACTTACCTTGTGTCTCCCCTCGTCTCCCGGCCGCTCCAAGATCCTTTGCGGCCGATTTTTCAGATTTTCGTACGGGAGTGCGGCAAAGACCCAGGTAAGTTTAAACCTCTTTTAAAGCATTTAAAAAAAAACTTTTTGCATAGATATATGCAAAAAAAAAACGGAGGGTTTAATAACCCTTTAAGGTACTTGAATGTATTTTTAAGATTGAACTCCTGAGTTTAGTGTCACACCTGAAATGCATCCCAATGTATTCCTATGGTATTTATGGTTTCTGTTTACACCAGTGCAGTCGGGTCCAGTGCGGGGGAGGGGGGGGAATGCTGCATGCATCCATTATTTTTTCTGGTCTGGAACACATGTCAATGCATCACAAATGCATGGGAATTTACTGGAACGCACTGAAATGCACCTGAAAGCCCATTTTAAGCTTTAAAAAACATTGCACAGAAATGCACAGGAACGCGGCAAAAGCGCCACAAAAACGCACTGCACTGCTCCAGATCTGTTCCGGACATGGTGTAATCATAGCCTAAAAGCTTTTTCTTGAATTTGCTACCTCCCAAGAAGTAAAGAATATGTCAGGCTTTTTTTCACGTTCTGGCAGGCTTTGTCAAATATCCCAGAGCAGCAGCATGCTAGAGCATGCTAGAGATCCAGACCACTAACCTTACACAGAGCACAACAGTCTTGATCTCCAGTCTTGATCTCCAGAGCTCTGATGCACCCCCTCCAATCAACAATGTTTTTGCTCCCTGGACAGCATTGTTGATTGGAGCACTATGTAGGGGGTATGTTGGCCTACTGGAGGTAGCAAAGGCTGCAGCAGCCCTAGAATATAAAAAAAAACTGTCTTAAATATATATATATATTTTTAGGCACACTGACTGAATAACAATAATAAAAGACTTGGCTTTAATTAGGCTTCAGAATCAAAGAATAAAGCCACATTATTGGAAGTGTTTTTCATTCTTTGATTTTAAGTAGTTTTAATAAAAACAGGATTCCACTGTTGCAAACATTTTTTCTGTCTTCTGTTTTGTGCATTACAAGTTGTGTCTCTATGATTTGTATATGAGGTCTGTGAGGCTCGGACAATCACAGTGAGTCAGTGGAGTGTCCTTCAATAAGGTACAAGCCATGTAGGTAACATAACGATGCAAGCAGGGCCCGCTAAATAGTCCCTGAGAACAAATGCATATGCTGGCAAGAGGCTGAGAATTCTGCTATTGTAGTGATATTTTGAGTGCTGTTGCCAAGTGACCAGGCAAGGGAACAATATGCAATGAGCCTGTCAAAAGAAGTTACAATGCTGTGCACAGAGTGGCCGTGCTGCTTTAGAGTGTGCCAGATAGCCATGTAAAATTTAGTGAACAGTTTGGCCTCAATAATTTGTTCAAAGTCATTTCCTTTGCTGGGCCTTGCTGTTTAACTTTGTTGGAATCTACTTACAACTGTTAAAGAACATAGTTATATGTAACCATCACACGTCTCTACCTAGACCTCCATCTGAACCTGGAAGTTTCAGGCTCACTAAAGCAAACAATATAGGGATCTATTCACGAAGCTGCCGAAGGATCTGGCCGTAGCTTCGGCCGATCCTTCGGCTAGCTTCGGCCCCAGGACCCCTTCGGTTCAGTAGAACCGAAGGGATGCTGTAGGGCTATTCTGAATAGCCCGTACAGCTAAGAGGGCGGGTACAATGCTAGTTTACTATTGGCTATTGCAACTTGAAATAGCCAATAGTAATGTCCCAATGCTTTTCAATGGGAACATGTTGTCTTTGTTTCTATTCTGACATCGATCGTGTCAGAATAAAGAAAAAAAAGATACATCAGTGCTTCTCTCCTTGGCGGCCGGGAGCGGGAGGCTCCCAGAGCGCCCGGGAGAGTTTTTTTTTCTTTTTTTTTTGACAGCAGCAGAGCCGGCGGACAATAGGAAATTATTGGGCGGAGCTAGCTGTCACAGCCATACCAGCCTGAAGTGAATAGCCGGGGTTCGGCTCACTTGACTTCAGATCGGTCATTCACTCGGCTGCCCTCGGCAGCTTCGTGAATAGACCCCATAGTATTCTGGTACTGTATAAGGTAAAGTGTATGTATAGCAGACATCCCAACTTAAAAAAATTATAATTTCAGGGAGGTGCCCTCTCCCCCATCCGCTGTGGGGGGAAGGCACCTACCTGAAATTATGACAGATAGCAGAGGAGCTAATACTTCCCTTGCTATCTGCTTTTTTTCTTCTATTCTGACAGCAGCTGCTGTGAAGGAGAACTTCAGGTCCACCTCTGCTGATTGATAGCAGCAGTGGGTGGGTGCAATTGCAAATTGAAATAGCCAATAGCAGCCTAGCTATTCATTTTCATGCTGTCTTTTATTTTTGTACTGTGACGGTGGGCAACGGCCCCACTGTAAAAAAAAACAACAAAAAAACAGAAAGCAGGGATCTCACTAAAGGTTTGCAGAGTAAACCTTTCCGGGATACAATGCTTCTCTCCTGTCCCGTCAGGGAGCTGATATATTATAGCGGGAGATTCCCGGATCGTCCGGGAGAGTTGGGATGTCTGGCATGCCTAAAACGTTTTTTTAAAGTTCTGGATAGAGATTACAGAGGAGTTAAAATCCCAGTCAGTTTATTTTTTGCTGTCTGTGTCCTTTAGGGTAGATTCCCCTTTACTTCCTGTCCAGGATATGTGGCAGGAAGTAAGAGAAGACTTCTACAAAGTGAGGGGAATTATCCTCATAGACAAATGTCACCAGAACAAATGTGCCCATTGTTAGCACCTCTTGTTTTTGTGACAACTTCTATCACTTTCTATCTCAGTGCAAATGGTCACCAAGACAAATAGAGCGGATGAATCTACTGAGCCATATATACGGGGATATATA
>NW_017306539.1:1542139-1550571 GCF_000935625.1 Nanorana parkeri
TATACATATATATATATCCAGTACAGTATACAGTATATATTTTGTACATTTCACGTGCCTTTATTTATATTTTTCACGACCTTTAAATGCACGCCAATTTGTTCATAATAAGTAACAATTACAGGGATTGGGACAAACTACAGCACCACCAACCAATAGTCAGTTTTCATTCCTATTGTTTGAATCTTTTTTTCCAATAAGAAAACAAAACTGCTGCTGTAACTGCTTATAAAAGTGTTAGTTGGAGTCATGCTTTCATTTGTTTGTCCATCTAAACCTATATCTCCATCTAAGACTATCCTGTCTACAGAGTGACAACTCATCAGTGATTTACTGCAGAACGAACAGCGTTGTCAATCTATTAAAAGAAATGGGAAAGTAACGTATGCACTGATATAAACAGGTAAACAAAACAATGGTACAGGGCAGAAATGGAAAAACAAAAAATGCTGTGTTAATGGTAGCGACAGACTGCATTGTACATATCCTTTTTGCTTTTGCGCATAATTCTTCTTTGAAATATTTTATTTACCTTTGTGGCCCTCATGTCTCTGTTCATTACTATAAAGGCCTCTTACACACTTCTATAAACAGATGGGATCTGTATGGGCCAGTTCTAGTCTATGTGCCTGCAAATTTAAATGCAAATGCATTGTGCAGCTGATGTAATAAGTAAATTATGGTTTAACAGTGGTTACTTTTTATATCATTAGTATCACTGCCACCAATGCAAGGGGAAAGGACTGAAATAATACTGCCACTTACCATCAATGCAAGGGGAAAGGGGTTATTAAAGCACAACGGAAGCTCAAACTTTTTTTTCGTTTTGGTTCGATTGGGGAGGTATTAGAACCTGTAAAAAATGTTATTTTTGTCTGTGTCCCTGTTAAGGAGATTCACCCTCTACATTTGTCCTCGCAAATGTCATACCCGAAAGTGAAAGTAAATCCCAAATTCTGGGTTGTCACCAGAATAGGAATAATTTGGAAATCTTCCAATGGGGACACTAGTTCTAGTGACCTTGTTGACTAATTAAGAGCTCAGGTTTGGTCCGAATCTGAGCTCCTCTGAACACAGAAGGATGTCTTCCCGAACATGGAAGGAAGCTACCTCCATGTCTCTCAATCAGCTGTGGGTGAAGAATTCCCCACCCGCAGCTTGATGTAAGCAAATGGGCGGGGTGGAATTATGTAATTGACCTTATATGGCTACATGGCTATATTGGGTAAATAACATTAACCTAATATGGCCATGTGGCCAAATAAAGTAAATGACAGCAGCACGAGCACCCTGCCCCTGTGTTTATGGTCAGCTGCAGGGCAGGGAATGCCCTGACCCACAGCTAAATGGGTGGGATTGCCCATGTATGTTTGGAAGAGCTCAGGTTCAGAGCAGGTTTGGTCTGAACCTGAGTTCATCTCTACTGGTTACCATGGGATTTTCCTCACTTTCACAATTCCTATTGTGGTTATTGGACAGGAAGTGAAGGGAAATCACCCTAATGAGACACAATTAGCCAAATAAAGCCTTCCTTGCTTTATCCAAAACTAAAGAAAAAAGTTTTGGCTTCAGTTTTACTTTAACACTGCCACTGACCACCAGTCCTGGGGGAAAGAGATAATTAACATTGGCACTGTCCACCAATGTGAGGAGGGGGTTAGAAAACAATTCCACTGACTACCAATGTGAGGGGGGGTTAAATAACACAGCAACTGACCACCAATATGAGGAGGGGGTTCAATAACACTGTCAATTCTGGAAGGAGTTTAAAGGGGGTTACCATCATTGCCACTGACTACCAAGGAAGGGTATTTTTTAATAGCATATAATTGACCATCAATGTGGGAGTTATTACTACGGTAACCGACACCAATGCTGGAGGTTTTTTTTGTTGTGAGTTGCTGGGGGTGCAGATACTGATGCCAATGTGGGAGTTTATTATTGCAGTCACTTACATCAATGCAGTGGCTTATAATTAAGCCATGCCCAACATTCCATGCAATGCAAAACAGACCAACTTTTTGACTCGGTGCACTGTGTCATTAAGATAGGGACCTGACTTATTATCTTGCACACAGGCCTACTGCATTTAGAAAAACCTCTGATCGCTGCTTAGTCTATTATTATTATTATAAATAAAATTACTAATTCATAATAGTATTTAAGTGCAAATCTGTCTCTTTTTTCTCCAGTAAGCTGTGATATGCATGTGAAACATATTCATTTTTTTGGTGGATTCATAATACCCTGTACACTCCTGTGGATTAAACATGTCCAGTCTGCTATAGAAATATCCCTGGCATGGATCTTGGAAATAATATATACCACCTTTTTACACACTATTGTGTAGGGCTGGAATCTGTATGGGCCCTTTTTGATCCCTGTGCTTGCAAATGTAAATACAAATGCATTGTACAGCTGTAAGTTATAGTTTAACAGTGGTTACATTTTTTTTCATATCAATAGTATTGCTGGTTAATCTATTATGAATATAAATACAAATAGCATTTAGTAATAGTAGTTAAGTGAAAATCTGTCTCCTTTTTTTTCTTTAATAAGCTGTGATATGCATTCACTCACCCAGTCATGTGAAACATATTAATTTGTTTTGTGGGTTCATAATACCCTGTACGCTCTTGCTCATTAAACATGTCCAGGCTGCTACAGAAATATCCCTGGCACGGATCTCGGAAATAATTAGTTTCAGGTGTCCCTGGAGTTTCTCATCTGTAGTGTCTGACCCAACAGATATCATCCATGTTACAGAAAGCTATACACCGCTGATCTGTCGTGGCCATGCACGTTTGTTTTATTTCAGAGTCCTTTGTAGCTGTTTATTATTCTGTTACATTGGTACATGCATATGATCATATTTTATATATTGGGTTAAGCAACAGCCCAGTACCTGTTTTGAATATTTAAAGTGACTCTATAATTTTTTTTTTAAATGCTAAGATATATAGTATATGCCTGCAGCATCCTCCTAGACCCTATTGTTATGGTTGAAACCTGGGCTGTTTTGTTGGGACAGTCTGAGTTTTCTCCTACTTCCCGCACCACATTCTTATTGGTGGATCCCTATGATGGTGGCCTAACTGGGAAATAGGAATGAGGACCCCTTAACCATTAAGGAAATGGAGCCCTGAGGGCTGGAACCATGAATAGGAAAAAACAAGGAAAGAAAAAATATTGCCCTACTCTTGGGCAGACCTAGCCATTAAATCATTAGTTAATGACCAAAGAGAGACATAAGAAAGCAGTTAAAAGGATTGTGGGTGGGTTTATTGACCTCTATGGATCTGGCCAGCACGCTTAAACAAGCCCATTTACCCTCCCCACCCTGAGTTAGCCACAGCTTTGTTGGTGGTTTAACCTTGCCAGCTTGAACATTTGCGATAATTTAAGCCCTTGGAGATCTTTGCTTTGCTGGACTCTCATCCGAACTTTCTGGTGACGATAGGTTGTTTTCAATGTTAAAATGTTGTGACCTTGTTGGGTGCTCACAGTTTAGTGATTCGTGGATTCATGTTGGAGTTAATACAGACTTGTTTATGGAATATCATGTTTGAATCCAATAAAGCTGTGGCCTTACCCATGCAAAAAGATAATAGTATTTCATTTGTAGAAGGGCAAGGATCGCAGTGGAGATATAAGAAATTGATTTGGGGTTTAAGAACTATGATTCACAGCAGTCATGTACAAGACGACAGATAGGGTGGGTAAGCTTCATGATTAAGTTGAAGAACTTTATTGTCAAAACAACCAGAGATTGGTCTGTAGTGGCATGGTTTTGCAGGTCACTGCATTTAAGTGATGGCACCTTTGGAAGCCTGCACTTTATAGCAGAATCACTTTTTTTTAATAATGACAGTTTAAATCCCAAATTCACCCTTTGTTACCTTTGTCTACCAATGACATATTTGTTAAGTTATACGTTAAATTTTTGTTATGGTTTTTCATCTGTCTTCACTTTACTGTGTCTTTCTAATCCTGCAAATTTTGCTGGTTGCGGCAAATTGAATGTCAGTTTATAAATTCCCAATGGCAGAGGCACCAATATCTAACTATAGCCTGCAGTCTCTCTGGTGCATTATTTGATTGTGAACATGTTGATGGGTTTGGGCTTATCTAATACCAGTGTGAAGAAAATGCATGCTTGAAAGAAACCCTGAAATAAAGAAATACTATATTGCGCCTGAAAGGTAATGATATCTAAACACCTAAGCTAAAAATGTACCCTTAAAAAGTAACTCGCAGAGAAGAGCCCCATTAGTGCTGAATAAAATCAGTGTCATGCATTGTTTGGAGCAATCAGTCCTACAGAATAGAAATGTGGCAATGCCTGCCATCAGAGCAGAATTTTCAGAGCTCTAGATTTAATGACTAGTTAGAGGTAAGTGTGAACCACAGTGTTACCCTTATCTCCTGTAGTGCTTGTATTACACCCAGCGTGAGTTTGCATACATTTTAAGGGCCTTTCCAGACTTCTCCGCCCTTATGCATTATGTGTGTTGTCTTTGGGCAGCCGGTTCAAATTAATATGTTGCCCGTGCATCAGAACAGACAAAAAAGTTGGACTATTATTTGCAACACAATGCACCACATCAGTGGACAATGCATTTATTTTGTTGCTTTATTTTGTTGCTTTCTTAAAGTCCATTGAAATCTAAAACTGCTGTGCTACTGTTAGTGACACACTGCATTATATATGTCATTTTTTATTTTCCCCATAGATCCACCTCAAGGTTGTCAGCTATACTGGGAACATGCTTTTGACTGTGAGGCATACATTTGTAAAATAAAACTATTCTGCTTTAATCTTTAAGCGTGTATAATCTGTCCGATGAGACAGAGAACAAAATCCCTAAAACCTACAGTATTCCAGATAGACTATAATCATTGACACCAATAGATGTATGATAAAACATATTTCTAGGATGACATGTAATCAGCTACTGCTTCCTCATTAAGTGTAATTTGCACAAGGGATCATCATCATAATTAGGACAGTATAATACAATTCACTCATTAGCGCTGCAGAATGTTATTATGAAGGTGTAGCGTTAATAAAGTTGCTTTTATTATTTTATACCTAGCTTAATAATCATTGCTTAAACTTTATGTCCAGCCAATTTTTGGAATAGCTTTGGGAAGCGTTAAAACTCCAATTGGGTTTGTACTGCTCTCCAGAGTTCTGTTAGGGCTCATTCACACCTGACCATGTGTGTATCGTGCATTTTGTGCACATTATTTGTGCAATGCATAGATGTAAATGGGTCTTTAGAGAGATTCTCTCTTAAGTTACCTAGTGAAATTGGTTTAATCAGACACAAAGTGAGGGAGAACCTGCAACAGGAACAGGAACAGCAATATAACGTTTCTACAGCTTTCATTGGTGTGGTGGTGTTATTATAACTGACAATTATAACCCCCCATATTGCCAGCTTTATTGGTGGCAGTATTAAAAGAAGTGTTAGACCTCGTTCACACAGGGCATTTTTGCATTCACTTCACAGGTCACTGTACCTGTTCAGGATAACGACAGGGTGGCAGTGGCTGCATCTGTACATGCAGTCTGCATGTAGTCGTATGTGATATGATTACATGTGGTTTGGAATAGATCAATGTCCCTGGACATATCTATCCTGCATACAGGGACAGTGATCTATTACAAACTGCATGTAATCATATCATGTATAATGATATATGCTGTAGCTCTGCCACTGTGCCACATGACTGTAGCAATGTGTTGTTCAGTGGCTTTTTTTGGCGGGGTCCATATAAAATTTTGCTATGGGGCGCAGTGATTTCTAGTTACGATACTGAGTGGTAGTCCAGGTTTAGTTGGACTTGACTAACAATTTAAGTTGAACTCCAGCCAGCACGTTTCAAGCAGTTACAGCAACCAATTTTCTTCTTTTTCCTTTTGGGATAAAGGTTTTGCATACATGAATAAAAGGTGACCATTGTAAGCACCCCTGTCAGTATAAATCAGTTTGTCTCAATCCTTTAAATACCACTTTTGCTGATCAGCTTGATCTGTTAAAGGAAGTTGAGAAATAACAGACTCACTGAGCAGATCACCAGGTGAAAAAAAACCTAAAAAGACTAAAACAGAAAACAGCCAACACATCTAAAGAAGGGTAAACTGCAATATATTAAAGGGGAACTATGAGGTGAGTGATTTTCACTGAACCTCATAGATCGTGCCGATGTGTGACAATGAAACTGTCACACGTCGGCTCAATAGATCGGTAAGTGAGCGAACACATACCGTCACTGGCTCACTTCTCGATCATCTCCCTGCAGAGAGCCGTGACTGTCACCTACGGCTCCCTGCAGGGATTCCCCCCCTCCCCATTCCAATCCTCCAGCGCTGACTGGCTGAACGGACGGGGAGGGGGCGGGTACAGCTGGCTCTGCCTCTAGATAGGTAGAGCCAGCTGTCAATCATGAGCTGGATGGATCTTAACAGTATTGTCGGGATCCGTCCCGGCTGCGGCGGTCTCAGTATACCGCAAGCTGTGTGAACCCCATAGTTCTCCTTTAAATATTTACTTTTGGGTTTAGATATGCTTTAAAGTGAAAGGATTAAATCACAGCCAGTCAAGTGGAAGTTTCAGAAGAGGTCAGCAATGATGCACTATGTATTTGTGCGCTAAACCCTAATGGCATGACATTATATTTGTAAAGTACCATGTATTATATACAATTGAAAACTCTAACATAATACGGTAAGGCATTTATGTGGGCTGCAACAATGAGTTACTGAGATTTATATCTTTACCTAGACTTTTGCTTTAATGGGCAATGTTGACAGATCTCATGTCTTGCAGATTTATAGCCTTGGCATTAGGTGTTGCAAGAAGTCTAGGTCACTGGTGACTGAAAGGTTTTAAGAACCAGAAACTCCAGGTCTATCAACCAATGCCAGGAAGAAAACAAAAGCTCTGGCTTTAGATACACTTGTTCAGTTTAATTGGACTGGACCAATAAAAAGCAACCCATTGGGGGCCCCTTCACGCCTCTGTATTGCAGTAATGTGGTCAAAGTGACACACGGCAATGCATGTTACATGTATTAGTGGGGCATTAATCCTTACTGGCACCCCAATGCAGGAAGGTAACGCACCTGCATTGCAGCACAAACAATGCAACGTAACGCACCATACATCATAATGCACTGTACTGGAAAAAAAGGTGCAGATTACTTTTGGTTCTGCCTTCATTCTTGTGCATTGGCAGTTGATTTAAATGAATGGGCTGGCTCAATGCAACACATGTTAATTAGCAACAGAATGGACTGGTGTGAATGGGTATTTCATAGGAAATATATTCTCTCTGTTTGCTTTGGTGCCTTGGTGATCATTATCACTAAGATTTTAGCTGCTCTAAATTCCCCAGGATCTAGCTGGAAGGAATGTGATGTCATTCCCATCTAAAGGCCGCAGGTGGAAGGAAGACAAGGGTAAAGTAAGTATAAATCTATTTTTTTTCTTTGCAGGTACATTTTGAGACTACTAACATTAGATAATTTAAAAAGGGGAAAAGGGTCTGACAGTATAAACAGACATTGCATTTTACTATAAGGTTTGCTTTAAAGGATAAGTGCACTTTAACACAAAGTGCACTTATACTTTCTGTCACTCCCCCCCGGGGGGCCTGACCTAACAGATCCCCCCTCTACAGATGTGTAATTACTTAAATCCAATGGATGCAGCCTCCCGACATTGTTTACAGAAGGTCCTCTCTCTTTTGGCTGCACTTGAGCATTAGAGGCCCATAGACTTCTGTGAGGCTTGTCTACATGCATCTCCGAACTGGGAAATGAGCCCCATAAACTTTGACAGGGCTCTACTGCACAGGCATGGCCAGAATGACTCGTAGCTTGTGGCCATCAGAGGTAGGTATGCATGTATGGAGGGAGAGAGCAAGATCTGTTAAGTCAGGGGAGGGGGGCAAAAATAATAAGTGCACTTTGTTTTAAAGTGCACTTATTCTTTTTCCCCCTTGCTGCTACTGATGTATATCATACATCGGCAGCAGCGCAGCTTGCACACAAATATAGCAGTGGTGAATGAAGTGCAGACATTGGAGGTCTAATAGAGAACCTGTCTCCTGGGTTAAAATCAGGACTTGTGTTCTACATGACAAATCAGCCATCTACATTACCCCATTGCCTTACAAAACATCCTCTTACCTCATGTAAACTTGTTGGGAACTATCATTGTTCCCTGCAGCCATTTTCTTAAATTTGCTTACAGATTACATCATTTTATACTCGGGGGAGATCATTTTTGCACAATAACTGTCATAGTGCAGGAACAGTAGCAATTAAAATTCAAAGAAAAATACATTGTTACATTAGCTGAGCAGTAGCTAGGCAGGTAATTTTGAACTTGGGTTCCACAATACTGTAGATATAAACAAAAT
>NW_017306539.1:1550592-1567808 GCF_000935625.1 Nanorana parkeri
AACAACCATAATGTTGTAAACAACAAATGCCCACAATGATAGCATGGTCTAATATTTGGCAGCATGTACAATACAATACTCTGTTACAATTTTTTGTTAATGTACTGGACAAACTTTATTTAATCTGCATTTTCTCATGGACGGTCTTTAAATTATTAGACACTTGGCAGCTGAGAGGAACACAGGGAACATAGCTTTTGATCTAGACCTCCTATACTGCACTAGTCAATCCCACTCCATTTTGTCTGTAATCCGGTGATCCTGGAATGTACCTGTTTGTGATGATTTAACACATAATATAGGTGTCTTGCTGATAAAACAATGCTACTGCAGGAGGCCGAGATAAAGAAGAAATAACCCAGCACAGGCTCCAGGAAGTGCATTTCTACAACTGTTCCACTGACCTCGTGAGGTGTTCTCTGAAATCTGGATGCAGGGGATTACACAGATTTATGAAACTACACCTGTTGTCTTATCCCACTGCTTGCTTTAATGTGATGTAAAGAATTGCTCTTCAAGTTGTGAAAAATATTGTTTTTTCCCTTTAACCAGGTAAATGTGAAATATTGCATAGCAGGCCTGTAAAACAGATCTATAGGTTTCCTTTAATAACAAGGGGAAGGAGAGAGGTTTAGCAAAGTCGCTTTTAAAAATACATAAAATAAGCCAATAAGTTTGTGTTGTGTTGCTGTGGCTATAAAATAAGTACATTATAACAAAAAATTACACAATGGGGTTGATTTTCTAAAAGAGCAGAGCTATTTTTTTGAGTTCACTTTGCAAAGTGTATGTCTACACAGTTTAGTAAATAAGGTAAATCTTTGTGTTCATTTGCATGCCCAATCATGTGCTTGTACAAATGGATGATTGAAGTAAACACAGATCCATTTTATGCAGTAAGCTAAATGAGCATTCATTCTGCAATGTGAAAATACACTTGGCAGAGTGAACAGTCTTCATTGCTTATGTAACTTAACCCCATTCTGTATAGGAAATAGTGGTGCACACTGTGAAAATATGTGATTCTTGCCATTAATATGCTGTTCATAATTATGGAGTGCAGGTTAAAATTCTACTGTAGCTTTTGAAACCCTGAATGTGTGCTTTGATTTTCTAGTGCACATAACATTCTCCCTTTATTTGGTTATAAGCACAGATTTAAAGGATTTGTGTCATGACCTATTGCACAATGGGTTATGCTCTTAATGAACCCAGGGAGGATACTGACTTGACGTACTGTAATTGCATATGAGCGTTGGAGACCTTTCATGGCTTTCTTAAGATGTGATGCTTGTGTTGCAAAGGAAATCTTCTTCAACTGGAGGATATATGAAATGGATATCTATTACCACAAGGGTACATACAAGTGGTTTCAGTAGCAGTGTTAAGTCTTTGGGTCCTTGCAATCCTTAAACTAATACCTATATGCCGGTTCTTCAGAATGTTGCTGTACATTACATTGCTGCTAATCCCTAATCTGGCAGAATTTTAGGATCTGGCAGTGATGCATCCATTCATAACAGGTTAATTCAATTTAGAACTATGAAGCATATTTTCTAAAGTTCACAATCTTGCCCTGTTGGCTCATGAGTGTTTTCTGAATTATCTGTTAATTATGTTAACCTAATGTAATATTCCATTCATTCCCTTGCATGCAATACTAGTTATAATAATATAACCAATGTCCGCCCGGGCTTGAGAGAAATGCTTAACTTAAATTATAACTACAGTCAATAGTTTTAAATGAAAGGGGTAAATTAAAGCTGATGTTATAAAAGTTTCTACTATGTACTTCTAGTTCTAGTACTACTCCATTCCACTCTTACAGGACTAATCACTAAAGGGTGAAGAGTTTGGAGAAGGCAGGAGAAGGGAACAATCTAGGACAACATAGCTGAACTGGAAAGTGAGCTGAATTGGAGAATATTTCCAAATCAGCTTTGCTGTCCTAGATTGTTCACTTCTCCTGCCTTCTCCAAACTCTTCACCCTTTAGTGAATAGCCCTGTACGTGTTCAAGAATTTCTAAAGAATATCATTAGCCCAAAAATACAAGGAGCTGGTAGAGAACATGGGGAAGTTCAGGGTGGGGGTTTTAATAGTAATGTACTAGTGCAAGCCTACATAAGGTGCATGGACACAGTGGTGAGGCCAACAGAGGTAAATGAAAGACAGGAACTTCTTTAGCGATGACCCAGGAAAACAAGAACCCATTCCTTAAAGGTGGAGGCTGTTCTTGTTCAGTAAGTATCTTGCTTATTACAAGAGAGCAGCTAAAGGGCCATGAAACGTGTTCCATGCCACATCTAGAGGGTGCTACCTAATTTAAAAGTCCCACCTTGCCGCATGAAATAGACTTGATTTATTACTATAAAGCTTCTTTGCTACCTTCTGACAAAATAGAGGAATCATTGAAGTCCATACTTACTATCAAAAAAACAAACATCAAGAGTAGGACTGTGAAAAAGCTTAATAAATTGGGCGATTCTTTGACCATTCATTTATAAAAAGTAAGTATTACGTATTTTGTAGATGCTAGACAGCTAAAAAAGAACTCCAGGAAAGGAAAAAATTAACCCTTCCAGTGGGGCTACACCTGCACTGTAAGGGTTAACTGCTCATTTTGGTGTAGGGACTGAAATAAAGAAAATATACTCACCTGATCCTCGGTCCTGCTTGGCTGCTAGACCGGTCTGATTTTTAGCCCCAAACCAAAACAAGCAGTTAACCCTTACAGTGCAGGGGTAGCCCCACTGCAGTGAATTATTCTTACATTTACTGGAGTTCTTCTTTTAGTGTTCTCTGTTGCATTGTATTTTAAAGCACAGAGAGCACATCAGGAAGTGTGGTAACACCCAATGGCAGACTTCAAGATGGAACAGAGCATATATCTTTATTAAGTGGAGGTAAGCAGATAAAAAGAGGTCTAGTCTTCTTTGTACCTGTTCATTCTCATCTACTTAATAAAGATTGTATGTGGATCTATTTGAATCTTGCTACATATATTAATGTAATACATTTCACTTAATGTGGTTGATTTGCTAAAGGAAATTAGACTTTGCAAATTTTCTCTCAGCGTAATAAATGAGGTAAATATCTGCAGACTTCCATCATCCATGATTTTGTGCAAAGCAAAAATACTATTTTATTAATTTTCCTTGCATGTCATTGGATATTCTTTGCTAAATGAATTTTCACCACATTCACCAAGCTAAGGGAAAATTCCTTTGCAAGGAACAGCCTATTTCCTTTAGTAAATCAGCCCCAATGTGTCTTGGAGTGCTGTGAGGAATGATGGCCACTTCCCGCCCATTAAGTGTTGTTGTGTGGATGGGGGTTGAGCCTAGTTTCTAAATCCTTCTAAATTGTATGTGGCCACACTGCTCACATGTATTGGCTGACAACTAACATCTGTAACATTACAGAAAAAAATGTCAGGAATCAGGTTCATTTACTAATGGAGAAGGGTCTGTTCACATAAAAAGTGTATATCTTCACTTAGTTTTCTAAATAGGATGAAGCTGTGTTTACCTTGAACAGTTCTTTGAACGAACACAATCATGTGCCAGGGAAATTAACAAAAATCAGATTTTTGGCTTGCACATGAGTGGTTCACCTTATTCAGTAAACTGAGTGAACTATCTTGTTTCCCTTTAGGCTCCATTCACACACGCCGTTTGTGTTGTCCGAAAACGTGGACATTTTAACATACGCGTGGATCCTGCACATTTGTAGCTATTACTTTAGCCCAGAATGTGCAGAATCCGCCATTGGACTTTTTTTGCTCAACACACATTTTTCGGACGTCGCGCAAGTGTGAACAACATACATTTGAATGTATTGTTTTTTAATGTTCAGTGTAAGAATACGCACGGAATACAGCTAATGTGTGAACAGAGCCTCAGTAAATCAACCACAATGTGTCTTGAAATGTAAGCTAGTGTCTTAATGCTAGTGTCTTAATGTTTGAGCTTATGTTGTCTCAGGCTTTCTAGCCCCTTAAAACTACTTACAGACACCATTTTTTGGGGGGTATTCATTTTGCACATTTTTTCATGTTAAGTTCCTTGCAAAAATAAAAACACAATAATGTATTAAGAAACATTTTATTAACAAAACAATAAATTCCACTTGCTTAGCATTTCCAGTAATGGATAAATTGGCCTTGCAACAAAATAAATTCATTTTCAATATCTATCACACAAACACAATAAACTGGCTTTGGGCCTCTCGGTTTGATTTTGGGGATGACTCATCTCACACTTTTGATTTTGTTGTAAAGGCAACACATTACAGAATTGGAAATAAGCCACCTCATCCAGACTAAGTACAGCAAATATACAGGAAAAAAAAGAAAAGGAAAAACCTGTTGCAGAATATAAAATGTACCTACCCTTTCAATGAAAGGGACCTGAAACGCAATGCATCAAAATGCGTCAGTTGGATCCTCATTCTCTGAAAGGATTAACGTGATGACATTAAGATGCCAAAGCAAAATTGCATACAAACTGTGAATTAATAATCCGAAATAAAACCTGAAGCAATGGTAATACAAATAAATGCAAAATTATCAGTAAAATCCTTATTTAACTGAAATTGTAGCTCAGAATTAAGGTATAAATGATTATTGGAGATATGAAGTGTTGGCAAAATAGATATATACAAAGAAACATTAACAATTGACACATTGATTACATGAAATAAAATACTTTATAAAAGACTTGTAGTACTTTGCTATCATTGCATGTTCAACTTATCAATTTGGCAAGTCTTGTTTGGACCACAATTGTTTACTCTACATCTTTTTTTCAGAGAACTATAAACATGACTGGACCTTTCACACGTACTGTGCAATACAGCATTAAATAACTTTTTATCCCTGAGTACAGTTGACTTTCTCTCGTGTCCGGATGGAGATTTGTAGCAGGAAAAGTTATTTGATGCACCCTGTTCTTCTAAAAGCTACTGGCTTTGGGAAGTGATCAAAACGCCCTTGCAAAAATCACTTATAAAGGACTAAAGGTATTTGGAAGCCCTAAAAGTATTTTTTATCAACTATTGTTATTTTTCTTTTCTGAAAGCTTGAGAGAACATGTCTAGATTTTAAGCATTATTTATAAGTTAACTGGTGAATAAAACAGGGTCTTTTGCTTGCTTACCCCTGCTGTTTAAATTAATTTTAAATTCCTCCTTCCTGTCTGTAATGTGGGAACATCCACACACTTCTCAGGAGACCTTCAAGTGAGGAGAGTTCTCTTGAAGTGCCCACTTTTAGGTTAATATATTCTCTTTGCATTTCCTCGAGTGATATGTTACTCTCAAGTCTTTTGCAACAAGCTTAATTCAGCAAAGCTTGAGAATTTTTGTAATCTATTACTATATATTAACTTGCTTTATAATTTAAAAAATTGTGACATACAGAAAAATAAATGTTTTATATATATCCAAACAATCAATTTTAGGATATTATTCTACTTTGCTTATAACTTCTTTGTGTTCCTATCAGAAAGAACACTGTTTCACCTAAGAGATTACTACTTATATTTTAAAATTATGCCAAAAAATAGAAACTTTGTTTTTTTCGTGAACGAATATATGCTTGGAGAAAGGACACATGAATACATTTATATGCAGTGAATAAATTGCAATCATTCCCAAGCCTTTATCAACATGAACACCACTTCCTGTTCATGTGTGTCAATTGTATTTAATACTTTTTTTTACATAAGATCAAGGTCCATTTTTTAAAATAATATTTGTTTAAACACATAAAAGGCATGTCATGTCATAGTTAAAAACTAAAAGGTCCTTACAGTTAATTATCTAGCATAAAGAATTACAGAATGCCTGTTGCAGTAACTTGGATTTTTTTTAATGGTTTGGACAATGTTATATACTTTCACACCTTGTGGCTCGCCATACTGGAACTTGGCTGCAGTGGAATGTTGGCTATTGTGCTGTATAATATTAACATTTTTTTTACATTCATACACATCCCCCAGCGGCATACTCACAAGAATTTAAAAATAAAAGATAAAAATTGGGTAATGGCAGCAAGAAACTGAAATATGTCTGTTGGGTCAGACATTGGAAAACTGTCTATACCTAGGAACACTTAGAACATTGAGTTTACCAAAAATGGCTGAAGAGCAGATATATTTTGCATTGCTATACAACAGGCTATAAAACATCACTTATCACAGTCCAGAAAGCACATATAGATGTGTTTTATATAAACATATGTAGTAACATATTAAGCGTGCATGAACATTTTCAATGATTGCATCTATCCCTCTTGTTTTAATTTTGAAAAAGGGCCTTATGTTCTGTATTTGTGAAAATAAGGCCTCCGTAACATACTCTTCACAACCAGAAAGGGGTCTTTGTGAAAGTTTTTTTTAAAGTTTTCAGAAAAGCCAGCTTTTGTTTTCAGAAAAGCCAGACATGTCTCCATGATTGCACAGCTGCCCCATTGCTTCAAGCCGCTGTTTGCAAGTTCAGACAAGTTTTTGCTGGCGTACAAACTTCCATGTTGAATTGGGCACAAGCACTTTGGCTGCATCCAGAATCATAGGTAGCTTCTTTGATTTTGTTTATTTTAATTGTGCCTGAACATTGGAATTTTTTTTTTAGATTTGAATTGTGCCTCAAAGTTGGATTTTCTTTCTGTGCTTGAAGAATGCTTTGTCTTATCATCGTCTTTCCAAAACATTCCAATCGCATAAATGGACGGGCAGAATATATGAAAACATTGTAGATAATTGGATATCTTAAGTGGCTCCTGTTTCTGCGAAACAAAACCATGATGTGCTTGTTTTATATATATTTTTATCCATTTGTTTTCCATTTTTTTTAAAAACAGTCTTTCTTTTCTGATCGCATTCCCTGTCTTCTTGATTTTTTTTTTATATTTTCAATGTGCTTCATAAAAAGTAAAGTAAATAAGTTTGTTAATTTTATGTCTCAGATAAAATGAAGACTATTTCTATACACGTGTTCGTTAAGCGGCTGGGATCAGACGTAATATTCTTTGTCCTTGTTTTTCTTATTTTTGTTTGAACTTTTAGCGCTGCTGGGTTGTTTTTCTTTAATCACAGCCCCATTAGACTGTGCTGAGTTACTGATGTAGTTTCGACTCTCATCAACATGATATGAGCCTTCATCCCTGTTTCGGTACTTATACATGGCATAAAGGAGGATGAGGATGCACAGGGCGGCAGCAGCTACAATGCCAACGACCATGCCGGTTGTGCTGCTAGATTCCCTGATGACCTCCGCTGAGCCTGGAATATCTCTCCCACCTGCTCTTGTTGGGTTTACTAAAGAAAAAAAAGAAAAAGGAAATTGGTTATTACTGCCTATAATACCAGAGAAAGTCAACAGCTGTCAAAATTATATTGGCACTGAACAACTACCATAATGCTGCTAAGCACTTTGTACAAATCCATTGGAAAATTGATGGCTTAAAAAAGTGTTTGCAGCAAATTACAGCCATGACCATGACCATGACCATCAACTCATTCCCTGACATGTCTAGCCTACACAGGTTCAGTGGCTAATTACATTTATACACAATATAGCTAAGGCACCGATGAGTCCAGTCACCATCAAATAACTGTGTCAGTAACTAAAGCTGAACTCCAGGCAAATATACAAGACACAAAATATTGCAGCTCTATATTCATGAATACATCTTTACATTTTTTTTTTATTGCAAGACGTGTGAGCACCTTAATTTGACCTGGAATCAGCCTCTTGTGAAACCCTGTACAGCTGAGCTCTGAATGGAGTAGGCGGAAGAAACACAAGGAGCCAAAGAGTTGTTCTGCAGTGCAAGAAGCATGTTGATAGGAAGAGAGCAGAGTGATAGAGAGATGAGCTTATCAATCTGCTTATTCTGCTTTTCCTGTTTATACACAGGCTACGGGTGTGGTGGAATCATGTTACTTACCTGCAGCAGGGATAAATTAGATTGTCTGCCATCCATACAGTGCTGTACTGTGTGGCAAGGGTGTACAAATCTCAAGGGATGAATGGACAAAAATGCAATTCTGTTGGTAGGTAAAACAGTAATACACAACAAACACCAAAATCCTCTGCAACACTTAATGAAGACTTTGAATGATATTTACAAGTCTTTCAACCAAAGCAGAGTTTAACCATGGAGAAGTGGCCAACTGAAATATTGGTCAGTAACAGTGGACTGTTTATTATTTTACTAATAATTAAAGGAAACCAGTACTGACAGAAACAATGAGCTTGCCATTGCTGTATTGTGTAATTGTATTTTTGGCTTCACTACTATCCCAGTCACTTAGAGAAGCAAATCAGAAATATAATAAAGTCTGTGATTTAGACAACAACCATGTTGTCTTAGAAAGGGCACCCTTTAACAAGGGTCACTGTTAGTGTAATATTATTGAAATCTACTGAATATGTGCAAAATATGAAGACAATACGAGTGTAAATTGTCTTGCTGATTCTTTTACATAAGACACTGTGCATTTTAGGTTTACAAGTCCTTTAAATGTTACAAATAAGCATCCATTTGGACAAGCAAAACCACTGTGTCTGCTGTCAATATGCTTTCATTTTGTTGCTCTATTAACAATGTAGCTTTAAAATGGAAACAAGGCAATGAGTTTAAATGCTAGGTAAATCAATGTTACACCTGCTGGAATGCCTCTCATGCGGAGCCCATTTCACAATTATCTCACTTACCTATTCAACCTTTCAGTGGAAAGCGACTTTTGATTGATGTTACCTACTACCGCCTTTTAAAAGGGTTTGGAACTGGCCTGAATAATAGTGTATACTTGTTTTTACTCTTAGGGTAGAATAAAATATGTAGTGAAAGAGCTCAACAGAATAAATGTTCCCATTCTCTCTCACACACACACACACACACATATATATATATACACACACACACACACACTATATTGACAAATCATTGGATTCACCTCCATGGCCACAGGTGTATAACATCAAGCACCTAGGCATACAAACTGCTTCTACAAACATTTGTGAAAGAATGGGTCTCTCTCAGGAGCTCAGTGAATTCAAGCGTGGTACCGTGATAGGTTGCCACCTGTGCAATAAGTCCAACCGTGAAATTTCCTTGCTACTAAATATTCCACGGTCAACTGTTAGTGGCATTATAGCAAAGTGGAAGCAACTGGGAACAGCAGAAACAACAACAGCCACGTAAAATGACAGAGCGGGGGTCAGCGGATGCTGATGCGCAGAAGTGGCCAACTGTTTGCAGTGTCAATAGCTACAGACCTCCAAACTTCGTGTGGCCTTCAGATTGGCACAACAACAGTGCATAGGGAGCTTCATGGAATGGGTTTCCATGGCTGAGCAGCTGCATCCAAGCCTTATATCACCAAGTGCAATAAAGCTTCAGATGCAGTGGTATAAAGCACGCCGCTGGACTCTAGAGTGGAGACGTGTTCTCTGGAGTGACGAATCACGCTTCTCTGTCTGGCAATCTGATGGACGTGTCTGGGGTTGGCGGTTGCCAGGAGAACGGTACTTGCCTGACTGCATTGTGCCAAGTGTAAAGTTTGGTGGAGGGGGGATTATGGTGTGGGGTTGTTTTTCAGGAGTTGAGCTTGGCCCCTTAGTTCGAGTGAAGGGAACACTTAATGCATCAGCATGCCAAGACATGTTTGGGGATGGCCCCTTCCTGTTCCTACATGACTGTGCACCAGTGCACAAAGCAAGGTCCATAAAGACATGGATGAGCAAGTTTGGGGTGGAAGAACTTGACTGGCCTGCACAGAGTCCTGATCTCAACCCGATAGAACACCTTTGGGATGAATTAGAGCGGAAACTGCGAGCCAGGCCTTTTCGTCCAACATCAGTACTTGATCAGTACACGGCTCAGCGCTCGACTGAGCCGCTCGGCCGTGATCGGGAGCTGTACGGGCTATTGTGAATAGCTGTACAGCACCCCCTCGGTTCTCCTGCACCGAAGGGGTCCTGGTGCCGAAGCTAGCCGAAGGATCGGCCGAAGCTACGGCCAGATCCTTCGGCAGCTTTGTGAATAGACCCCTAAGTAACTATGACCTCACAAATGCTCTTCTGAAAGAATGGTCAAACATTCCCATAGACACACTCCTAAACCTTGTGGACAGTCTTCCCAGAAGAGTTGAAGCTTTTATAGCTGCAAAGGGTGGGCTAACTCAATATTGAACCCTACGAACTAAGACAGGAATGCCATTCAAGTTCATGTGCGTGTAAAGGCAGGCATCCCAATACTTATACATAAAACTTGGTTAAGGAAACATTCACAGCAAGTTGACAACATGGTTCAAACTCTCTATGGATATAGGTATTAAAATGCATCCTCTTGGAAAATGTCAACCATTTTCAACCAGTGTTCAGCTGCGAGGTGAAAATACTGTGTTTTGTATTCTGATTCAATGCAGAAATTGTGACAATCTTCTGCTGTTATGACCAAATAAGAAAGTCCTGCACCAACCTGAATCCCTGTGATACTTTTCTTGCTCTTTCCTACGCATGCAACAAATACAGGTAACTTTTACATTCTGGTGCTATGGTGGTGGCAAATTCATTAAGAAATGATGCTATATCGATGATAAGAATAGTGGCAATAAATAAGACCTCTTCTATGTTGTGTCACAAATGTAAGTATTGTGTCACAGACAAAATTCAGCCTCAGGCAATTCTGTGACAGATTCATATACAACTTACAGATAGTTACATGAATCTGTCTCAAATTGCACCAATGGGAGACAGATGTCTATAATGAGTGTATACATCACTCTTAATGAGTTCCAGTGAATGTGTTTTGAATCAAATCAACTAATTAACCTCTTGCCGTCTGCCCGTTAAGAAAAAACGGACGGACGGCAGACTCGCATCCGCGGAAAAACCGCGAACGTCGCAGTGAGAGCAATCATTTTAGGGCCATAAATCACTGATAACACTAAACTGATGAGCGGTAAAAGCTTTTAATGCGTCGCCTATGGCCAATTTTGGGTAATGTCGTTTTTTTGAGGTTTCGCGCACATGCGCAATTTTAAGGCTTGACATGTTTGGTGTCTCTTTACCCGACGTGACCCCGTCTTTTATATTTTACCAAAAAATTTGGTAATAATAAATGTTTTAGAATTTAATATAGGGGGAACTGTTTTTTTTTTTTAAATCTGTAGTTTTTCCCTAATATATTAAAAAATAAAAACCCCAGTGGTGAATAAATACCACCAAAATAAAGCTCTATGTGTCCCCAAAAAAGGGTATACAATTCATTTCAGTACAGCGCTGCATGACGGAATAAATGTCAGTCAAAGTACCGCAGCGCTGAATACTGAAAAATGGCCTGGATGGGAAGGGGGTTTAACACCCCAGATGTCAACTGGTTAAGAAAGTTAGGACACAAAGTAAATGTTTTAAAAAGTATGACTGTAACTTGTGTACAGCGTTAAATTGTTTTGTACTCATCTATTATTTTTTGTTATACTGCGTCCAATTCCATGAGTGTGCACATTTAGCATTTTATAACATGGTCACATAAAACTGCATCTTGTCCCTGTCTGATATGGACTTTATATTGAGCCTTAAAGCATTCAATCTCGCTTTAGAAATTAGATTTAAGTTTCAGACTTAAGACCCTTTGGCCACTTTTCATTAATATTTAAGAAACAGCACTGCACATTCAGACTCCTGCGGAGCCTGAGAATTGAAATGAACACAACAAGATTATTTTAAAGGAAGGAATCATTTTTCTTGGTTTCTTCATACTGAGGGCTCCAAATGACATTTAAACAGAGCATCACTGTGATTACTTTTAAGAAATGTTTAATCACTGTTCTGTTGTTATCTCTGTCTGCTTTGATGGACAAATTACTTCATATTAAGACAGCATAAAGTAAGGGTTGTTCACCGGTGAAGAAAATTTGTTGAAAGTAGCATTTCTACTTTTGTTTGAATTAATGATTTATCACAGCATATTGATTTCATTGATTACGATATGGATACATTTAAAGTGTAAGTCAAGCCAAACATTTGTTTCTACATTTAAATAGTGCAGATGTTTTTTATGTCTACCTGGAGCTCTGTTCAAGAGATTCACCCTCACTTCCTGTTCAGCTGACAAGGTTTTCACCAAACATGAAGTAAGGGAAATCTGCAATAGTTACAGAGACAGAAATACAAATCTGACAGGTGTTCTATTCTTCCCCTACTCTACTGAAGAAAATCCTCTTTCATTTTGTCTCTGTTGCAGTTGAAGAGTTCCCCTTTCTTCCTATCTGGTAAAACGTTGTCAGCAGGACAGGAAGTAAAGAAAAACCTCTCTAATGGAGGTCAGATAGCAGTTAAAATCTGACAGGAATTCTAAACCTTCAACCTCTAATACTATTGTCATTTTGACTTATTTTTAAAATATCTAGGTTAGTGAGCTACTAAGTAGTCCACCTGCAGTACCAAATATTCAAAATCTATTTATTCATGCAAAGGTGAAATATCAGTTTTTAGGCTCAACTGTCTAAAATCCAAGTATGGGTTTTGAAAAATGTCTGCAAGAAGAACGTTTTGAGCATTATGTGCGGATTTGGAGTACTCCACTAAAAAATCCTTCACTGTATGATAAAAATATACTAATACTACCAAGGGAGGATACCAGATTGAGTTTAGCTACTGTGGCCCCATACAAGCAATTGTTCTTCAGCACATTTATATATTATATCATATATGAGACTCACATCTAGGCGGCAAAAGGTTAAGGCTCCATTCACACATAGCGGTAGCGTTTTCTGTGTGGTTTTTCGCCACACAGAACCACACAAACGTTAACATATGTGCAGATTCCGCATATTTGCAGCTATTACTATAGCCGAAACGTGCATAATCCGCCCATAAAATCGCTCTTGGACTATTTTGCGGGACATTTTGCCGCTGCAATAGTCTGAACAATGCACATTGCAATGCATTGTTTTTTATGTTTAGTGCGGTTCCACACATGTTAGTGCGGAAAAGCGTTCATGTGTGAATGGAGCCTTATTATTGTGACTGATGGCCCTAAAATGAGACAATAATACAAATGTAAAAGAAAAGTGATATACTGGGAGGACTACCAAAAGGTGTGCATGGAAAATTAGGGGGAGGAGCAGATATATACAGCCCAGGCCCTCCCATAACTCCAATCAAACCTTTCCTAGCTATCTTGCAGATCGTGATTTACTGGACCACTAAGGGTTTCATCACTAAAATCAATTTCCATTAGATTGAACTGCAGGTTTACATGCCCTTTCACTGCTTTTTTCCATTTGCCAAACTGGATTTAATTTCTTAAGATCACCAATCACGGACCTCAATTAAAGACAGATATTTAACAACTCAAATAACATACTTATATCCCAAATCCCTTTGTCTTTACACAAATACTTCTTAATTCTATTACCAGGCACTGCACTTTAACATGTAGCTTATTGATCATGAAATAATTGAACTTTTTCATATAAGCCCATTGTATTTCCTTTGTCGTCTCTGAGTGACAGGGCCATGGCTATCTTTCACTGCACTGCAAATGCCTTTTAGAATGAACGCAGTGCCTTATTCAATAGCTGACATTCTTTGTGCAAGACTTGTAGCTGTTTCTCTGTAGATAACAATTCTATCTTTTTATGGATCAAAGTTTTCAGTTTCGCATGCTTTAAGTGAATTACATTTCTTTTATCTTCGGGTTTTATTATTGTTTGCCTATATTTTAAATGAAGCATAAAGAAGTGTCACTCTGGGCTTATCTGGGCTGCAGTCTAATGTCAAAGCTATGTTTTAAGCTTCCATTTCATTTTATGTTCTCCTTTTATTGGCACCGCTTTCTTAATATCACAGAAAATATTTCCTTGAGTTATTTTGTGTTTTAGCATTAAACATATTCTTTGTGTACAGTTTGTTTATTACATTACACACTCCTAGTGTTACTCTTACTCTGGGAATACATTATATAGAGCGCTTTTATTTATTCTATAGTCTACAGCAGAATAAATAGGCTTAATATTCGAGTAGATGGTTAGAAAGTATTAGTGAGTCTTGCACACATAGCAAATGGGTTGTAATTTACACTAATTTAACTGCTGTCTGTGTTACATTTAGGTATGTAAGGTGATGAAGTGTAAGTGACATTAAACTCAGGAGTTAAATCTTAAAAATGCTTTCAAGTGCCTTAACTATTAACAAAAATGTAGCTTATTTGTGTGTCACTCGGCTGTAGATCCTCAAATCATCTCTGAATTTGTGCTGACACTGTCCTTCCTTCTGCAGGGGGGCTACTTTGGTTCCCCATGGTCCCTGTGTGTGTTGTAAAGTAGCCACCATTCCAAGCTCACTCCCGTAATGGACTACATTCACAATACAAATTTGTAAACTAAATGTGAGATTGTAGTCCATCATGCAAGTGTGCTTGGAGCGGTGCTTACTTTACACTAGGGACCATGGGGAACAAAAGTGGCCCCCCTCCAGAAGGATGGAACGTGTCAGCACCAATTCAGAGATTATTTGAGGATCTACAGCTGAGTGATAAACAAATACATTTTATTAATAGTTAGGTTAATACTTGTATTTTTGTGTTTAATGTATCTTTAAGATTTGTATTTAATGTATTTTTAAGGTTTAACTCCTGAATTTAGTGTCACTTTAGTAGCCCTTTTAGGAGAACTTTGCTTTTGAATACACGTTTCCTCTTTTCTGTTTACTATGGCTTTCCAAGAAGTGCATTAATACAGTGATACAGATACAGTGATTTAGCTCACTGTTGCAATGGGCCAATTTTTGTTTACCAAACACATATACCTAAATTGTCAAACCAAATTTCCTGGATGATTTTTTCCCCCATCCTAATGGTCATCATTACAGTGCAGAGTGTCTCCATCACTCAAGTATGAATATTTGTATGTTCCTGATGTTTCCCATTGAGAGCTGGATTTAGTGTGTTGGCCAAGTACCATGTTTGTGCTTTCCTCTTCAAGACTTGAGATACCTTCTTATTGAAACAGTGTGGTTACATTATTTTGCACCTTTAACCTTACCATCCTTAGCTCTTTGGCAGCCACTACATACGGTATGTTTCTGTGCATTCCAATTGCCTTTTTTCACAACAGGAATTATCAAAAGTATAATCAGCATATGAATGATGTACAGAGGTCATTCACTTAGCAAATGTGCCTTTATTTGTTTCATTTGTAGTTCTACTTTTGACTAAATCACAGTCTAAATTGTTGGATGGCAGCATGCATGCTAAAGGCACTCATAGACGGAAATGAAATCTGATGTCCATGGGGTACTCCTATGCAAAAAGATGGCCACCATAAACCAGTCACGCTAGAAAAACCATCTTAACTGCTATTGTTACCCCTTGATAAGCTGGAACTGACCTCCTTCTACCAGGCTTCCAAAACGCTGCTCTACAATTACATAAACTTGTCAAATCAACAGAACTGACCATACATGATTTAGGAAGCTCTTGGCAGCTCACTGCAGATACACCAAACTGAACAGGTCCAACTCATGCATGCATGAATAACCCCCCTTGCAACTCTATTGTCATAGACTTACCCGGGCCGGAGCTCCGTGGCCGCGGCGCGCAGTCTCATGTGTGAGGTCACGCCCGACTCCTCCCACTGGCCTCAGTGCTTCCTCAAGAGTACAGGTGAGTCACTCAATCGGCGTTCTATCAATGTGGAACGTCGAGCGAGTGACTCAGTGTGATACTCACCTTGCAGCGGCCACTGCTACAGCAATTGCTTACTAGGACCCATACCGAGTCCCAGCATCCGTACCAGCTACCGAGGCTGCCCTATACCATAGAGCAATACCTACTGCTACTCCACAACCAGAACCGCAAGTATTAGGGGATCTTCCCCCGGCTGTTAGTGCCTATTTCAAGACGTACCATACTTTGCCTTATTGATGAACTGTATTATATTACTGCTGTTGGGTAGATTTGAGCCCAGTGGTGTGTCAGGCTAAGTAAGCTTTGTGATACCCAATGTGCATTTATATTTGCCTTCTCTCTCTCCTGGATGTACAGAATTATATTGCACATTGATTTTATATCTAGCAGGTGGAATACCTTTATTTAAAACATGTTCTTCCTCAGCATGCTGTGAAGCTTAATTGGCACGGACAATATCATTCCACTATTATCATTATACAGCAATAATGATCACACGGATGGGTTAGCGGCTATTAAACGTCAAGCAGGCAATAATCACAGAGATGCTATTTCGGATGTCAGCAATAGAGGCACAGTTTTAATCCATGCATATAGGATAAGGCTAGAGATGGTGCTAAGGAAGTCAGCCTAGAGCACACATTCATTGTCCACATAGGTGAGTATGGCTATTGATTTCTTCAAATTACCCAAGGTTCTGTGTGCAAACTTCAGATAGCCCTATTATGGTACTCAATGGGATGCTTAAGGGTGTGAAACAGCATAATGGCCCTGAACCTTCAGGAAATATAATGTTAATGGAAGCTGATGCAATGTAATTTTTTTGTATTAGGTTTTGCTATACAACAGTAAAGTAAACCTGTCTCATGTTTAAAGTACATAAGCTGCCACAAAGCCAACGGAAGGCATCCAGAAGCTGTAAATTAGTTTTCTACTGTAGTTATTGAGGCAGGGCTTTTAGCATGGAAAAGAAATGACAAAAGGTTGTCCTGCTCTCTAACCTATCAGAACAATAAATCAGACCCTCAATATTAATCCTCCCCTACCAAATCACTAACAATTTCTTAACAATTCCCCTTAACAACCTTAACCCCTAACACTTTATCCTTAATCATTCTAAACTAAACACCTACCCTGACTTTTGGCTTTAACCCTAATCCTATCCTACTAAACATAACAACACAATGATGCCTTAATGCTTACTCTTGCACTTTAACATAGCCTCTAACACTTAACTGCTTCATACTTGAGAATTAGGCCGATTGTATGAGTCCCACAAATTGTTCTGTTAGACTCAAGTAATCAACTGAGGACGGGAAGCATTGTTAAAAGCAATGACAACTTCCAGTGTCCACAGCCACTTATGGCCGTTCACATTTAATTGCATGTGCTGCAATTATCTACAGAAGATCTCAGTTGTAATGGAGTGGGGCTTCCTGCAATAAGGAGCATGTGACCTCACCCATGTGACAGTGAAAGGGGGCTGAGAAGCTAATTCTCAAGTCAGGACACTG
>NW_017306539.1:1567907-1586357 GCF_000935625.1 Nanorana parkeri
ACAAAACCAGAGCTAACTGATGGCCTCCATCAGCAAAGAGGCAGTGAGGGAGTATGGTTTAGTTAGTATACCTTGCTGGTGGGTGAACTAAGAAGAAATCACTCTGCTCTAAATAGGCAGGTTATCGTGTCTTTTTAAACATCACCCTAACCTTTGACCTTACCACTAAGCTAACCTCTAACCTAAACCCTAATGCTGAGCTAACCTCTACAACACTGTATGTTTTATTCTCCAGGGAGTCCCAGGACCACCTAAACCTATGAAGTGAGAGCAGAGACACACGCCCCATACATACTTCAGTGCAGTGCGCAAACCTTACTAATCTATAGAGAGGCACATACAGTGGGTGGGGTGAAGGAGGGATACATACTAAACCTTTGGTCACTCCCAAGCTCTGTGGAAAGAGGTGCAAGTACCTCTGAGTGCCTGTTTTAACTTTTTTGTATGCCATCTTAATCACTTTGAGACAAGTTTGCTTTAAATAGGTCTATGTGCACTAAAATAGCTATGTGTTGCTTATATTTCTATTTTATATATTATTCAGGTTAGCGGCTATTAAACGTCAAGCAGGCAATAATCACAGAGATGCTATTTCGGATGTCAGCAATAGAGGCACAGTTTTAATCCATGCATATAGGATAAGGCTAGAGATGGTGCTAAGGAAGTCAGCCTAGAGCACACATTCATTGTCCACATAGGTGAGTATGGCTATTGATTTCTTCAAATTACCCAAGGTTCTGTGTGCAAACTTCAGATAGCCCTATTATGGTACTCAATGGGATGCTTAAGGGTGTGAAACAGCATAATGGCCCTGAACCTTCAGGAAATATAATGTTAATGGAAGCTGATGCAATGTAATTTTTTTGTATTAGGTTTTGCTATACAACAGTAAAGTAAACCTGTCTCATGTTTAAAGTACATAAGCTGCCACAAAGCCAACGGAAGGCATCCAGAAGCTGTAAATTAGTTTTCTACTGTAGTTATTGAGGCAGGGCTTTTAGCATGGAAAAGAAATGACAAAAGGTTGTCCTGCTCTCTAACCTATCAGAACAATAAATCAGACCCTCAATATTAATCCTCCCCTACCAAATCACTAACAATTTCTTAACAATTCCCCTTAACAACCTTAACCCCTAACACTTTATCCTTAATCATTCTAAACTAAACACCTACCCTGACTTTTGGCTTTAACCCTAATCCTATCCTACTAAACATAACAACACAATGATGCCTTAATGCTTACTCTTGCACTTTAACATAGCCTCTAACACTTAACTGCTTCATACTTGAGAATTAGGCCGATTGTATGAGTCCCACAAATTGTTCTGTTAGACTCAAGTAATCAACTGAGGACGGGAAGCATTGTTAAAAGCAATGACAACTTCCAGTGTCCACAGCCACTTATGGCCGTTCACATTTAATTGCATGTGCTGCAATTATCTACAGAAGATCTCAGTTGTAATGGAGTGGGGCTTCCTGCAATAAGGAGCATGTGACCTCACCCATGTGACAGTGAAAGGGGGCTGAGAAGCAGACAAAACCAGAGCTAACTGATGGCCTCCATCAGCAAAGAGGCAGTGAGGGAGTATGGTTTAGTTAGTATACCTTGCTGGTGGGTGAACTAAGAAGAAATCACTCTGCTCTAAATAGGCAGGTTATCGTGTCTTTTTAAACATCACCCTAACCTTTGACCTTACCACTAAGCTAACCTCTAACCTAAACCCTAATGCTGAGCTAACCTCTACAACACTGTATGTTTTATTCTCCAGGGAGTCCCAGGACCACCTAAACCTATGAAGTGAGAGCAGAGACACACGCCCCATACATACTTCAGTGCAGTGCGCAAACCTTACTAATCTATAGAGAGGCACATACAGTGGGTGGGGTGAAGGAGGGATACATACTAAACCTTTGGTCACTCCCAAGCTCTGTGGAAAGAGGTGCAAGTACCTCTGAGTGCCTGTTTTAACTTTTTTGTATGCCATCTTAATCACTTTGAGACAAGTTTGCTTTAAATAGGTCTATGTGCACTAAAATAGCTATGTGTTGCTTATATTTCTATTTTATATATTATTCATGTACACTGGGGGGGATCATTTATAAACTTGCTGCACTGCACTAGTGCCCCTAGATGGCGTTGGCAAGTGTAGGAATACGCCGGGTGGAACTTTTATAAATGAACCCCATAAACTTACTTCAACTGTGGGTTTCTTTTTATACCAATCTAGTAAAAACAGCACTGTTTACATGTAGAAATATATAATAAACGTTAACTATTATGAAGCTAATGCATATTGACATGTTCACTTTAAATGCGTCATCTTTTTTCGGGGAAAACACATTAATCCTTCATGGAATATAATGAAAATCTCTTCAGCTGTCATTAGAATGATCATTAGTCATTAGACTGACACACCACTTGTTTTATCCCAGGATTAAGAATCTAAAAAGACCACCATACTGTGACTCCAAAGGGAACTAAATGCAAAAAACAAGAATTAACATCTAATAGGCTTAACTGCGTTAAATACTACCAGCCTCTCATGTCATCACCTTCTTTTGTTGCACAAAGCTCAAATTTACTGTTAAATATTAGCAGAGTCACCAAAAGTAAGCATCACTTATTCGGCTTGGGTTTTAAAACTATTTTTGTTTAAAAGAAACAGATGACAGCAACTGCCGCTTTAGGATAATGATCTACACGCACTGAATTTATTTCAGCTGTTTATGTGATCCCCAGCAAATAGCCGAACAGTGTTCGGCTCACTTCACTTCAGATCGGTCATTCACTCGGCTGCCCTCGGCAGCTTTGTGAATAGACCCCTAAGGATCATTTCACATTGTCTGATGAGGAGGAAATCCATGCATGGATCCCATCCTGTTCAGAGCGGTACATTTGTGTCCGTCCAATTTTTTCCTCCATGGCAAGACTAAAATAAATGGACTGGACCCTATGTCAATCTATGGGGAATCGGATGTAAACGGATATGTCTGGCACAATCAGGTCAGGTCAAGTGTCTGTTTAGATCTGGGTGCCCATATGGCATGGCATCCTACCAGGTCCTTCTGAAAAACTGATAGGGGCCTTATTTTTTACGGGGTGACAATGCTGTGTCATTGTCTCCCATTGCATTTCGGCAGTGTCACACTGGCATACGATTTTAATGTACACTATATGTCACCGTTCCAGTTTTATTTTTCTACCTTTGTCACCATAAAGAAGCTCACCCTGGACAATGACATAGATCTATGGAGATCATGCATTAAGACAGGAAAGGGATTGAAAGAGGCTGCAGAAGATCAACAGCATTGAGATGGGGAAAAAGGATGAAAAATTTGAACGGCATTGAAATGTTCAGCAATATACAGTGTGTTAGCTAACAAAGTGTCATAGATCAACTTTAAGGAAAACAAGGTTACAATTGGAGTCTACTTTTAAATAATTGATTGAACTGAGGCAAGTCCTGTATGTGGATGCATTGCTCAGTCTATAATAAGATCCAAATGCACCTGGCAATGAAGAGGTTACACTAGCCCTTGCCTTCCTTTGTCCTGCATTGCTTATTGGTTTTAATATACAGATGCGGGAAATGTTATTGCACCCAATGGCACATTACAGCATTAGGAAAAGGGTATTAGAACATGGTGCTCTTCAAAGCAACCTAATGCATTGTTAATGCAGCTTTCACCTAGTCAAGCATTGAGCTTGTCGTTTTACAATGCACCAGTGGGAGTCATAAAGCTTGCTACATCTGTAAAGGATATGCACTTTGATATTTTACTAAATGTGGCAGAGTTTTAATCACACGCAGCTTGATTTAATACTGGCATTTTACGGTTTGCCTATTGTATATGCCAATAATGAAATTTGAATAATATGCCAACATGAGGCATAATAATTAAAAAATATATTTTACTTGTTAAAGAGATTTTCTAAGAAGAAATGGAACCTATCACGTCTGTATTTAGTGCACCCTTCCTGGAAGAAACAGCTGGATCATCAACCTCTGCAGATTCCACATTCCTGGTGGACAAAAGACCACTTAAAGTGGACATTTACTCATTCCTTTAAAATAACAACAAACACACCATTAGGAATGTTTAGTAATGACAATCTACAAACACATACTTATAGATAATTGTAGGCTTTGTATTCTTTACATACCTTATTTCTCTTTTCTTCCCTTAGGCTTCTGACAGTGGCCATGTTAACTAAGGGCAGATTACTAGTTCTCCATTTACTTCTTTGAACTCTGGCACAGACATGTGACTAGGACATGTGACCATGCACATCTTTTCCGGGGAGGAAAATGCCTTTCCCTCAGATCTCATGAGATTACAGATGAGATTTCCCAGGAATGCCCTGCTGATGTAACTTTCCTAAGATGCAATGCATCTTACACCATTTTTGCCAGAAGTGGACCGGGAAGTAGATGAACTCCATTTGTAAGTAAATGAAGAACAAGTTGGTTTACCTAATGGATGTAAGATGATTTTAAATCAGCATGCAGAGCTGCATGCTGATGTGAGTTTTAGTAAAAGGGGGTAAAGGTCCCCTTTAAAAAATATAACTTGTGCTTATGGAATGCAACTATACCTAATGGTCGCAGCTATGACACCAGGTTTTACCTGCAGGTGGTACTGTGAAGAAAATGTGAAAAGCAGCATTTCCTAGAGCCAGCAAAACAGAGAGACTACTGTTTTCACACAAATAGTAAGAGTCATTCTTTGTAGCATACTTCTCAGTGAACATTTGCCCAATGGCAAAGTCAGAGAAATGTGCCTAGTATGGTCAAATATAAAAATCAAAACCATAAAAAAAATCAAAACTCCTATCTATTTTGTGTAAAGCTAAAAAGAAAAATGGCTGGAATTCGTGTAGTAGTTAAGTTATTTTATTGTTGTTTGTGTCTGGTTGTTTTTGTGGCAGAGAGAGAAAGGAAGTGAGTTGTAATACTTCCTCACTTTATTCAAAGCATAAAAAAGCTTTGAACAGAGTGCATGGAACTACCCCCAAACTTGTTAGATATAACTAGAGCTGAACAAGAGAATCAAAGGGATTTTGCAAAAAATGTGAGCTCACCCAAGTGCAGTATAGAAAGGTATAGAAAGGAGGAAAGATCAGCTGCAGGGAGACCACAGACAATAGCGGTGACTAGTCCTTTGCCTGCCTATTTTTGGACAAAGGTACCAGAGTTCAGGTCCTCTTTGAATGAAACCTCCACCTATCATAATTTCAAGTTGGGCTTTCCCATCCTTTCTTCACTCTATCAGACCATCACCCCCTTAATTACATAAAAGAGTCAGTCTCTTATTTATACATACATCATGTCTCTTTTTATGGATTACCAAGTACAATTCTATTACATCAGACAATGTTTTCAAACCAGAGGCTAAGTGTTGAAATAAATGTATTACGATAATCATGTTTGATTGTTGTAATTGATTACCCACTATTTAATTGAAGTTGGTGCTTAAGCACTTTTGAAATCAGAGATCAGTGCATAGATCCTGCAGGCACTATGCAATCTACAGCTTGAGCCAGTAACATCTAATAAGATTTATGCTTTAAACCGCCTCGTCTTCTTGATTTTCAAGATCTGGGTGAGCTGTAATGTTTTATATCCTCGTCTTTCACTTATTTTTATTTTCCTCTCTTCTTACTGCACTCTTGAAATACTACTTATCTTTGCAACTTTTTTGACACATTTCATGGAAATCTTTACAACGTTGTTAATAAAATATACCAAAGGCTTATATTTTCAGATTGTTACTTGCATTAACAAATAATACAAAGCTGGGTCATCATTCTTCCTTTTTAGGCTTAAAAGTTACAAATTAAATGGTGTTTTGTATTGCAGCAGTTTGGTAAGTTCATAAAATAGCACATTGCAATGGTTGACTTGGCAATAAGAGCAGAGGGTATATACTTTATAGCCAACATTTTGTGAACGCCTGACCATTACACCTATATATGCTTGTTGGACATCCCACTCCAAAATCAAAATATTAAGTTGGCCCCTCCTTTTGTGGCTATAACAGCCTACTCTTACTCTTCTGGGAAGGCTTTTCACAAGACTTTGGAGTGTGTCTGGGGGAATCTGTGCCTATTCAGCGTGTTTGTGAGTGCAGAGACTGATGCTGGATGAGAAGACCTGGCTTAGCATCGGCATTCCAATTCATCCTAAATTTGTTCAATAGGGTTGAGGTCAGAATTATGTGCTGGCCACTCAAGCCACATCAAACTTTTATTTTAGCTTCCTTCATCTCTATTTCCTTTTCTGACTGACCATTGACAAATAAAAATGATTATTGCAGCCAATGGGGAAAGGAGGGATGATGTTATTGTATGCAGGCAGACTGAACCCAGACAGACTTTTAAAGGTAAATTTGAATGTTACACAGAAATTTTACAACTGCTTTATAGAGATTGCTAGGCAGCTGTGACAAAAGACATGAAACAATGAAGAGTCTACAACAGCCTTTACACATTATTAGTACAGTTAGATGGGTTACCAAAATAAATGGCATGGGTCACTTCAAAGAAAATCTCTTCTGGAGCCCAGGAGGCATTCTGCCAAAAGGGGTTTGATGCCTCCAGGTTCAGAGATCTCTATCCCTGCAAGTAAGCTCTACCCCTGAAGATAAAAATCCACCCCAGAAGGTAAGTCACACCCCAGAGGAAAGACCCACTTAGCACTAGAAGAAAATTCTAGTAGCTTCTGCTATGAATGAAGTACTGATGACAGAATCAGGAAAACAAGGGTTTTATTATTTAATGATTCACCTAAATATTTGCATATGGATCTGTTTGAATGATAATCTTGCAGTTCAGAAATAGGGGAATAGGGCTTTAAGGATCATATGAGTCTCCTCAAATTATACAAATCTGCATGCACATATTTAGGGCCAAAAAAAATGTGATTAATTAATTTTGCCTTATTTTCAAACTGATTCACTCATCAATAGAGCGGTGTAAAACATGTTAAAGAAAAAAAGAATAAAAAATGTGACTAACCTAACCCACCTGAGCTCTGCTCACACGGATCGATGTCCTCATCATCTTCACTGGGGCACTCAGCAGAGGCAACCAAGAGGTCATCAGAACTCTGCAAGAAAAAAATGAACACCTATGACAAAGGCTGATTTGTTTATTTTCTACGACATTGTACTGGTATTCCTCACAATTAAAGCTGAACTCCAGGCACACACTTAAATATACAGTTTAAATATACAGTTAAATAGATACATGGGTACTGCTTTACCTGCAAAATGATTTTTATTTCTGTACATTAAGCCCTTAGATAATCACAGCTCCACCATACAGCAGGGACAGCCTGGTTACCTGACTTTTCTCCACTGCTGATATGCAATACGTCCTCGTCACCACCCTACCACCAGTCTGTAATTCAACAGTATAGGCACAACCTACTCTACTCCTAGAGTAAGCCCGATGGGTGAAATGAATTAGAGGCTGAGGATTCATGTGAGAAGAATAGACATTGTGGTTTGTTGAATAAAAGAGCTTTGGCTAATATAACTTGGAGTGCCGAATTTATTTGGAACTCAGCATTAATCAGTAATATTGCTCTTTCTGACTGCTTTGTATACTGGAAATAATAAATAAAAGCTCCTTTAAAGCATATTTTCAAAATGTCTAAAAATTACTACAAATGCAAACGTTTAAAACCAATAATAGGAAAGTAAAAGTAACAAACAATAATAACATTATGTTACCTTACTAAGGATTATTAATAGAATCACTAATTAGGCTAGTACTATAAAAAATCTGTGTATTGGGAATCTGTTCTATACCTAGGTTACATTAATTAACATACTTTTTAATTAAATCATCGTTACCACAATGCTCCATATGCTATGTAGCTAGTTATCTCAATCAGTAGGGCTTATCTAACATATCACTCTCACCTCTGCAGTGCAGTTCAAATATTTTCCTGCAGATTTTTATTGGCATCAAAAGCGTGAAATCCAAGTCCCTCAAACCTGATTTTGGTCTCTTCAGGCTAATGTCACTTCCAGTTTAATTAGTGTGAAGTAATGAGTGAATCATTTGCTAGTGCATGCTAGGTTTAATATACAATGGTAGGTATTCTGATTAACACATGCAGACTGGCATCATCTTTAAACATAGATATGGTCCAATGTATCCTATGTTACTATATTAATAACATTTATGTATTTACAGTCTTGATTGCAATTAGTTAGTGATGATCCTATTTAGAAATAATGTAATGCAAGCTCCGTATACAGCCTCTGTACTTCATATATTTATTATGCACATATAAATCTAAATGTATATCATTAAATCATAATGAACTACTAAATAATAAATAAATGATATACATTTATGTAATTTTTTTATGTTGTAAGTTTTTGTTTAAGAGTCCATTTAAACTTACATGGTAACATACATGTGGAAGTGTGAATTAGACATATTTTTTAGTCTTCTTGTAAAAAAAATGAAGTGCAGTGCATAGGTGTAAACAAAAGACACTGAAATTAATGTGAATTCTACTTAAATTGCATTTTCATGCAGTAAAATGTATATGTTTAACTGTAGGAAAATGGACAGTGTTTAAGGGCTCTATATGGCATGCCCCTTTCTACCTGTTGCTTCTTTTAAGCACATCTGATTTTGGAACAGCTGTCAAACAATACAACAAAGATCATACCATATTCCTTTGTAGAATAGATTTAATGTGTTTTCTAGGTACAAAAGGAGGCACAATGTAAACAAATAGTATATATCAATCGTTAAAGTAACCTATCTCAAATTGAAACAGAGTGTATGGTGAAGGAATGCACACGCAAACTTTACTTTTAATAAAAAACTGCATGTCAAAACACTGGGAAGAGCCACATATCTTGGTAGATGAAATAATATGCAAATCTTGTAAAGGTTGTACTCAGACCCACCTTCTCTCAGCTTCCAAACCTACTGAGCATGACCATCACATTAAAGTGCCAAAACGTAGGAGGGTATGAGGCCATAGTGACCTTTTACAAAAAAAAATCTCCCTATACTCTAGATCTGCTGGTTGTTTTTAAATGCAGTGCTTACTGAGCATGACCTACTATTGTGCATTTTCAACATAGGCTCACTTTGAATTGCCCAGAGATGTCATCTGAAGATGACTTGATCACATTTTCCAATAAAGCTAAATTTGCTGAAAAAGTTCCAGAATTAGAAGCCCCCATTTTTTGGAAGAATTGGTAATGTAAAAATGGGACTATGGACTGGTTACGTCAGAACAGGGGTGAATCCCAAAATTCACCTGGGTGCATTGGAATACAATGCGCAGAGTTTAAATATCTACTCTCCATAGGCATCAGAGGGTCATCACCAGAAACGGCTTATAATGGGAAATCTTATGTCTGTAGGTGCGGTGCAACCACTGGAGGTACTCCTGCCCCATCCAACTGAACTTGGAAAATAAAAATGTATTGATTTTCTATCTCAAATCTATGCCTATCCTTACATTGGAAGCGTTTCCTTTATTAGATTCCATAACATATATAACAACAGCTGTGACAGAGTGTCTCTTGGTGTGTTGGGACTTCTTTCGACATTTGAACAGAACAATGACCTATAGATTTGCCCATTTATTTGTCACTGATGTTTAATAAAAACTATAACAGCTCTTCAAAAACGTATACTCTAGAGATGATAGATTTTTCCCCGAGACCTAGATTGACAGCATGTACCAGGCAAGGGTGGCAGATTTCTCAGCAATACGGTATCCGCAATTGTAGGAAAATAGTCGAGGCAAATGGGTTTGTTGAAATTATACCTGTCAATCAGCCCTAAGCCATTAAACATAACATTGCGGAACATGACTACAACACCTTTTAAGATAACAGCTTTTACACAATCGTACTGTATTTGAAAGAATTTTCATACTTCAATGAGTAAAACAACAATTATTTCATTTCAAGCGGCTTTGAGTGTATACACGCTTGCATCGATAGTTTAACCTTTCAGGTATTCGCTGGAGCTTGCTGTTTTGTCAGCCCAACTATGGTCATCAACAGATTAAGTTAATAACCCGAAGGTCTGTTCCAGGTTATTAAGTGGAGAACTGAAGGAAAAGGAAGCAAAGGGGTTACCTATAGCAACCAATTTGGGATTTTTGTTCTGAGAAATTGACAGCTAATGTTTTACTTAGCAACCACAATATTCTTATGTTTTTACTTTTTAGCAGTAGTGGAGCATTGTATTGGGATGGCCATGAAATGATGAAAACAGAACATGTAGATTAAAAGTGATACCCTTTATTGGCTAACTCATACAGCTAAGGGTGCCAAAATCCGAAAAGTGTTAGGTTTTTTCAATAGTGTTCAAATAAGACTTGTCAGAATAGAAATACATAGCCATGGCTGACCTTGTATGCTTGTTTCTTTCTCATCATGCTGATCATCGGACAACAATGCTTTCTGTGCCAATAACTTCAAACTACAGGCAGTCCCTGGGTTGCATACATCTGACTTTCATACGACTCCTACTTACAAACGGAGGCTATTACTGTACAGCAGGGGTAGTTGTAATGCTACCGCGCTCGTGCTGATGAGGAGTGCCCGCCTTTTTGGGTCTGGTTTGTAGTACTATACGTACATTACAGGAAGTTGGTTCTTGTTAGACATGCAGATGAGGGGTGCCCGCCTCTTCTTCTGGGTCGCTGTGAGGTTTTTACTGCTGTCTGTATCCTCATTAGAAAGATTTAATCTCACTTCCTGTTCTTAAGACAACAGGAAGTGAAAGGAAATCTACAAGTAGGCAGGGAAATTCACTCCTGTAAGAGTGATCATGGGAAAAAGGTGTCTCCACTGAAGCTTTATCACCAATCCTTGTTTCCACGACAACCCAACATTTTCAAAATCCAATTGTCACAGGGACAGAAAGTGAGATTAAATCTTCTGAACAGGGGCACACACAGTAAAAAAACAAACTTTACAGAGGGTAAATCCTTCCCTATGCTATCCAAAACTAAAAAAACAAAACAATTTGTGCTGGAGTCCCTATCTTGTTCGTAACTCGGGGACTGCATGTATATGGCCAAATGATTGTGCACACACCCTTAAAGTTACTGGGATCAGGTGTTTCTAGTTAAGGGTACTCTTAAGGCTACATACAAAGACATTTTAGACAATTCTTTACATATTTCTCTCTGAAATGCTTAATCTTAATCATCACTGTGGTGCAAAACAGATCAAGGTGCTCCTGGACTGCTCTTGTTGTTTACTACCATTTGAAAACAAAAAATAAACTCTCTCCATTGCATTTCTGAATACGTTTGTACACAGAAGGAGAAACAAAACACTAACTTTATATAACCATGTGACCATAGGCGTGCACACAGGGTATGCCAGGTGTGCCTGGGCACACCCTAATTACCCCTAGTGCAACCCCGAAACTGCAACAGCCGATGCCGTGTTTTAGTCACTGAGCCAGTAGAGAGATCACAAATAATTCTCTGTGGCTGGCTCAGCGATACAGAGCGCAGCATCACTTGCCACTTACATTCCTCAAATAGCTGCCACAGTCCTTGGTACCTGGGAAGCTGCAAAGGAGCATGCAAAGAACACGTGTGTGTTTGTACTTTTGTTTGCACACTCTAATGCAATAGGCTGCACACACCTATGCATGTGACCATATATCAGCCAATGATATTCTGTTAGTACTGGTCCTATGTCCCACACATCTGCAACCATTGCATTTGCTGCCACTCTGCATACTAAGGAAAAGGCGCAGAGATACAAATTCCTAATTGACCTCGCCTAATAACAGTGTTCAATTCACAAAGCAGAATGCAGACCTCCCATTTTAAATATGTTGTTTTTATTTTCACTTTATTAACATTCCAGCTCTGTTCTGCCAAGTTTTCACTACATTATAGCTTTCAGACGTGTATCTGTCAACTTATTTTCACTTCCTGTCTTCCATCTACCACTCAATATGACCTAGTTTGGAAGATAAAAAATAGGTTGTCAACATCTTATTTACATGTGTTTTAAATAGCTGTTTGTTTCTCTATATTTATGTCCATGTGATTAGCAGAGCAATAGAGCACAACAATCTGAGCAATATTTTTTGTGGTGAAAGAGTCAGCTAAATTTCTTTCCATAAAGAAAAACATGTACAGTAAAGTGTAATGGGTATCATCATCAAAACTGTCCAAAGGAATAACTCTCTGAGTTGCCATTAGCAACCATTCAAATAATCCCATTTATTAACCACAACACTAATAGAATAAGAGAATAAGACTAGTCTTTATATTTTTTCTTCCTGTGGGCACCTATAATCAAAACACCAACTAATACAATTATTTCAGTAACTTTTGTTTCACATAGGTCCTTCACTCACCCTGCATGTTTAAAGCACAGATTCACTTAAAAGTGTAGTTCCACTTTTTGCAGCCAAATTGGGATAACACCTATTTCATGTTTGTTACATGTTCCCATTTACATTGCATAACTTAAAAACATTTAATAGCTGCTGACATATTTAAGTGCTTTATACTTGCTTAAAAGTCCTACCTAGCCTCCCCCCATGCAATGTTAAGGAGGGGGCTGTGCAGAATTATGTTTACTCTAATTAACCCTGTCTGTACTGTGCTGGCAGATTACTTTAACAGTTGTGAACTAGATGTGAACACTGTTTACAATGCTAAAGCAGTGTATATTAATGAGAGGAGAAGCTCAATCTGACCATCTGTCTAACCATCTAGTTTCACTTTCAAACAGCATAGAGTAGCATGGAATCGGCACAAAGTTCTTCACCAAAGAAACAGCTAAAAAAAATGGAACATATAACAAACATATAGGGGGGTTTTCTCAAATTTGACTGCAAAAGTTGAACTACACTTTAAGGTGCCTTTCCTATAAGCACATGCCTAAAGGTTTTTGTTTTTTTGGCTTGTGTTTCAAGAATCAAAAATGCTGACATAATGAACAAAATTATCATATAATACGTTATAAAGCAATGCAGCAGGGTCCTTGGAATGGTCAAAAAAAAGCTATACCTTGATCAGATTCCATGGTTTTCTGCTCTAATTATTTCACTCCATATAATGATAAACTGAATGTCAGCCTTCTACCCCCTTTATTTTCAAGGTTGGACTGTTCCCATTCTACAGTAGTTCTTTGTCTTTATAGATAAATTAATCATACCAAAGCATTGCCACAATTAGAGTCCTTGTGCCAGACGCTTTAGTAAAAATAATCTGGCAAAATGTGTAATTTATGTCCCTCATTGGTTTTTCTTGCTCTTCTTCATTTAAGTGTTGCATGAAAATAATTAGAAATCAAGAACAAAATCATACAGCAAAATGTGCACTGTCAACAAAATAGAAAAATACATTATTTTCCTGTAAAAATGAGCTCATCAACCTAATGAAAAGAAGTGTGAACCTTCATGAATGATCTTGAAAATAAGCCCTGTTCTGTGGATTATGAGAGGGCCACATTGTACCGAATCTAGCGGGAAAACAATTAGGGGTCTATTCACGAAGCTGCCGAAGGATCTAGCCATAGCTTCGGCTGATCCTTCGGCTAGCTTCGGCCTCAGGACCCCTTCGTTTCAGTAGAACCGAAGGGGTGCTGTACGGGCTATTCACAATAGCCCGTACAGCTCCCGAACGTGGCTGAGCGGCTCAGTCGAGCCGAACGCATAAGCATCGGCTCGGCTGAGCCACACTAAAAGCCGAAGCTGGCCGAGCAGCCTGCCAACAACCTGCTTCTGACAGCTGGGCGGAGCCAGCCGTGATCTTACGGCTGGCTCTGGCCACTTGCAGAGAGATCACCGTCCCTGGTTACCTGCTAACCAGGGACACTGATCTCTCTGCAAGTGGCAAACTCTACCTGGCGCCCCGGGAGTCTCCTGCTCCCGGCCGCCAAGGAGACAAACACTGCTGTTTCTTTTTGTCTTTATTCTGACACGGAGCATTGTCAGAATAGAAAAAAAATTCCCATTGAAATGCATTGCTACATTCCTTTTGGCTATTTCAGTTTGCAATAGCCAATGGTAAACTAGAATTGTACCCGCCCTCTGCTGCAGTTCTCCATCAGGTCCATCAGCAGAGGGCGGGTACAATGCTAGTTTATTATTGGCTATTGCAAATTGAAATAGCCAATAGGAATGTAGCAATGCATTTCAATGGGAAACATTTTTTTTTTCTATTCTGACATCGCTCCGTGTCAGAATAAAGAACAAAAAAAAAGAAAAAACAGTGTTTCTCTCCTGGGTGGCCAGGAGCGTGAGGCTCCCAGAGCGCCCGGGAGTTTTTTTTTTTCTTTTTTTTGACGGTAGCAAAGCCGCCGGACAATAGGAAACTATTGGGCGGAGCTAGCTGTCACTGCTAGCTCCGCGCAATCGTTTTCTATTTACTTTTTTAAAACAATTTTTCTGTTCTGCTCGGTCCCTCAGCGGTCCCTCTGCCGATCCAGATGCTGTGCATGTTCGGCCGACCCGAAGCCATGCCAAGCAAGCCGAGGTACGGCTGATTAAAATAGCATAGGGAGACAATGTTCTGTAGCCCACAGCTAGAATCAGAAACAATGTAACTTATAAGAGTGCAGCAGAGCCACAGAGCACAGAAATTATTATTATTATATATTTACAGGATTTATATAGCGCCAACAGTTTGCGCAGCGCTTTAGGAATTCATCAGCTCACACACTGTCTGGCAGAGTCAACATTTTGTGCACTTGTAAAACAGATATAACAAGACACTTTCAATTATATAACAGACCAAAGGCAGCAAATAAGGGAAATGTATTCTTAGTGTTTACATACACTTTAAATTCTGTTTGGCCATCCATCTATGTACTTTAAGCATTTCACATTTTAAGACTTAGGATGAACCATTTCTACTTCTAACTCTACTATTTGCATATTTATATGCCCCCAAAATTACTGCCAAGAAGAAACTAGAAATATTCCACTTTCCCCCTTAGAAACTAGAGCGCATAATTACAATTCCTAAAGCACAAAAGGAATAATAGCCAACTAGCAATTTGATTTTATATTGTTATTGCAATCATGTGTTGATAGCATTTCAGCAATCTGCACTGTTAAATGAGCAAAATACATGAATTTCCAATCTTAATGCAAATTAATTCACAGGTCACAAATTCCATCCCAAAACTGAAATTTAATTGAAGTAAAAATTGAGGAACAGCAATAATGTGCAGTATGATGGAACCATTTTTACATATTAATTAGTAGTAAAACATTACAATAGAGAATAGGTAATAAGTGGATATTATGTTATATTATCTTCACCCTCTGTGAAAGTTTTTTTGGAATAGTCTACAAATGTAAAATATATATTTTGGTGATGATATTGTTCAAAAGATTGGCCGTACTATGCTTGTATATATTGGTAAAAATTAAGTCAAGGCAACTGGATTTGAAGGCCTTACTGTCACAGACATATGCTTGTATATGTTTTTAACATAACTTTGCAGCACTGCTAAGCATGTTTATTTGGCATTATTTTGATTTTTTTAGTAGTGGTGTTTGTATTTAAAGAATGGCTATGTCTACTTGTGGAGTTCTCCATAAAAAAATTCTTATTGTCACGATTTTTGATAAAGTATCATCCTTACCATTTTTTACTATGCTCACAAAAGTGCTACTGGATGTGGAGGAGCATGTGACCCTTTTATTAGGATGCTGGCTCAGCCAATCACCAGGACCAAACATGACAATATGAGGTAGGAGAGGAAGTTATTAATCCTGTGTAAGCTCCAACATGGAGTTTACACATGGTTTGGACTCCCAGCTCCAATGGAGTAATGGAGTGGTGGGGAGAAATCCAAATGTGCAAAGTGATTTGAGTCTTCTTTATCCTCCTGTGTTTCACCTCCACTGTATGCACTGTAATATTTTAGGACCCCCATGTGCTTGAATTAACATTATAGCTTAGTACATGTCCAATCAATCTCCATTATACATTATGATGACGGCAATATAAAATATTAAGGAATCATTTATTTTTACTGTTTAAGTCATAATTGGAAAATTTCAAGGTCAGTCGTATTGCATGACCTAGTTTGATAATGCTCTCATTTGCCTTTCGTGGCATGACTAACTTTCTGTTCACCTTAAAAGTAATATTTTTTTACTTTTGTGGCATTAAAACTAATTCTCAAACTCTTTAGCATATATCTATCAGGGGTTGCTGGCGTAGACAGAACACATAATTATAAAAAGGTGTCTGTTTTCCCCAATTAAGTTAACTCTGTTGTGCAGTGGATTGAAAAATCAGGCATGGTGTCAGATTCCTCGCATCACCTTTCAACATCTCGTGTAGTCAATGCCAAGAAGAATCGCCACAGTATTAAAGGCAAAAGGTGGCCCAACAAAGTACTGATGGGGTGGTCATAATAATCTGGCCACTCAGTGTATATTCAATTTTTCTATTTTTTCACTACTATAGTTCAAAATGCCTTGAAACAGTATTTCTATTTTCTTGCCAGCTTTACAAAATGGAAGAAGCAATTGATAAATGTATGTGTTACGCTGAACGTATTTGCACTCTGCACTGCAGTGCTTTCCAATTTCATACTTACCAAAAACTAACTTCATTAAGTCTGAAGTTCAAAGACGTCAAAGCTGCAATCTGTGCAGCTTGACTTAGATGTGTTTTTCTTCCTTTTCTTTGAAAAGGAAGCTTCAAATCTCTTGAGCCCTGTTTTTGGAATATTCATGCTTTCTTTTTTTTATTCTCAATGTATGTAGTTATAACAAAAATGTGCTTCCTGTTATACAATGCTATTATGTTCCAGGCACTGATACTGGAGTCAATAGCCAAGCAAGCAGAATGCAACAATGGCAACCATCATCTTCAGAAATATGAAAAATGAAAAGGCTATAAACTGCAGAACAAAAACACCCAACACAACGTCACACCATTTCAGATTAAATATATATACAGCTCCATTTAAGAAAATATCAACTTGTATAACACACAGTTACATATATAAAAGTTGTAGGACTGCTAAAAAAATGTATTTTTAGAAGAGTAATGCTGTAAAGGTGGAGGATGGTAAAGATAGGAACTCATTTTGTTATATATTGTATTTTGTATTTTGAGTATTGTAGAAGGTTAATATTATGGCCGTCACTGTACCAAGTAACCCTACCACAGGGTAACTGGCAAGTTATGCCTTTGTAAGACACATAACATACATATATGTCTGTGAAGATTCTCATTCATCCATTGAGAAAGCTGGTTGGATGACCAGTGAAACGTCTTCAAGAAAAATATAGCAAGTCCAGTTGCCTTGACTTATTTTTTACAGATATAACATAAATATAGATATACAATGGTGTTACTCAGAGTCAGGACACCTCCAAAATGCACTTTCCTCTCTGGAAGCACCAAATAAAACAGGTAGTTCTTATGCTCTCCTACCTTATGACATTACTTTATTAGTACACTACAGGTGCTCTTTAAAGGACCATGAAAAGCACTTTCTATATCAGAAACAGTGCAATGGCATGGCCCTGCTATAACTGTAAATCATATCTAGCCCTTTCTTTGAAAACAAGTTTACTATGCCTCTAATTAACAACCAGATGAGTCAGGGTCTTAGCTCTGTGTGTAGCTACTCTTCTCAAACAATATGTCAAAGCTGAGCAAATCTGAACCAGGAAAAATAAACTCTGATGTTATGGAAGAGTAATAATACTTACATATAACTGAAGATTGATAAGCTTTACAATGTTTAGCATTCCTGCCACTGGTGACTTAGGCCTGGTTCACACCTGGGCATTTTACAGCACGTTCCTACACGCTGTAAAACGCTCAACATGTGAAAACCAATGATTGCCTATAGGCATGTTTCCCACCTGGCGTTTTACAGCGCGTAGGAATGCGCTGCAAAACGCTCTACGCCCAAAGAAGTACAGGAGCTTCTTTGGGGCATTTTGCCGCGCGTTTCCATTGGTATTACCGAGTGTGGATTGGGGTTAACAAAGAGGTAACCCCATAGCCACACTCGGGAATACAGCATACAGGTCTTACCTTGTCTGCGATCCCCGCTGTGTCTTCGGTGGCTGCCGACTTCCGGGTTCCGTCCCTTGCGAGCGGCCGCGTCACAGGGGGGGGGGGCGGAGCCGGCTGGAAGTTTAAAAGTAAAACATAAAACCCCGAAAAAAACGAGCTAAAAAACGAGCATAAAAAAACGCTCAGGTGTGAACGCTTAGATCTTCAGTCTCTTGAAGAGCTACATCAGAATAAGGATCTTTAACAGCTGACACTTTAGGCCTGGTTCACACCTGTGCGTATTGCATAAGCGCGTCACACGCGCGTTTTCTTCCCGGAGTTTGGCGCGTTTTCATGTGCGTTTCTAGTGCGTTTTTTTACATTAGAAACGCGCGTGCTGAAGCGTTTTGGAGCGACAACAGAGGTATCCAATGAAGAA
>NW_017306540.1:0-4422 GCF_000935625.1 Nanorana parkeri
CCCACTTCTCAGAGGCCTTTAACTCGCTCCTCAAGGGTAACCCACTCCCCTACGACGCTCTGCGGGCACAAATCATGGTTATTCCTAAGGCTGGGAAGGACCCCGCCCAGTGTGCTAGCTACAGGCCCATTTCACTGCTGAATACTGACCTGAAGATGTTTACCCGAATACTAGCTTCCCGCATTCTCCCTTTCTTGGATGACCTTATCGGTATGGATCAGGTTGGCTTTGTACCGGGCCGAGAGGCCAGGGACAACACCATCAGAACCCTGAATGTGATACATCTAGCGCGTACACGCTCACAGCCGCTCCTCCTGCTATCGTTGGATGCGGAGAAAGCGTTCGATAGGGTGAGCTGGTCATTCTTGAGGGAGATGCTGGACCACATTGGGCTGGGGCCGGGTATGCAGCAGTGGATACGAGAGCTGTACTCGAACGGTAAGAGTTAACGAGACCTTGTCGGAGCCTATTACCATTTCTAATGGAACTCGACCGGGGTTGCCCGCTCTCGCCCATTATCTTCATACTTACCCTTGAACCGCTATCTCAGGACTATACACGGGACCCCTGACATCAGTAAGTGTATTCTTCTGTTCTTTGTGTGCAGTGTTTGTTTCCCCACTCTCCTGAGATAGACGTGGATCCGTCCGCGTGGACCGAGGGAGAGTATTCCTTGGAGAGTTGGTGTGTTATTACTGTTTGCCCATAAGTGTTATGTAAGAAAAAGGGAAAAGCCATGGGAGTACAGATGCAGATCCGAGAGTTGTGATCTGTAAGTGAGCGAATTAAGGGGGCGGACCGGGCTGGACGCTAGTGAACAAGATATTCTGAAGCTGTATACAAATGTATGACCAATGCCTGGCCGCACGGCCCAGATGTATGTACGGTTCTGTGTATGTTATGTTTGCAGAAATAAAGAATTTTTTTTTTTAAACGGAAAAAAAAAGACACAGCGGGGTTTCTCTTCTTGGCGGCCGGGAGCGGGGGGCTCCCAGAGCGCCCGGGAGATTTTTTACATTTTTGTAATTTTCTTTTTTACAGCAGCAGAGCTGCCGGACAATAGGAAACTATTGGGCGGAGCTAGCTGCCACTGCTAGCTCTGCACAATCGTTTTCTATTAACTTTTTTCTACTTTTTTCACTCTTTTTCTGTTCTGCTCGGTGCCTCTGAGGGACCAAGCAGAACAGCCGAGCCAAATGCCGCTCGGCGGCATTCGGCTATTCTCTCACTGCGGTTCGGGATCTTTCAGAATAGCCCGAACAGCAGTGTGAAGCCTGCCGAAGGTTCGGCTCAGCCGATCCAGATGTTGGATCGGCTGAGTCGAACTCCTTCTGCACTTCGGGTCAGCCGAACATGCTGAGCATTGTCGGCTGATCGGAAGCCACACGAAGCAAGCCGATGTACGGCTGATTTCAGCCGATGTAAGGCTGAAATCAGCCGTACCAGCCTGAAGTGAATAGCCGAACAGTGTTCGACTCACTTCACTTCTGATCGGTCATTCACTCGGCTGCCCTCGGCAGCTTTGTGAATAGACCCCTTAGAGTCAGGTGCGGGAAGATCCAATGAATAACTACATTTCCCTGTATTATTTTAGACAAAAGTATTATCACTGTGCAGCCTCTTTTGTAATTTTCACTATCTTGTGGTCACAAGTAAAATGTAAACCCATGTATCTATGTAGGTGTCAGAGGTGAGATATTATAGCGTATGTCTTGGTAGAGACTCTCCTATTTTTAGAATATTGTATTTTTGCACTTCTGATCTACAGTATTTCTCAGATGGTTGTGTCCCGTTGTTTTACGATGATTGTATTAAGTTTGACACATGAAATATTTTGTCATTTATTAACAAGCATACAGCAGTACCTTAAAAAATCCCTGTCACTAACTAATTGCAGGTAGAAGCACTAAAAACAAGCACTTTAAATGCTGACTTGCAGAGTTTTTCCTTTGCATAAATGTTTTTTTTTCATTCTCTTGCAATGTGCCTCTGAACTTTTGACTACTCCAGGAAGACAACTTCGACTTATCTATAGGTGAAGACTGCAATATTATACCAAAGCTGAGACCAGGCCTCCTCTCCAAAACATCACAATTAATTAACATAGATCCTCCTGTTTATTTGTTTTATTTTACCTACATGCTGTGTGTAATGGTATGTAGACATTGGTTCCACATTGGGAAATACACTTCGCTTTTGTACATGGAGAAATCAGAACTTGACCACATCTCTGCTGAAAATATTGACTAGCTCAGCATACAGTGTACAATTCACTGTCTGGGGTGGGAAGACTTAAGGCCAGACTAATGAGCTGTCACTGCCACCTATTATGCCTTTATTTAACTGTAAGGGATGATGTCAAAGAGCAGGCATTGCTCTGTGAGTCTCTGAAGCAGCTGCATGATAGAATAGACAGCTTTCAGTGGACTAGGCAGTGCCCCTGGTTATCATGGTGCCCTAGAGCACAGCCCTTCTGGCCCATTGATAAATCCACCCTTTTCTAGGTGCAGATGTGTGAAGTAGCCAAGCCAAAGACTGTAGCTACCTGTAAAGTCATCTTCACCAAAACAAGTAACATTGACTCTTTAATAATTTCCAAAAGAAACAAATTGCCAGAAAGTAATAGCTCATGTACTTAACATACAATAGTCCTTTAACATAGCCAATGCTTGTGTATAGTCTTGGGTGGTGAAAGTACAGGATAGAGGACTTATTTTAATATTAAAAACTATAAAATAATAAGAACTGTAAGGGGAAACAGTTTTAAAGTAAAATTTTGCGGGGAAAAATCCCCTTCATGCCAAAGATAAAACAAAAGATTAACAGGGCTATTCACGAAAGGGTGAAGAGTTTGCAGAAGCCAGGAGAAGTTAACAATCTAGGCCAAAATAGCTGATTTGGAAAAATTCTCCAATTCAGATCACTTTCTGGTTCAGTTATGTTGTCCTAGATTGTTCACTTCTCCTGCCTTCTCCAAACTCTTCACCCTTTTGTGAATAAACCTGTTAGTCTGGCATTGGGCGATTTTGCAGCTTGCAACACATTACCAGCAGGAGAATCACATGGAGAGGATTTAATGTATCCTTGTGGAATCGCTCCTTTGCTGGCCCAGAAAGGTCCTGGGGCCGAAGCCAGCCGAAGGATCGGCCGAAGCTACGGCCAGATCCTTCGGCAGCTTTGTGAATAGACCCCTAAATCTCCCTTACTAGTAAGGGAATTACATCTTGCTGGTTTGTTTTAGCAAGAGAGCAACTCCAATAAAGCAGGTAAGTGGTTTGATAGCAATCACTTGTGTGACATGATACTTACTGTAGATCTATGCCTAAGTCTCTAGATAAATACATTAGATATGCCAATGCATGAAAGTCCCAGAGTTATACAAAGAAGCATTGCTCGTGTGTAATCTTCCCCTTTCTAGATAAGGCCATGAACCAAAGAGGAAGATGAGAGTTATGGAAAATTTCCTCTGTAAGCTCAGCACTTCCATGCTAGCAAGAAGTTAAAAAATTTTTTGACAGTTTAAGAAAACAAAAATGGCTGCAGATTGTAATGGAAAAAAATTGAATTTTACAAACATAATTTTACTAAATGTATAAAATCTCCAAATGTATAAAATCTCCAAATGTATAAAATCTCCAAAAATATAAAATCTCCCTCCAAATTAAGGAACACTATTTTGCTTTAAACAGGGCCAGCATTGGCCACGAACCCTACTACACTGATTTGGGGGAATAATGCGCAACAGGATGTTGAATGGTGGTGACAACTGTCACAGGAACAAGTTTCCCCACTGGAAGATTTCCCCTCACCTTATATTTTGGAGATAAATTAAACTTTTAGATTTTCCCTCAGGACAGACAAAGAGAATTATTTTCCCAGCAGCGTCCCACACAACAACAAAAATCCAACAGAGGTTTTAATCCTTTACTACTATACCTGAAACAAAAACATAGGTTTTGGCTATGCAAAAACTGTAAAGCACCCTTTAGATTCTTCAAGAAGTATAAAAGCTAAAAGGATATAAAAGCTGCTTGATGTCTGTCAAATGCTGTATAAACCAAAATGAAAAAAGTTGCAGAAGCTGATGATGGGTTTTTTTAGTATTTGCTCCCACTGGTCCTTTAAGGGTTTCTAAGTGTTTGGAATCCCAGGTAGGCTTCCTGATCATGTGATCACTGTTATTTTCTAAAGTATTTCATTAAAATCGTTAATTGTGACCGTTAATAATATTCCATCCTTCATTTACTGTCATGGACGGTATATTATTAATGGTCACAATTAACCATTATAGACGAATACTTTGTAAATAAATGCCGGTTTCCTCGTTAATCCTGTCTGTGTCGTAAGCGCAGATACTGGGTCAGCATTCTCGACAGAACACCGCACTAACATTTTAAACTAGCGGCTGCCTGAGGTCCCGCG
>NW_017306540.1:4441-22533 GCF_000935625.1 Nanorana parkeri
TTTCTGTTTACCCGTGGGGGCCATTGGGGTTTGGGGGGGGGGGCCCCTTCATGGTTTCTTGCACCGGGGCCCTGAAGGTTCTAGTTACGCCACTGGTTACAGGGGTCACATGATGGAGAGCCTGTCCCACTGATTTCTGATTGTAAACAGTGGCCGGGAGGTGTTGGTGATATCTAGATTACTGTGCTAGGAGTACCAAGTGAGCATGCTATCAGCACAGAGCAGCAGTGCCAACTGTATGCATCTATGTGGCATCTCAGTATTAAAGCCCACCCACCATGCTGCTGCATATATGTGTACAGCCAGCAGGAAGGTGTTAATCAATGCTCGTGTGTCTACGATATACAAAATTGGAGCAAAGAACACTGCAGCAGTAAAATCCTGTTTGGTACCCTACTCTATCTAAATAAATGAAATCTGAAGACTTGCTATGGGCAGCCATTTCGGTTTTGTTCTAGTTACTTTTGCTTCAGCTATTGGAAATGAGTCCCATTGAGAGTAACTGGGACAATGCTCCAGCAGCAAATTGCCTCTGGAAATTATGCTGAAATATTGGCAACTACAATCAGCTCATGCATGGACACTTTTTATGAATCCATATTACAAGTTTCAAAACTCTCTGTCAGTGAGTTGTAAGTATAGGTTGAACCCAATGGACTTGTGACTTTTTTCAACCTGACTAACTATGTAACTGTATGTGATTGGTACACTTCCAGGTCACATTTCAGTTTATACAGTTTAAAAAAAATAGTTGTTGCTTCACAATTCAGTAGAAAAAAAACCCTAAAGAATGTGTTCCTCTGGCTCAACATTTCTTACACTTTTTCAATTCCCTACTGATAACTGCACATTCATAAATATACTGTGTGTTTTATGTCCGTCTCCAGCACAGACAAAGGAAGATCCTGAGCTCTGAGTCATCTGTGTCAACTATGCAGAATTTCTTGGAAGTCAATTATGAATAAAGGCAGGTACCCTACGTGACCTAACCCAGGTGTACACGTTCCTCTAACTAACACGGCCATTCCTTTCAACCGGATTAGTTGTAGCTCCTCCATGTACGGAAAGGTTAATAGCATCTCACATCTGGATGAAAGCTGATGAAAGCTGTCATTTAGTAATTACAAAAGTCAAAAGTCCCATCTCTTGTTAATGACCACCTGGTTCTGCATACTAGGCTACATTTGTGTTCATGCCTGAGGTGCCAAAGGTGATGAAGGGAAAAGAATAAGGCAAAAGAACACCATATACTCCTGTACACAGAGGCTGGCTGCCTGTAAACAGGTGTGGAGTCATGATCAAAAGGGGCAATGGAATGGGTGCCTGAAAACAAAGCAGAAAAGGAATAGGACATGCTGATGTGAGGTGTTCAGCATCTTTAATTAAAGTTCACAGTTATAAAAATATATCAGTAATATTGCTCTGATGGCTATCATGCAGCTGTGTCTACATAATGAAGTTCTATTACATAAGCACACATTTCGGGTCAGGTTTTCTGGTCAGACAAACCTATGGAACCCAAGTAAAAGAAGTCAGTTCTTACTACCTTATCATTTTTTCCCCTTGCTGGTAGAGTTATTTGTGATGGACTGGGTTATAGAATATTTAAAAAAAAAAAGTCAAAATAATGAGAAAATATGATGTGTAAAAAGTGCAGAAACCAACGGCAACTTGATTCTTGATTATTGTACTCAGTGTAGTGAAAGATGCGTTATCATTATTTACTCTCATATTTTATTAGCAGAACTAAAGTATCTTTCTTTATGCGAACACTGACATTGTAAATGAAAGATTATGCATGCATGTATACTTGGTCATCCATGTTACCTGTACCCATATTTCATATTATCCATATTGCCATCTTGCCTAGTTTGTTCAACAGAATTAAGGTGCCCATACACCTGCCGATTATCGTACGATAATTTCCCGCAATCGTACGATAATCGCCAGGTGTATGGAAGGCTTGTGCACACCGGCCCGTGCAGCATTTGTCTCCCGAGAACGCCACTAACCCGCCGAAAATCGTACGATTCTCCGAAGGTTTTCAAGCCTGCTCAGGAGACAAAAGATGTGCAACCGTTTCTACTGTAAGGTCGCACGTCTTTTGTCTCCCGAGCAGGCTTGAAAACCCGGCGAGAATCGTACGATTTTCGGCGGGTTAGTGGCGTTCTCGGGAGACAAATGCCGCACGGGCCGCTGTGAGCAAGCCTTTAGAAGGAGGCGATGAAGGGGTTTTATCATCTAAGGGAAAATGATCATTTCCTCACAGGAAGTTCTCTGTAGGGGCTAGACATTCAAGCCTACATAAAATTCAATTCGGTTAATTTCTGATTGTTTCGTTCTTTCGTTTTTTGGGATACGTATCTGAAAAGTCAATTCGTTTTGGGATTTGGATTCAGACGAATCTGAAATTTTCGTTAATTTCGGATGAGTTAAATTATATTTATAAACAAATTATATAATATAAACAAACAAGTAATTGTTGGTGGAGAATGTACTTTAACCCTTTCACGACTGACTAGGTACAGTGTACGTCGCTAGCATCGGGGCTGTTTAAACAGACTCTTTTTAAACTTGTAAAGCCGACTGTCGGCTTTCGCCAGATCGTTTCTATGGCCCAGTGAAGGGGTAAATTAAATAGAATACATCTAAAATTAATGTAATTTTTTTTTTAAAGTCCCCCGCCCCTGCGAGCAAGCATGTTGCCATGTAAACAAGCGTTGGGTACGCCTATGTATGAAAATGACGAACACGCTACACATGTTGGGTATCGCCACGCACGCTGGAATGAGAGCAATAATTGTAGGGCCAGTATTTTTGGGTATCTCTAAATTGATGACCTGTGGGAGCTTTTAAGTCATTGTCTATGGACTTTTAGGGGGTACTGAAGTTTGTCGCCGTTTCACGGACGCACACAATTTTTAACCTGGGCATGTTGGGTATCAAATTATTCGTTGTAACCTCATCTTTTACATTGTATTAAAAAAATTGGTATTTTATTGTGTTTTGGGGCATTTAAGTAATTATTTCACTAAATTGTGGGGTTTGATAAGGAGTTGTGCTAATATCGTGCAACATAAAAATCTCAACTGCCACCATTTTATTCTATAGGGTCTTGGTTTTCAGAAATTATATAATGTTTGGGGGTTTTAAGTAATTTTCAGGCCTAAAATGTGGAATATAACATGGGTGCAAAAAATGGGGAAAAAAGCCTCAGTCGTGAAGGGGTTAAAATATGGGTTGGGTATTCACTTAAAATGGGCATAGTTCTACAAGAGGCATATTTGTTAACCTGAATGTAGTAAAGGTCACTCGCACTCCAGATTAATTTTCATGTTTATTGACCTCTCATCGTTTCACATTGTGAAGCGACGTTTCGGAACCACGCAGTTCCGTCTTCAGGCAAACAACAAGTCAGATTTTGTTGAAATTCGGTCAGGAGTGCATGTATGAATATTTGTTAACCTATCACACTACACAGTGTAGTCACACAACACATAGTTCTGCAAGTATGTTTGCATGCACTAGTTTTAACTCACAATTTCAGAAAGTTTGCTTAAAATTGCATGTATGTCAAAACCTTTTTTTTTTAATTCATGAAGGCACACAGGATTCAGTTATTCTTAGGGAAATTGGATTATACTGCTACCTTTAGGAGTTTTGGATTCTGATAAAGAAAAAAGTTAAGCCAGCCTCATAAATCCTACGGTCTCAACCTTATTTACTTTGCTGTTTTTGTTTTTGTCTGTGTGAAATTAATGAAAAATTCTGTTTGCAGACATTCTAAGGGCACTCTGATGCCATCTATGGTAAACCCTAGTTCTGACCCTACTGAGCCCTAATCTCCCTAAATTCACTGACTGGTTCAAAGCACTTATACCTAAAGCACAATATGCCTAAAATGAGCTCTGATTATGCTAAAATGCACACAGTTGTTACCAATTTAATTGATGCAGCATGCTCTGCATCCAGAGCAGTGGTCTCAAAGTACCAGCCCGTGGGCCAATTGTGGCCTGTGAACTGGTACTCTGTGGCCTGCGGCCAGCTGACAAGTCAGGTATGCGTTCATGGATTGTGTACCCGACTTGCAGCTGCTCCTATAACTGCCGGCACACAGATCCTTTCGGCTGGCGTCTTCACTAAACGCAGGCCGAAAAGGATTGATTAGTAAGGTCTGCAGCAGACCTTACTAATCACCGCTGGATCACCAGGGATCGTGCCTGCTATTTGTAGGTGGACAGGGGTGGTGTATTATTGTGGGGGGAGTGTGTTATTGTGGGGGAAGTGTATTATTATTGGGGAGTGTATTATTGGGGGGGGGAGGGGGAGTGTAATATTATGAGGGTAGTGTATTATTGTGGGGAGGGACTGTGGCAGGAAAACCCAGTTCCTGACGAAGGAATCCCTAATCACACCTAAACTTAAAGGTGTGAATGGGGCCTTATTGTGTGTAAATTAATGTTTGTAATTCTGGTTGTGGATATTTCAGTGTGTGTGTATTTCTATGTGTGCGTATCTCTGTGTGTGTGAAGTATGACATTTTGCAAGCGGCCCCCATGGGAGGAAAAAAATTGTCCAGTGGCCCCCGAGTGAATTGAGTTTGAGACCCCTGATCTAGAGAATCAACTTGTTGTATCAGGTAATGGGTCTTTTTCAGCTAGTGCATATACGAAAAGCTTCCGCATCCTCTGTTCTAGAACAGGTCCTCTGTGAGGACTGAGAACTTACTTAACTATCATGACTTCCTCTGAATATTGTTGCAGAGGCATTTTCCCATGCATTGAGCCCTACCCTTTGTGAACTCTCTGGATCTTCACCTTAATGGGCATCTCATCACTCTAGTTGATGGGGCCTTTCAGGGACCCAGTTTCAATTAACTAGAACAACACTACATCCTCTTCTGGCAGTGCCTCTTCTTTGTGATACCATGTCTGAACAGATTACATATTTTAAAAGAAACTCCTGTAACCCCTAGCGGGATCCTCGATCCTAGCAACTTATTGATCACTTATCCCATGATCTCCACTTTAGTTATTATGGTCTTTTGCAAGCATCTAAGTTGGTGTCTTGGCAGTAATGTCTGTCCAAATGCAGAAGACACTATGGTTACATGTTTAGAACACTGCAGATTTGTTTAAACCAGGCCTCCTTCACTTGCCTTTTGAGGGAAGGCTTATCTTTGATCATGCACTTAATGCATAGGCATGCCCAAACATCATAATTTTCACCTCTCGGAGCACACTTAATTGTGGAAGAACTCTTGACGCAGAAAACCCTAGTCTTCAGCTAGTACGCATGCAATATCTCCCATGTGAAACATAGTTCTCGTAGCAATAAACCTTCTGCTTAAGGTATACCTCCACTTTTTTCTTATTTTGCTGAGTCTAATGGATTTCTCATGTTTCATCCAGTAGCTTCTATACTACTCCCTGCAACCAGTTACAGTACCTTGCTCACTTTCTAATTTACTTGGAAGCTTTCTCATCCTGGACTGCCTACGATATCCTCACATAAATAAACTGTCATTGTCTTAGATATTGACCTTTTATGTATAATGATTATTATCCCCTTTCTTCTCCTTGAGTATTAATGGTATTATTTAATTTTCTCCTTGTGAGACTGTGAAAATTGAGGGGACATCCTGTCCTCGGTACTATGCCGATTCTCATTTTGAGTGCACAGTCAGAATTTGGATTAACATTCAATTCCTACTATGGTTTCTGGATATAGGGAGTTTTATCTTTTTTTCCTTACATTTTCCTACTGTTGGATCTGCTTCTATGGATCAGTCAGCTGTAATTGAATATCTCTCTGGGTCAGTCTTTAAACCATCTCCCTCTGCACTCTAATAATTGTTTACTCCTTCTGTACCTGACTGATGTCTGCCTCCTTACACTAGACAATTTGGCCAGGCTTCATTTTGCCCACACCATTTCCATGCAGGGATCAAATCCTTGTTTCTGGATCCCTATATCTTTACATTCTTTTTATAAAGTTAAGGCACACATCTTAACTTTCTGGGATTAGAAAGAGAGACATCTTCCAGCACAATGTATTTAGGCAATGGACACACCCCTGCCAGGTCCCCAGTTATGTGGACCATGAAGAATTAATAGGTTTAAATGATTGGTTAAACCCAGAAATGTTTTTTACCTTTACTTTTCCTTTATATTGGCTTTTTAAAATAGCTATCAAGATCATTAAGAGATAAGACCAAGGTTTTAGTGGCGAATAACACTTTTGGCAATTAAATGGAACCTTTTCATAAATATCTGTACATCAGACGAAAAAAGGGACAACTGGGGAGGAAAAAGAGACAGATGGATTTGGTTCTGAATGAGGGACATTTGGGAGGTATGGTTAAGGTTCTGTCAAGAATCCAATTTTTCCTGCCACATAGGGAAGCATTTATCCTGATACTTATGTTCTTCCCTGGAAAATTAACAAACACAACAGCTCTGTTACTTGACTACAGCTTTTCTTTCGAAAATATACTCTGAGGATCCTTATGGCATCTATTGTCAAAATAAAGCTCCCCTTCCTTCTCTACGCCACACTGATTTCTCATTTATAAACAGACACATTGTACTGTCACTATCAAAACTTTGGTTTGAATTGGAAAATTCTCCTTCTTGTCCATCTGATTATGAGGTCCCTGTGTGCTTGTTGCATTGCATTATACCCCCACCTACCTTTTTCTTTTCTACAGGTGTGTGGATATCTCTACCCCTTTCTTATAGAGACTTCTTACTCTACTCTTATTGCTTTACTTGTAAGCGTTCCTTTCATTCTTATTTTAGATTGCTATTGAGATGGCTGGTTATATTATGGATCTCCCTGTTCCTGAAGTCAAAGGTTATTAAGGGTAATTTCCTTCAACTTCAAGCTATTCAATGGTTAATTTTTTGGCAGGACATACAGGTGAAACTCGAATAATTAGAATATCGTGCAAAAGTAATTGCAGTAAGTGCTGCAAAAGGGGCCCAAACCAAGTACTGAGTACATATGCATGCTTGTACTTTTCAGAGGTCCGATATTGTTCTATGTACAATCCTTGTTTTATTGATTGCATGTAATAATCTACTTTTTTGAGGTTGTGGATTTGGGGTTTTCATGAGCTGTAAGCCATAATCATCACAATTATGACAAATCACGGCTTGAATTATCTTGCTTTGCATGTAATGAGTCTATCTCATATATTAGTTTCACCTTTTAAGTTGCATTAGTGAAATAAATTAACTTTGCACGATATTCTAATTATTCGAGTTTCACCTGTACAGTATTGTCCCACATTCCTTTTCCTGATGCCTACAGTTATTTATCCAAGGCTTCGGCCCTGTTCTGGTACTTACAGAGTCCCTGCCAGGATTTACAGAACATCTCTAAAAAACTCGGCCAGGATTTTTAGAATACCTGCTAGTAGCGTAAATAGTACTAACAAGATTCTTGGCATTCACAGAATCCAGTCCAGTATTTCTAATAGTAAGCACAGATTCTGTGCCAAAACTTCCAAAACAACCTTAAAAGGATGCCTTTTGTGTTTCCTCTGATCCAGAGAGGTATTTAAGCATCAGCTCTGGAAGTGTCTGATGCTATGTCTTCAAATCAGCTATTCTGTTCATGCAAAGAGCTATAATACTATAGTTTGTTCCTGTTTTGCTGACCCGAACCTTCTGACCCCTCTCTGCTTGCTGCCTTGACCTGACTAAGCTTTCAACTCCAGTTTTGTAATTTTTTTCTGGCAGCCAATCTGGACTGTCTGAGCATCCTCTACATATCACCTGTCTGGACCCCTGCCTGATCCTGTCTCCACAATGTAACCCTCCTGTCCTCACGCATCCCTTGGCAGGGCTATTTTGAGGACCACAACCTGGTACCAGCAAGCAGCGAAACCCATCTCCACCAGTAGGTGAAAAGCGACTGGTGCTTAGAATCCATGTCTCAGGTGAACCCATGTCACCTGGCAGGACGTGTCACCCTAACAGACTTTAACCTTACTATAGGCTATTTTTGTACCACTTTAGCTTTTGGTCTTAGTTTGCTTCCACCTAATTTGTCCTTATAGTGATTAGCTGGTTGTCCTCTTCTTTTTAAGGGTCCATTATTATTTCAGACAGCAGCTTAACTTGGCTTAACAGGGTTTTTTTTGCCGATGTCCAAACCTCCTGAAAGTGTCAGTATAACCCAATTGTACTAAAAATAACAGAATCCCGTGTCTCCTAATGAACTCCAAGAAACCCCCATTAGTACAAAAATCCTGTTTTTTCAATGAATTAGCAAAGGGAAATACCCAACTAAGAAATATTAGGTGTCTCTAAAAATCATATGATTTTAGTCTGTTTATTTATCTAATAAATGACATAACGTAACACAACATTTTCCTGATTCTCTTAATCGCTAACACGTTAAAACTGCTTCTTCTTTGTGCATTCTTATAAAATTTAACAAATGGTTAATGGAGGTGAAAATCCAGCTGTGGTTGTTCCCTATAGGATGGTGTTCATATACTCGTCTTCTGTCCTCTGTTCTTTACTCTTCCTTTACTGTACCATTGTTCCTCAAACTCCTTATTTTACGTTTTACATTATATCATCTTGTAACAGTTTTTTTTAATTAATTTTTTAAAATATATCTTTAATATTGCATATAGGCTTTTATAATTTGAACAACATCCACTGGTCACAGGTCCCAAACTGACCAGCTAAATTCACGATAATTTCAGTCATAGTATACAATATAAATTCACTATAATTGAAAATCCACAGTAAGCAAAGCAATGTAGATATTTCCATTTTCTCACAGTACTCCAGATACCAGTAAAATGACCATTGGAATCTGGTTTTCTGGGAACTCCTCATTAGTCCCAAAGTGATATGAGGGTAAAACCTTTAAATATTCAGAATACAGCATACCTGTTTCATATGTTGGGAAAAAAGGTTTAATTTGAAAATATGGGCTCATAGTCAGGATTTTTGTGATACAGTATTCTGGATGATCTGTTCAATTTATGCTTTTTATAATTTGGCACCCAGATATGGCAGTATAACATTTTGATTTTGGAACTGCATGGATTAAGCACAGAGTACTTTTAGCACTGATGAAGTAAGTGCCTGGTTTAAGTGAATTTTTGATTCAACTAAAGACTCTTGTACGACAATTCTAAACAAGTACCGAATCCAGTTACGATGTGATGCAGAAGCCTCTGCAGCTCATTCATCAACAGCGACAGTGCTGCCAATCTAGAAAGCAGTGGGCAACACTAGGTGTGGCCAGGTGATGACTGACAAGCTACAGACTTTTGAATCAGAATTTAACATACTAATGGCCATGCTCCCTGTTATAGTTTTTTTCATCCCAGTTTAATGTAAACAAGCACAGCCTACATGAGAGTAGCAACTCTGCTCCGAATTCAGGAGCAGTGTAGCATTGTTACCACATCTTTACAGGAAGCTGCATTAAGTGGACTTCAGTGGCAGGCTTCACATGTATTTGTGGGACTTTGCAGGAGGACTAAGAGAAAATTTTAAGTGCATATGTGCTTATAATGAAATGCTGAAGAACATATTTTATTTGGAGTGCATGATTCTACTTTGTTAGTGTTTGGTCAAAAGTAAAGATGGGAGGGAGTGTTGAAATTGGGTTAATTGTTAAGGGTTCGGGTAATTGGGTTAATTCTTACGACCAAGTTAAATGTTAATGGTTCATTTCACATCTCCACAGAAGTACACTATTTCTTTGTGTTTAATATGGTTGGCAATACTCACAGAAATGGCCATTAGTTCTGAAACACCTTAATGTAACTGGAAGAGATCAGGGTGCATACAGTACTGATAAGTATTGATACCTTCTTCTACTTGTGCAGTGGTCCCTGTCTTAAACTGCCTCTGCTTGCCCATCTCAATGCTTGTCCATCTGAACTTCTGCTGCATTAATTATCTTCAATAAGCAGAAGGGAAGCATACATTACCTAAACTAGTAATGCTATATTACAATATTTATCATTAATAGATAGTGTTTTGAGTGTCCTTTTTTCAAATTAAGTATGGCTTATTGCCACATTATGTATTTAACCTAACAAAGTAGGGGGAGTTGCTGATTTCTAGGTTAGAAATAACTATTGTGCATGTGCATATGGGAGCTGAGTGAAAAGAAGCCCTATATGAGCAATCAGGAACCTAATGACTGCTTATGCATACATATTTGCCTTACTTACAGCATAATCTGACATATACAGTAGATGTGCTGTATTCATTTGACAAATAATTCGTCAGAGCTGTCATTTAAAAAAATGTGTTTTCTTTTTTAATTTGGTGCATGTAATAACCACCCCCACCACATTTGTGCTCAGCCCAAGCACAATGTCCAAGAACTATGTAGTTATGGAACATGAACAGCTGCAGATGTTTTGCAACATTAGACAATGATGTACATTGCATTATCAACCAAATCAACCAATACCTCTAAAGGGACTCAGACAGCAAGAACCCAATTGTATAGGCCCTAAGTAATCCAAAAGAATTCACAAAACGTTTTACATGCCAGACGAATAATTATATGTATTGGGAAATCCCCTTTTATTACTGACTTAAAATTTTGTCTGTTGCTTCAAATGTTAAGCCATTAATTGGTGCCTGCACAATTTGATAAGAAAATTGTCATATTTGTACAATACAGTGCAGATTACATGTAATTCCCTTATTTTCCCAGGCATGGTGTTTTATGGCGTCCAGATGCTGAATCATATAAAATGTTTGTTGATTTATATCTAATTGTAATAGTCTAAAATGTAGCAGCAATTCCCCAGCCTTTAATAAACAAGTAACACATAAACCATTGTGATTGCAACACACAAAATGTTATGTACAATTAACACAGAATTTGCATCACTTGTATTGCTGCTTACCACAGGGTTACAATATAATTTGCATGTTCTGTAAAAATAATGCACCATGTCTGATTAGCTGATTGTTTAGATTATTGGCCACCAAAGGAGTTAGGCCAATGACGACAAATCTCATAGTGAAATGTCATGTTTTCATTTATGGCTTTGTTTCTTGGTAGACCAAGGAACAGCATGTTTAGTTTAGGCTGTAACTAGCACTACGCTGCACATCTACAATTGATTACAAGTAACATTCAGTTTTAGAAAAGTCAATATTATTCCACAATATTTACAAAAATACCTACCAAGCAGAATAGCGGAGCAGAATGCCGCTCGGCATTCGGCTATTCACTCACTGCCGTTCGGCCCCTATGAGAATCGAGATGATGGATTGGAGTCGAACTCCTTCTGTACTTCGGCTCAGCTGAACATGCAGAGCATGTTTGGCTGACTGAAGGCACCCGAATGCATCCAATGTACGGCTGATTTTAGCTGATGTACGTCTGAAATCAGCTGTACAAGGCTGAAGTGAATAGCCGAACAGCATTCGGCTCACTTCACTTCAGCTTCAGCCTTCGGCAGCTAAGTGAATAACCTCCATAGTCTCTGATGTTTTTTTTGTGGTCAAGCAATCATTTTATTTTGACAACTTTTCACCCCTGCAAAGTGTTTTGTGGCAACCTAGGCCGCTTGATCAGGTTGGTGTAAAATGAACTAAAACATAATGCATCACCTATTTAAAGTGAAAATAAACTACTAAATATAACTATATTCTAAATAACTACATAGTGGAAATAGCTACATTCACCAAACAAAGGACAAGCGGCAGGTTTTCAATAATAAACTTACCCAGATGTTCAATATATGGATTTCATGCTCAGAATTAGAGTCCGTGAGCAACTTTGCACGGGACTTAGAAAACAGTAGGCGGGAACCTGACCTCCCTGGCTCCTCCTGAAATGAACACACACTAATAAATATAGACATGCATTGGCTATTTAATGAGCATGCATGCCAACTTGTATTCCAGCATGGTGTCACTAAAAGTAATTGGCAGTATGTAAGACTGATTGCAGTAAGACAGGAGCATGGATGAAATGCAAAGTTGATGTCATAGAGCTTTGAAGGCACATGCTATTGATTATTTTTTATTTCAAAGGTGAACTACCACTTTAGGGGCTTACAAAGAAAATTCATGTAACTCCTGATATTGTGAACATAAAACTTACAACTGGTTTCTTGATTTATTTAAGGGTTTGAATTCCATATTCCACATATACAGTATATTCAAGTATATATATTTTATACAAGATAGATGTTTTAAATGATTTGATACATTTTACCTTATTTCTGTTTTTATGTATAAATAGTATAAAATTGTTGTATAAAGCGTAGTATACTAAATTATAAAGCCAGTTTGTATGTGAGAGCAGTAAGCTTGCGCTGGGTGTGTTTGGAAGATCCTCTCATTCAAAACAAGTAGGGATAATTAACAGATTACCAACAAAAAGGGAGTAGGTGGACTAGGGGACTGATGAACTACAGCAATGTCTGATTTAAAAACTGAAGTACACTATGCGAACTTTATGCATCTTGAGGTTCCATTTTTAATTTTGACTGGTGTGTGTACTCTTAAAGTGACATAAACTCAGGAGTCAAATCTTAATAAATGCATTCAAATAGTGGGGAAGTTAGACATTCTGTCACTCAGGGCAAAGGCTCAGAGTTGCTCACCCCCAAGGGAGAAGTTCCCCATCCACACACCCAGTGGTGCCCCTTCTAAAGTGGCACCCAGGGCACATGTCCCCCCAGGCCTGCATTCAAGTACCCTATTAACAAAAACGTATCTTATTTGGGTATCACTTGGCTGTAGATCTGCAAATCATCTTCTTCCTTCTGGAGGGTGGCAACTTTTGTTCCCCATGATCCCTGTGTGTTGTAAAGTAGCCACCGCTCCAAGCTGTGATGACCTACAATCTTACGTTTAGTTTACTAATTTGTATTGAAATTGAAGTCTATCACAGGAGTGAGCTTGGAGCGGTGGCTACTTTACAACACACACAGGGACCATGGGGAACAAAAGTAGCCACCCTCCAGAAGGAAGGACAGTGTCAGCACAAATACAAATTCAAATGATTTGAGGATCTAGAGCTTAGTGATACACAAATAAGATACATTCTTGTCATTTTTAGGATTTAGGTCCTGAGTTTAGTTTCACTTTAAATTTAGAACTCTGTTTTGATTTTAGTCCATAGCTAGGCTAAATATTTGTCATTGACCTTGAGTTTCAAAAGCAAACATACATTTTGTCTGTAAATGTAATGCTCACTGTGCTTATTTTTATGGCATTTGCATGAAACAGATACGTGATCTGAGATTAAAGTCTATCTAAAGCCTAACAATTAACTTTTCTTATTTGCTCCCTTTTGGTCTGTTAAATATACATTTGGAATCATTTTGTGATATCCATTTGATAAGTGCACACAAAAAATTAAAAAAACCTGTTGATCCTGTCAGACCTCCAGTGTTGTCCTGTCTACTGTGCACCATGTAGTTGTATGTTCTGCAATGTTATCAGCCCTTATCAGCTCAACTCTGTGCCTAATAGAACACCCCCTCTTGCTATGGAAATGAGGAGAGGTTATGTAGTCCTAGCACACTTCATGTCCTGTGACAACTCTCCATAGATACATTACAGGGAGTGAGCATTGTCACCCTAGGATAGGGAGTAGGTTGCTGGCAGGTTCACCAGATGAAAATAAAGTGGGAAATAGCAAATGCAGGGTTGCAAGTATCATTTTGCTGGTGTATAATAAGGTGTGTGGCATGCATGCCTCGCTCTCATACTGTATGTTAGAGGTATGTCTGTGAAGGTTCTCATTCATCCAGGTCAGGTTATGTGGATTGGAGTGACATTCACCATATATATTCCCAGATAATTTTTTGTACAAGTCATTCTAAATTGAGAAAGCTGGTCGGATGTCCAGTGAAACGTCTTCAAGAAAAAATACAGCAAGTCCAGTTGCCTTGACTTATTTTCTACATATTTGTCATGTTTTTCTCTAAGATGGCTACGCTGTTGCTACCACAAAACCTTTAATCTCAGAATGACCCTTCTTAAAACCATATTCTATGTATGTGTTTCATTTGCAGTATTTTAGAATAATACATAGAACTGTATTAAGCAGTTTGGTAAAGCTTACTATGAAACTTTTCTATTTACTTGTTATATTTCAAATTATCTGTTTACACATTTTCACAGTGTCCTTATTTTTTAGAGAAGTATCGTACTGATCTGCTCCTGTATGAATTGATCAATACATACAATCAACCTTATCTCCAACTGACCATGATACAGTCATGCATTATATAGATTTCCTGTCTGACTTTTCTAATAAATAAGGTTTATGGGCACAATGCGGCAGCAATTGTACGAGCGCACATGAATTACCCATGTCTATACATCTCTCAAGCACATCACCTATTGATACCTTTTTAATTAGGAAAACGGTGACATATGAGGTTTTGCAGCTTAATTGATTCTCTTGGTTCCCCACTTGTATCCTCAAGCACACAGCAGAAATAACTGGTATTGGCGGTTGAAGAAAACAAAATGATATAATTGGAAAACAGGGGTCTTCAGATATGTAAAACACTTTTTGTAGTCACAGAAATAGGGATAGTGTTAGTGTGATATATTCAGGATTGTTCTATAATGTAGGATTATTCTATAAAATTGTGCAAAGTAGTCAGATTGCAGTCTAATTGTTTAATTAATTTGTTACAATTGGCTATTGTACTTTCCAAATCTGTATCTTCCTTGCAGACTCCTGATTCTGTGCTTTGCAACCTCCCTCTCATGCAGCGAGGAAAACCCTGGCCTTCATATTGATAATCTTAAATCTAAAGTCATTAAAGTAGAACTCCAGGAATTGTTTTTATTCACCCTTGCATTGGGGCTACACCTGCACTGGAAGAGTTAACTCCTCGTTTATATCTAGGTTAAAAAAAAAACAAAGACATACTCAACCAAAGCTCCGAGCTGGCACAGGTAGTGCATGGAGCAGAGAGAGACACCAGTGCCTGTAGATGCTGACAACCCAATTGTAGTAGTGAAATGATGCAGGTAACTGGATGCAGGACACTACGGAACCAGAGGAGCAGCTGTAGGCCTGATGGCAGCAGAGTAGAAGGGAACGGAGGCAGACGGACTGGATCTGCAGGCAAGGAAGTGCAGGAGCGTAGGCAGAGGCATAGTTACAGGAAGCCGAGTCAGAACCAAATGGACAGTCAGAACCGAATCAGGAAGCAGAGAGAGTAGTCAGACAGGCAGGGGTCAAAGGGCAGGTAGCAGACAAGCAGGAATCAGGAACAAGCCGGGTCAATACACAAGCAAACTTTCTCTGTTCACAGTTCACTTTACAGGCAAATGTATGGGCACATTAGCCTAAGCACCAAACGTGAACCCCCATACTGCATTTTCTGACCTGTGAACTTTGGTCAGGTGGCACAGTATGAACAATATGCCAACCCCCTACCTGTAAAAGTCAACTTTTGTCAGTCAGTATTTTTTCCGTGTGTGAGTAAGAGACAGCAGACAGCTATTTCAGGGATAGATATTACAAGGGTAAAATGTCAGAGCTCATCCTGCCCACATAGAGGTAGCACCATCTGGAAGAGTTGCTGAGAGGGACCTCTTACCCAAGAGAGTGGCAGGTTCCCCTTTCATGGATAACTTGCTTCAGATACTCAAGTTGGTGAAAGAAGAAGCAGCAGTGGTGGTAGGGGGGACTTAAGTGAGGCTTTCAGGTCCTTCTTCACGGTGCACCACCTAGGCCTGGTTGCTGACAGCATTTACAGGCAGCACATAATTTATGGTCAATGATTATATGGGGCCAAGCCCAGATGCGAGTACCATTACAATAGAGAACCCTCTTGATTACTGGATGTAGTGGATAGACAGTGGATAGATTATATGGGGCCAAGCCCGGATGTGAATACCATTACAATAGAGAACCTCTTGATTACTGGATGTAGTGGATAGACATTTAGTATGCAATCGAGCTTCTGGGCTGCCCTGTGGCCGGTGTTCTTTGACAATGGTCATTTAGTACAGTGGGTGGGTTTTGTGACAGAAAGATCTGCCTGTCCTGAGACACAGTTGACCATCAACCATATCTCATCGTTATAAAAATCAACCGGTCCTTTCCAGACCAAAGCCCTGCAGCTAAAACTATTATTTTTTTCTTTAAATCTGACCCCAAAAACATTATTATACAATACAGCATTACTATATCCTGCTAAGGCTGCTGGCGTGCCATCCATTACTTTCTCCTGCCACCCCTGTAGACCTGCCAGCATTACCATCCAGTGCTGCCTCTACAGCTTTAGTACAGTTCATCAGCACCCTCAAGGTACCACACCTAATTTTAACATAGTTTCTCATCAGTTTTCCAAATTTGGGAAAATGTTTCTAAATGTTCATTTCTACATTGCACCTCAATGTTTGCAGTGTATTATGCTGCTCAGACACTGTCAAAGTGTCACAAATTTTGTTTCTGCAGCTACTCCTCATTTGTAAAATGTAAACTGTTTGCTGCTAGCTAAATCATGCTCTTTGGATCCTATTTTCAACCCATGCCATTGCTCCATCACCAGGAATATTTGTGGCTATTGTCTGTCTGAAATTGTGTAGTCTAATAGTGTTTATTTCATTAAAACCTGCCTGGTCACTCCACAAAAAACTGTGCTCTGACCTAATTGACTGTAAATGTTTGTTATGTTTTTAAAATCTGCCTTGTCTCTCCTGCTTATATTGCTGCCCAATCAAGCTACATAGTCTCCAGCCATTGTGCTTTATGTCTTCGGGGTATATTTAAAAAGCAATGGAACTTTCACCAAACATTCTCTGGTGGTTAATAAAGTCCTGCCATTTAAAACACATGCACCTGGAAGATTCACCTGCAGTGAATGCTTGCTATGTGTCAGGTTCACTGCCTTATGAATTGTAGTGTTAGTGCTTTAAAAAAAACCTCACTGCTCATTATTATGATTGGCTCATCATCATGTATCCCAGACTAAGAACTAATTCATTTTAACTAATAAATACACAACTGTGTCAATGCCTAATTATCTCTTTAAATGACTGTAATGATTAACGGAAAGATGGCTCATATGATGCATGAAATAGCTTAAATATTGATTATGTTCTTTACGTATGAATTCATGTAGGATATTCTGAAGGTATAATAGGATTAAAGACAGTCTCATATTAGCTATGAAATAGAAAAAATGAAGAGCAGAATGACTTGGACGCATTTAACAAACCATATTTAGGAGGCATTACAAATAATAACTGAACACGTCAGTTTTGGTGTATTCTTTAATGTGTATATTCCTTTTTTTTATATGTTTTGAGAAATAAAATGCAGTATAAATCTCATCAGTCTACCTACATTTTGGGCCCATTGACACTGTTCGTTATCATTCAACGCACCAGGCATATGAAAAGCATTATGACACCTCGGCTCACAGACCCGAATAGCATTCGGAAACTCGCGAAAGCATTTGGGAGTTTCCGAATGCTGTGTAGTGTTTGACGGCTGAGAATGTCAAACGTGCGGAGCGAGCCGTGACGTCACGGCTCACTCCGCCTATGTGTTGACATTTGGGCTGAATGTCATTTTGCAGCGAGTTTTCGTCAGGTTCGGGTGGTCGCCGTGCGGCGGGACTTTTTTTTTATTTCGGCGGGTCGGCGGAGGTCGTGCATCGTGATTGACGCTGGATTACATCGATGGAGCCATTTATTTTATTTTTTTTTAAGTAAAGGAATAGTCAAAAATTGGGTCTTTGTTTTTTTTTCAATTAAAAGGATTTTATCTAAAAGTCTGGACTTTTTACTAACTATTTGATTTAACCCTTTAGTGAATGGTTAGGGGTACAAGTACCCCTTACTCATTCACAAGGAGGAGCAAAATCTGGGTGCCCCCTTATTTAAAGGGGTACCCTGATGCAAATAAGCCCCCTTGCCCGCAGACCCCCACAACCACCAGGTCAGGGTTGTGAGGAACAGGCCCTTGTTCCCATAGGCACGGGGACACCCTCCCAATGCCAAGGGCAAGTGGCCTGGTAAGACGCAGGGAAGGGGGGGGCGCTCGATCGCCCCCCCCCCCCTTTCTGCCAGGCCATTGCGCGGAACACGGATCGGTGT
>NW_017306540.1:22703-46696 GCF_000935625.1 Nanorana parkeri
GGGGGGGGGGGGGGGGGTTTCTGCGCCTTACCAGGGACCAGGCTACCGCTAACGAATTTCGGGAAATCGGGAATTCGGATTTGTTTGCATACGTTTGATCTGAATCTCCGAATTTCCGAAATTTCGTCCGAATTTCGATTCGCTTGTATTCGCTTTGGCTGTAATTCGGAATTCGGACGCATCCGAATTTCTGAATTTACGAAAATTCGTCCGAGAATCGCACATGTCTAATTTGCATGGTGTCATCTGTTGCTGTCACTTTGGGTACCAAATCCATTATTTTAAGTCACAGAGCTGTAAGATGATCAGCTAGCTTTTATATAACTTCATTTGTTTTACTAATATTTTGAAATGACCATAAATACAAATGATGCCATGTCAACTATATCTATCATTAATTTGTATATTTCATATATACAACAATAGAATCCATAGATATGGCCTAGTTTTCCAAAATTTCCATAGAGCAACACACCTGTGTGTCTAAACCCAACTCACATGCCTCATACTACTGCTGGAACCGTGAAGTTTAACTGCCTGGCTTGGAATTAGCATATTTTAACTTGTATAACTGGCACTTGTGCCATGATTGCTTCCATGAGAGCCCAATTACACAATTGTTGTACTACCTTGAAGGATAAACCAACCCAACCCTAATTTTATTAATATCATTAATATTATTTTGCAAAAATAAAAGGTTTGTGCAATGTATTTCCTTATTCCCCCTTATTAAAATAATAATTTAAAATAATAAAGAGGGAAAAGCATAGCGGGTAAAGTACATGGAAGAAAAGGATTTTGCTGGCTAATGGTAGAAGGCATGCAGTAAATTTGCAATCATCATTTTGCCAAAAAGTAAAGTATTACATTAACAGAGCACAATAACAAAACCAAACAATAACAAAAAGAGCATTGTGTTTAGCCATCTGTTGTGATGTAACCTAATGCCCTAAACTTACTATACTAGCAATCATGATTATTTACAGAACAATTGATGTTAAAGAAATAGCAGAAACTTGTTTTAGCTATATTTTTTTTTTTCACTCTGCTTATGTTGTTTTTGCTTTTGACAGAACAGAGCAGAACATGTGTTTCTCATTGTATTTGCCAGTATTAAATTAACTCTAAATGCAAATCTTTTTTTGTTTTTCTTTTTTATGTGTTAACCAAAACAATTTAAACAGAGTTGTACAACAAGGACAAATCAGATTTAATATAGTAAACAGATAAATATACCATAAATATAAGACAAGATGTATAATTGAGTCTTTATTGAAGGAAAACTTAAATCTGGGATATTCTAAACAATCATATCTGCAGATTGGATATATATCTTTAAAAGGCTTGGCATGCCCTGTGAGAAATAGGAAAATTCAATCAAGATGTAAGAAATTGAAGATTGGTTTTGGATGAAATGATTGAAATGCAGCACACAATACTTTTGTTTCATGCTTTGAAGTGTGAACTATGCATTCTTTGATCCATAATAGCATTCAATTGCCTTTTTGGGGGGGTAAGAACATTTTATTAAGGAATTCTCCACCTTTGTATCATGCTGTCCATAATTTTCCTATATGGTGTATCGAGGGGCTATGTTACCCAATTCCATTCTTCAAAAATCAAAACAGGTCATTTGTTCAATATTTCCAGTAACTTGCACAGCTCTGTTGATCATTATCATTATCTGTTAAGAGATATGGATAACATGGCCTGTAACGGGTTCCTGGGGACTGGTTTGTGGATACAGGCCTTGATACGTCTGCATTCACGTTTAAAGCAGAACTCCAAGCAAACTCCCACCATGCAAGGGTTAAGTGTTCATTGTTGTCTCGGTGCTTAAAAAAAGTTATACTCGCCCAAACAGCTGAATGCTACTCCAGTCCCTGAAGCCTGTCTCCTCCTCCGCTGCAGTGATGGTATGTCGGCGTCCTCCTGTCCTATACACTGTGTATAGAATGTGATGGCTCACGGATCTTAGACTGCTGCAGCGGAGGGGGAGAGAGGCTCCAGGGACCAGTCTAAGAGCAAGCCAGCTACAAGGCGTGGGTGAGTATAACTTTTTAATTTTAGCAGCTTTAGCAACTAGCAGTTGTGCTATGCTAACAAGCCATGCATAAAACACATAGGGAAAGCAGGACAAGTGTGGGATTGAATAGTTTATGGACTTCAAAAGAGAAACCGTTTATGAAAACATTTAATTATAAATGGTATAAAAAGGAAGTCAGCATGAGAAAGACTTCTTTCTTTTTGAATGGCACCCCAAAGCACAACTATGGTAGAAAACAGCACACCACAGAGCATATATCATGTAGTGTAGGTTTTAACTGAGATAAAATGCCAACTCTGGAAGCCCCCACCAGCAGTATTTTATGCTTAATTGTTTATACTTACCTTTTTTAGAAGTCTTCAGGACAGACATTTAACACGCTTGGTCCTTTTCTGATCTTCTTCCGGCGCTGGCCAGTCCTTGAAGATACAGAGAGTGGTGCAGATGTGATGGCATCAATACTGTACCCTGCATTCATAAACTGTGAGTGCATGGTATCATTCAAACGGAAAGACTTAGGACATCTTGAGACCAAAAGGTATTACTGTGCCAGAGAGGAGGTGAGTATTACTGACTGAGCTACTTTTTATTATTTATCATCTTTAAAAAAATAGCCTGGAGTGCTATGGAGTTCATAATCCCGAAAACAAATTAAATTGCGGACCCGAATCCGAAAAACGACTACTGCTAACGAATTTCGTCCGAATCCCGCAACTAATTCAATGGCGGACCCGAATCCGAAAAACATAACGCAAAATCCAAATCAAAACTAAACTAAACAAATTTTTTGCTGGTGCACATGTCACTCAGCAGGGTAGAAATAGTTCACCAGCACTCAATTGTTTGAAGCGTGAATAGTAGTTGAAGAGTATCATCACATAGGTTAGAATTCCAATGTTTCGGGGCCAGGCAGGATCCCTCATCAGTGAGGGAAAAAAAATGCAGGGTCCCTTCATCTCCCTGATGAAGGGACCTTGCATGGCCCCAAAATGTTGGCATTCAAGCCATGTGACGATATTCCTCAATAAAGCAACAACTATTTGCAATTTAACTAACTGAGTGCTGGTGACCTGTGAAACATGTTGGGTATGTTTGTGTGTTTTTCATATAAATAATACCACAAACAATTAAAAAAGTAGTCTAATACTTATTCACAAGTTTGAAAAGACATATATGTGTGCATAATGAATCTTTTATTGAGAGAGTTTTAAAATGTATTATAAGTAGAGATGCACCGATACCGATTTTTCGGTATTGAATAGGAGTACCGATATTTTTTTCCCAGAACTCGCCGATACCGAGTACCGATACCGTTGCCGTGTGCCCTGATTATCAGGAAGCCAGAGGGCGGATCATGACCCGCCACCCGGGCTTTCTGATTGCCTGGGAATCCAGGGTTCTATCGAAAGAATACCAGCTTTACTTCCCGAGGCTGCCTGGCCTCCTGACCAATCAGGAAGCCGGGTGGCGGGTCAAGAGGTGTCACCCAACTTCCTGATTGGTCAGGAAGCCAGGCTGACTAGAAACAAGTGAAGCCGGCTTGCTAGCCAATCAGGAAGCTGGAAGGCGGGGCATAACCCGCCGCCCAGCTTCCTGATTGCAAAGGAAGCTGCCTGCATGCACCCTCGGCACTGCCGGTCAGAGGGAGATCTCCCTCTGACCGTAAGTTTTGGTATCATAGCTAAGTATCGGAGCATTTGGACGAGTACGAGTATATATAACCCATGCACTAGCCCAGCACTAGTTGATATGCCCAGAACTAGTTGATTTCTGCAGAGTTAAGATCTAGGCAGGACTCCACCTGGAAGATGGGGGTTAGTTTGTTCCTCCTTCCTGATTTAGTCAATTGTCTGTATGATTTGATATCCTGTTGCTCAGATCTGTATTCACATAACAGCAGAAAACCTGTGATCTTAGTAAGAGACTTGCACTTGGCACCTGTTGTCTGTATAAGGTTAAATATTCAATTTCTAGCTATTCTAAATTTCTTACATATCATATCTGCATAACTTAAACTAATTATAAAATGTTTAATTAGTTTTACTACTAAACACGGTACATTAAGAAATAACTTTATGAAAAACAGTAAGGGACTAATGTATAAAACTTCCGCCCAGTGTATTGGCGGGTGAATGTCATTCACACAGCATTACTGTCACTAGATGGATAAAGTATACAAGTTTATTTTGCTCCTCAGCTTCATCCAGTGGCAGTAATTCCGTGTAAATGGCATTTGCCCAGTTATACACTGGGTGGAAGTTTTATAAATCAGCCCCTATATGTTCCCTTTAATAACACAGTGCACATGGATATGGAATTCTGCAAACTCTTTACAATCTCAAAATGTAGGTATGCCTGGCGGTAGCCCATTCCTCCTGCACTCAGTTTATCCATTGATACATATGCTCCAAGATGAAGGCTCTCATAGATTAGTTAGGACCAAACTACACAGAAGAGCCTTGATGAGGCAGATTGGCTTCCACACGTTTGTGTATTTTTGTGTAACTGTGCTGTGAATTTTTTGTTTTGTACCGTAGAAAGGCCTTCCATGTGCACCTTACTTTAAATGCTAGTTATACATTGATTGATGTGGTTGCTAGTTCCGTTTAGTCAAACTCACAGTACTGAAAAATGGCCACATAATGAAGGGGTATTACAGGCTGGTACTCAAATGGATAAGAAAACCTAGCGTGCCTACTGTTCATCATTTACCACTTCTTTGCTAAAATAAAGACAATTGTTCAACCTGATACAATGTAGAACATTAGCTAGCTTGTGATAAAATTACAGACACAATACAATTCAGATTTTTCCTGTTATTTATAGTCCTTGTTGATAGCACAGGATAATTGTTACCACTCTACACATACTTGGTGGTATTGTAAAAATTATCTTTTCTGTGAGAGAGTCAAACAAATAAATAAAAATAATAGTGGGTCAAGACCTGTCAATAGCCCATTGGTAAATTCCCATGGACAAAGCTATTCGAGCTAAACCACTGCATTCCTTTTTGCATTTGTCTCCCATACTATATTTGGAAAGATTCAATGCTACGCCAGCGCTATAAAAGATAATATTGCAACATCTTTCAGAGGAAAAATGCACGTACAGGGGCACTTAAAAGTTGGCTACAGAGACTAACAGTTATGCTCAGAGCCTATGAGCACGCACATCCTAGGTGCCACTCCTAACTCCCCCCCCCAACCAGGCTGGTCTGCCAACAATGTCTGAGGTTTATGTCTCCATTAATACAACCCTGGCATGTCACAATATACAACAACAGTACAATATTTCCAGAAATCTCTACCTTTTCTCATTTTAAAGCAGTACTTTAGCTCCAGTCAAGTGACTTTGCCTAGGCAGAGATGTTTACAGCAGTCTGCTTCAGACAAGAGGAAGAATTTTTTAATCTTTTCCCCCCAAAGTGATTAGACAACAACATTGTAACGCTGTAGCTAGTCTCAGAACCAAAGGGTTGATCTGTGTCTAGCATTTGCACCATGAGTACTGTGAACACTGAGGCTAGATTCACACAGGAGCGGTTGTCTTCGCATATTCGGCCATACGACTACGCGTGAATCACTTAATGTGCATTGTTCAGACTTTTGCGGCAGCTACAAGGTACGAAAGTGTGCGGCCCAAAAATTAGTACTAGCGTGATTTTTGGACAGATTCCACACGTTCGCGGCTATAGTAATAGCCAGCCTTCTATTGCAATTTAAAATAGCCATAGCGGGCTTGTTATTGCTCCCCATTGCTTACATTCTGCTGCTGACCGTGGAATCTAGTCGTTGTCTGGCAACAAGATGTAAACAAAGAATGTCCTTAGCAACTAAATACATTTAGTTGGTAAGGAAATTTTAAGTGTGCATCAAACCAAAGTAAAAAAAAAAAGAAAAATAGAGCATATATTATGTTCTCGATTTGTTTTTGCCGGTTGCTTGAGAGTGCTAGTTGCCTGAATGCTGGATAATAGGCAGCTTACTGTAGTTGGGAGGGGTTTTTACAGTTCTTCTGGGCCTCCACAAAAAATATTTTTTCTTACTTCCTGACCTGCAAACATTTCAACAACAACAAAGTCAGAAGTAAAAATTAGTATGGATGCACCGATACTGGTTTTTCGGTATTGACTATGAGTACCGATATTTATCTTTCAGAGGCGTAACTAGAACCTTCAGGGCCCCGATGCAAGAAGCAATAAGGGCCCCCCTCCGAAACGCCATGGTATATCCAATAGCCAATAGTAGTATAGAAATAAGCAGGTAACCATGGACGCTGATCTCTCTGCAAGTGGCCGGAGCCAGCCGTGATCTTACGGCTGGCTCTGGCTAATTGAAATGAATGGGCTGACCGATGTGCAATGGGTGACATACGTGACCTGCGATGTTTCGATACACAAGCATGAATAGAGTCTTACACATGAGAACCACAATATGAGAGCACTCTATACGTTTCCTGCCGTGTACACTTTTTGAATTTGTAGCAAATTTACTTGGCAAGTCCTGCAAGTCTTAGCAAGAGCTCTACAAGTGTACAGCACTTTTGCAAAGCATGTTGATCTGGAGACTTGTAATGCAGACTTGCTGTAATTGTGCAACAAAATTGCGAAGCTTGGCAAGTCTAGCAATAGTTTAGCAAGTCATTTTCGAACTTCCAGCTCAATGCCTACAGCACAGCCACAACTTTCCCCTAAAGCACTGGGCTGGCTTCCTAATAAGGCTGCTCTCAGCCACCTGATCAGCTCAACCTGGCAACTGGCAACACCTGGCCCCAGGACTAGAGATCCCATCCCAATATATTCTGGAAAACCTGGAAGGAATTGAAAAGCCAGTTCCTCCTCTCCAAAGGTATTCACATTGTGGAACCTCTCATCCCCTCTGGCTGAGAGTCCTGGGCACCAAAGTTGCCATACTACACTGTGGCATTGCCATGCACTGCCACAATATATATATATATATATATATTTATGAAAAAAGGGGAGGGGAAGGAGCTCAGCATTGAAATATACCTTGAGTGCAAGCTGTTGCTTGATATATTTCTTTATATCATTTCTGGAAGTGATGTGGAGCATTAATTACACTATTTCTGATTTCTGTTTATTTTTTACATGTAGTTAGGATTTTTTTCTCTTATTGAAAAAGTGAAATCTTGGCCAGCCTAAAGGAAAACAGCTGGCAATTATATGATTTGTTCATAAAGGGACTGTCTAAACGAGGGGCCTTTTTTTCCATCCATGCAAGGCGTTCACCGCACTAATTAGTATCACAGGATTGCATCTTCTGATGTGTAATTGTTTCATCAGTCACGCACATGAAAGTGAAACTTTTTTTATGTGGAAGAAAAGTTCTACAAAAATCCCATATTATATAACTTCACATTTCTTATTTATTATCTTATGTTTTGTTTTACAGTGTATTGAGGGATATAAAGATGTTTATATGTTTATCATGGTGTTTGTTTTCCTCTTGCATGATGCTTTCACCCTATGGCTAATAAACATAGCTCAAAGCCACAGTAATGACTAGCTTTAAAGCCATGTGACTTGTAATTTACCACATTGAAAAACAACACTTGATGATATCCAAGCAGAGTCAGATCTGTTGTGACATCCCATTGAGTAACTCTTGTTCTGTTTATTGCACTGACACAATATCTGAAATGAAGAACAGAATACACAAGCGTGAATGATTATAATGAAATAAAACTAAAATATTCATACTTGGTTCAACTCCAGCCAAAATATTTTTTGGTTACAGTGGGAAAAGGTTACATTGGGGTTATAGTTTTGTTGTTGATAGTATAGTAGAGAAATGTCAGAACCTAGAACCAAGTCTAGTTTTGTTGATTCCCTGTGTGTAAGGATGTGGTAAGGTATCACTGGGACAGGAAGTGAGGGGAGACCTCCCCAATGCACAGGCAGATATAAAAAGGCCTTTACCGTGGTTCTAATTTTTTCAAACTCTTTCCAACACTTAATAACAATGTCTGGAGTTTGACTTTGCTGCCAATACTTTAGGTTTGGTATACCTTCCATCTTTCTGAGATGGGAAAGAGAGACACCTTCTAGGACAATGTATTTAGGCAATGGGTACACCCCTGCCATGCTCCTAGTTATATATAGGAAATGGACACACCCTAGCCACACCCCTAGTTATATATACACAAGCCGAGATGATATCATCAGTCTGCTGCAGGCAGGAGAAAGCATCTCCTCAGTCGTTTCTTCCTCAGAAGAAGATCAGACTGCAACTTTCCAACTTTGTAGCAAGTCACAAGATAAATTGATGCAGCAGGGGCTGATCATACATTTTTGACCATGACCAAGAACTGCACATGCACCAGGGTGTCATCTCTGAGCTAGCAGATGCTGTCTGATGCAGGTGATGTCTTAACAAAGAAGGTTGCAGATGATCTTCATTTTTGCCTTCACTGGAGACAAATAATTACTCAAAATATCCTATAGATAAGTGATTTTGTGGAATGTAGCACTATATTATCAGCAGTCTTGACTGTCTCATGTAGCAAGTCAAATAGAATATTTGAACACAATGCATCATGTGAGGTGGACTTAGATAGAATAGACCTAAACTAACAGGGTCATTCACTAAAGGGTGAAGAGTTTGGGGAAGGCAGGAAGTGAACCTAGGAAGGAGAAGTGAACCTAGGAAGGAGAAGTGAATCTAGGACAACATAGCTGAACTGGAAAGTGAGGTGAATTGGAGATTTTCTCCAAATCAGCCATTTTGTCCTAGATTGTTCACTTCACCTGCCTTCTCCAAACTCTTCACCCTTTTGTGAATAGCCCTGTAAATATCTCTGTATAGCCTTATGCCAGGTACACATGGGAGTCAAAGGCGGCTGAAGTCGAATATTGGCTCTAATGTTTCCCATTAAATAAAAGCACGATCTCTGCAGCATCCAGCAGACTTCAAAGCTAAACTGCAATACTAACTCTTAATTTATGGTGACCCCTTCCATTTAGCTGAGAGAACAATGAAAACATGAGTACCCAAATATTTTAGTTCACATTTAGAACTCTTGTGGATTTTCCCTAATGAAACTAAATTGGGCATGTGACTGTTCTCTGGCCAATCAGATCCGAAATCCGAATAATGAACAAAATAAAAATTTGAATACGAAAAACAAAAGAATTAAAAATCCAAATTGATCAGAAACTAAATTAATTGTTTGAGGGGTTACATATCTAAAATGCAATATAGTCAACCATCAATAGTTTATTACAACATATAGGAACCTAATGATCATCACTGTACACCTATACTTATCAACCAAGATAACTGAATTGATCCAAACTGACCTTGCTTCCACATCATGAGAATTGAATCCAGGACTCACTCATCAGGCAATTTCCATTCTACAAATAAGCAAACATAACTGCCCATAATAATAACATACTGCATAGTGAATGCAAATATATAAAATATATATATACAATTAAACCCATTGTGCTATATTGCATAACACTGATGGTGGAGCTCGGTGATGGTGGAGGTGGCAGCAGTTATTAACAATGAAGTCTCTTTTTGTTATCTTTGCAGTCACAGATTGTTACGCGATAATGAATATGAATATTTTTGTTTATTACAGTTGACTTTGCATGAGATTGTGTTATCGCTGAAAAATGTTTTTAGTTCCAGCAGAATAACGCTCATGCTGATATGGTAGCCTCACCTCTTGCATCTGACAAGACCCAGATTTCCGTACCTAGTCCAAATAAAATAAAGAATATAGTTGTTCCAAAAACAGTCTGGCCTGTCAAGAATAACAATTCACATGAATGTAATAATAAGTGAACGTAATTATCAGCCTAAATAGACCAACAGCAACATCACATTTACTGTGAAACAACTGAGGACCAAAGATATCTGTAATATATTGGTGTGGTTTAGCTCTTTTCACTTTTCAGTTTAAAGGAGAACTTCAGCCTGTTTTTTTGGGGGGGCAGGGGGGGGTCAGGTCAGGTTTAAATTACTGTTCATCTCCCCCCACCATCACCACCACCAACACATGACAGGAAGTAAGTAGAGAATTTCCCGAAGTGAAGGGAAATCCCACCAACTGTTACCATTGGAAGAAACCCCCTCCCTGAAGCTTGTGTCATTACCAACTGTAGAATTAATTTTACTTTCTTTCATAGCACCAAGGGTCACCATGACAAATAGGTCAAACTCACCAAGGGGACACAAGAACAGCAGAGCATCTTATAGAGGCTTTTATTCTTCCCTACTCTGCCTAAAGCTAAACAATTGCTGGAGTTCAAAGCGGAACTCCAAGCAAACAGCTAAATACACATACAGGATACATATATAACTGCTGTGTTACCTTTCAAAGGATTTGCATTTTTGTCCTTCCAGTCCTGAGATTTACACAGCTGTGTCACACAGGAAACCTGATTTTTATCTGCTGTAGTTCAGTAACAGTGTCTTGTCCCTCCCCAAACCCATGTCTGGACAGGAAAAGGATAAGCAGTAGACTGACAAGTTCATCTCTCTGTCACTCTGTGTTCTCCTCTTATTACCATGCTCTTTGCACTACAACACAAATGATTGGATCCTTGTGTTTCTTCTCCCTCCTCCAGTCTGAGCTCCGATGTACAGGAACTGCAAGAGGCTAAAACAAAGCCGAATTCAGGTACTTACACTGCTTTTATATAAAAAATACATTTATGTATGTATTAATGAATCAGAGTTGCATTCATTTGTGTCTTTTATATCCACCTGGAATTCAGTTTTAATAATCACAGGTGTTAGAAAAGACAAGTTACCTTTGTTCATGCAACGTTTGTACAAGCCCAGTAATTAGTCATTAAAGCAATGCACAGGCCCTTCATTCAGACTGTACCAGTGTACATAGCGGTTCTGACATCATCACATCAGTGCCGCCTTATGCATCAGTATGGTTGTCCAGCTTGGAGGCAAAGGGGACCCTGCAGCATCATATTCCCGGCATGAAGACTTTGGAAAAGTGTTAAAACAAATAAAATACTGCCAGTGGGGTCAGAAGTGGGGGGAAGAAGGGGGAGCAATCCAGAGGGGGAACACAGAGCTTGGAATTGGACTCTGTGACTCTGGAGCCAGGTACTTGCAACTAGAATAACATTTGAGCTAGCCAATTTGTTCTTATTGCTAAAGAATCTAGAAGCATATCTAGTGAGAAAGTAGGTTTTTGGATCACATATTTAGGGAGCATTACATGATATATTTCTTTCAAGATGTTTAACATCCTTTACTAAGGCGGTTATTCAGGAAGAAGCCGAAGGATCCAGCCGTAGCTTCAATTGATCCTTCGGCTCTTCAGCCGCCGGAGCCCTTCGAAACGAAGGGCTGCTGTACCGGGTATTCACTATAACCCGTACTGCAGCCGAAGGCGACCAAGCGGCTAAGCCGAGCTGAAGGCATATGCTTCAGCTCAACTGAGCCGAAGTGACACCCGAAGCGGGGCCAACGGCCTGCCAAAGGCCGCCCATAAGCCCCGCAAATGACAGCTGGGCGGAGCCAGCCGTGATCTCACATTTGGCTTCTCCCAGTTGTAATGACCTGGGGACGCTGATCTGTCATTAAACAATAGCAACTAGGCGGAGCAGGCTGTGACATCACGATCGGTTCCGCCCAGTTGTTATTCATTGGCCTGGACCTGCTAGAAGACTCTAGCAGGCCCGGGTCAATAGGAAACAGTTGGGCACAGCTAGCACTGTCACTGCTAGCTTCGCCCAATAGTTTTTTTTTTTCCTTTTTAAAAAAATCTTTATTTATTTTTTCATTTTACATTTTAAAAATATTTTTTCAACCTTATATTTTTAAAACTCTTTTCATTTATTTTCTATTCTGCTTGGTACCATGGAGGTACTGAGCAGAATAGACAAGCCGAATGCCTATGAGAATGGGCAAGTGAGCTGCCAGAGCTTCGGCTCAGCTGATCCAGATGTTGGATAGGCTGAGTCGAAGTCCTTCTGCACTTCGGCTTAGCCGAGCATGCAGAGCACGTCCGGCTGACCAAAATGCAGCAGAAGGCAGCCGATGTATGGCTGATTTCAGCAGATGTACTGAGCCAGAGTGAATAGGTGAACTTTGTTCGGCTCACTTCACTTCTGGTGGGTTATTCACTTGGCAGCTTTGTAAATAACATCCTAAATGATTTTTAAATAGCCACCTATCTGCCAGATATAAAATATATTCCCTACATCATAATTTGTTCTTTAAGTTATGAGCTGTGTATGATAATGCAGCTCCCATTATTCTACTATACTTGTACTGCTCTGGTTAGCTATATGCAGGCACATGTTTTTAATAGAGAAAAACAAAGAGAACAAGGAGCTACTGAAGCAAGATGCTGGTCCATGTTAAATAGCATAAACCTGTGCCAGTCATTCATTAATAATATGCTTCTTACTGCCTACTGTTAACGAGTAAGGTTTAGCATTCACGAAAGTCCGTTTTTCCAGGTTAAATCATTTAAAGAAGACCTGTACTGAGGCAGCTGAGCCCAAAATAGGCAAGACAATGGCAAAGAACTAGTCACCAGTATTGTCTGTGGTCTCCCTGCAGCTGATCATTTCCCTATTGCTGATTTATTATGCCTTACATTGTGTGGATGTGGCTATCTTGGTAGAGGAGCAGGGCTTTGCTTCCTCATGTTAGATCTTACTCTCTGATGAATGGTGATCTGATGACTGGTAAGGGAACATATTTAAGAGAGGAAGATGTACAAATCCACAAAATGAATTAGGCAGAATAGGGAAATCCTTCCACTGCCGGGCTTCAGGCATATTTTTCTCTTCATCAAAGAGAAAAGCATTACAGACATCACCCAATCACAGTCCAAATCATGTGAGAAAAACAGCCAGAGGCAGCAGTGCCCCAGAAGGTCTCACTGCAGATACACAGCTATTAGGCACAGATTAGGAGTTTCCGAGGCACAGTCACATACCACGAAGTGCACTGATATTTTCCAGAAAGTCCTGGAGCAAAAGGCAAAAGAATAGGCGAAAGGACGGCATGACAGGGTGGGCAGGAAGTCAGGTAGAGAAAGGGTTAAGTTAGCCTAAGGAAGGTGCTCGGGTGTCACTTACCGTGATTGGCTGGGTCAAGTGGTCCAGGAGGAGCATCCATGGTGGTTAGAGCAGGAGGAGGGGTGATCCAGGCAGTTGGGAGTCAGCACAAGGTCAGTTCACTTCTGCAGCTTTCCTTATCCACAAAAAAGATTTAGAAAATGTCAGATCTCTCTGGCCTATTTGCTCAATTACAAGCAGCTGCAGATGCTAATGGCTCTGCATGGCTGCAGACTTAAATTCAAAGCTTGCTGCAGCCTTCTCAACCACAGCAAGGACGTAGGGCACCACGCGCTAGGCGGTCCAGGCCTCCTGAGCGCTTTTCCCAAGTTTCTGGGGGCTCAGCGCCGCCTTAGGAGCCCCTCTAGGGACCCTCCAGAACCTCCATCTAAGCGCGCTCCTGCGCTTCCAGATGCTAGGCCTGGGAGGAATCCTCGGCATAGGCAGAGCCCAAAGGAGCAGGGTGCTTCTTCTATGCCTCCCATCCCCCCCCTCCCGCCCTTCACACACTCAGGCCCCTCCGGCCGCCTCACCCGGCGATGCTCCGGTCGGGGAGGCGGCTCAGCGTGGGACACGTTCCGCTGCGGGCGCCGACCTGTCTCCTGGCGCGGTCGGTGGCCCCTCCACCTCCATTAGAGAGAGAGGTCAGAAATAGGTGTAGGAGGTCTCTGCTGTTACTTCCCAATGTTGTCCCTGAGTCGGTGGGTTGCGGCTAGGGGCCAGTGGTTTAAGGGGGTAAGCAGAGATCTTCGGTGGTTGAGTAAGTGGTGCCTGCGCAGACCTCACGCCAAAGAATAGGTTACAGAGAAATTGTTGTTTATGGTGATAATTAATGTTTGAACCGAAATTATATATTTAAAGATATTTTATAATAAACGGCTGCTACAGCCATTTTATATCCAACCTGGTGTGGTCCATTATTTAAGGTGGGCATGGGTCATGGAGGGGTTAAGGGTTGTAGTCAGCAGTGGGTGGTTGGGTCATAGGACGGCTGTGCCTTACCCTGTCAAGGAAGAATTCCAGACAAACTGTACATTTTTCAAGTTACTTCTAAGGCACAATTAACTTTTTTAGATGTTCCCTATGAGATATCAATAGGAATATTACTTTTTGCATTCAGGTTTCAGACTCCAATTTAAATAAAAATGTTGCATTTCAGCTAACTTAGGGGGCTCAGCCTACCAACTGGGAAGCTCTTATTTTTCATCCAGCCTAATGCAGTCTGACAAAGGGTGGATATTGATATTGTAATATCTCCCTGAGAAAAAATGTGCAGTTGCAAATTGATAGAATAGACTTCATGCTACGCTAGGCACAACAGAAAGAGGTGTCCTTAAAGCAACACTCCGAGCAAATCAAATTTTTACCCTTGCAGTAGGACTATCCCTCACGCTGCAAGTTATACTCACCTGAATCACGATCTTGGCTTCCCTGCAACTTGTCTCCTCCTTCACTCCAGCGTAGTAATGTCCCTTGGCATCCTCACTTTCTATACACTGTATAGAATTTGATCACTCACAGGACCTTAAACCGCTGGAGCGGAGGGGGAGCGAGCCCGAAGGGTCTGGTCTAAGAGCATGCTGGGATTGCGGTTTGGGGGAGTATAACTTTGTCATTTTAGCTCCGTAGACAAATTGAGCACTTAACCCTTGCAGTGCGGGGGTAGCCCTACTGCAAGGGTTACGATTTGTTTTGCCTGGAGCTCTGCTTCAACAACATCTCTTTCTGAGTTCTACTTTAAACGTTAATGTAAGAATGTACTACATGGTGTCTTCTTTATATGCAAAATTACTTTCAACTGTACAGGCAACAAACAAGAGAATGGAGAGATGGTTTCATTTTTCCTGGACTGAAGAAAGCCTCCAACATCCACAGCAACCCGTACAGTTTTTTCAAATATCTAGAGGTAGCAAAAAGAAGTAAACAAAATATGGAGACCATAGCTGTCCTCAGAAGATTCCAATGGCATCCTACAGATCGTAAACCCTCTCTCTACTATTGATGTTGCAAATAAATACCCTAAAAAGACACTAAGACTCGAGCCGTTCTGTCCGTGAGTGTCGGTGTGCTGTGGTTGATCAAAGGGGACTGGTAGCTGGAACCAACAGGTAGGAGAACCTATTTCAATATTCAGCGGCTCCTTCGGGGGTGAGCGCTACACCGTGATCACAAGTTGTACAATATGAGGCCAGGCGCCCCTACCGGTACTGCTGCCACCGGGCGCCAGCAACTGCCGGCTTCTTCTGCTCTCTCCTCCCCTCCCAAAGCCTCTCCAGGCTGGGACCTGCTTCTCCTCGGATTCCCGCTGCTCTCCCATGCCTGTATGGGCTAAAGCAACGGGGATCTAAGGAATGACTACAAAGTACTGAAGCAACTGGATCAGAATATCACCAAGAGAACTAATATATCAAGACAGGAATGCCGGCGATGACAGCCTCCATATTTTCCCACTGCAGGTTTTCTTTAAGTGTGCAAATGCAGCGTAGCACTTACCAGTATCTTTCCTTAACTTAGTAAAAACAAACATTCCTATTGAATAAACCCTTTTACTTTCTAATGAATTCATCAGATTTGTTATGATGGTAACCAGTCACATTTTAATATACTTCTACAGTCCAAGCTTTTTCTCTTCTTGCAGAACTTGTTTTGCATCATACTTGGCATTTTGTCCTTCCATGTTGTTTCTGGTTCCTTAGGAAACATTAACTGTAGTGTACACAGTATTATTCTGTTTCATACCCCTTCCATTTCATGTGAGAAAAACACATTACTAACCAAAATACATAGTGCAGAAATCTTATAGAACACACATAGAAAACACATAGGTGGCTCCATCAAAAGAAAGTACAGATTTGAAAATACAAATTCGACTGAAAATTTAAGCTATGCAAAACTGTAACGTCTGTGGCCAGTATCATAGGGAGACTTTTGTTTTCTGGTCAGTCCCAACTGATAGATTTATCAGTATTCATCATATATAGACAAGGAGGTAAATAGTGCTGGCCATTTACATTTCAGAACTGCAGGGCAGACCTCATCAGTTCATGCTCCTACACATGATGTACATGAATTATATGAATATCACTGGCTTGGAAATTCCTTGATATTAAAAATCCCCTGTCATTTTTCATTATTTAATAAAATATCAGCAGAAGTCTTCATTGTCTACATTTCTATATGCAGAAGCCATGTGAAAACGATTCTGCTTCTAGAGTAGCTACTCCACTCTGCAGAAAAAAAGTCTACGCAGCATTGCTTTCTTTACATGTTAAATGTCCATCTACTGAAAAGAAACTAAGTGCAAAGGTATTAGAAGAGTGTCTGTTACTAAGAGTAACAAGACAATTTCTTCTAAATGAATCTCACTAACATGTGCTGGGAACTAAGAGCAGATGAGAATTACACCCCATGGATGCTTTATGGCATTAACCCAAATCTAGTGAACTGTCAAACTATTTGGTCATCGCTGTTCTGCAAAAAGAAAAATGTAATTTTGAATTGGAAACGTTTGCTGTGAGATATGGTATTATTAAATTCAGAACTACACAGCTAATCATCAATGAATATGTGAAACACATACCCGGTTTATATTAGTCTTGTTTATATTTTATTCTTCTTTCGCTAAAAGGTTTCTTTGCTAAGATATTTCCAACTATATTGTCTCTTATAACAGGTTTAAGTGCTATCAAGAAATACTGGGGGGAATTTATCAAAACTGGAGCATACAAAATCTGGAGCAGCTGCCCATGGAAACCAATCAGCTTCTCTATCAGTTTGTTCAGTTAAGATTTAAAATTGAAAGAGAGAAGCTGATTGGTTGTCATGCACAGCTGCTCCACATTTTGCCTGTTCCAGTTTTGATAAATTTCCCTCACTGTATGCTTCCATGATAATGGACAAAACACCTTTCCTCCTTGAGATTTCAAACTGGCTACCATATCACAGAGCATCAAAGCTGAACTCTGGGAATATTTGGAAAACAAATCAATAAATCCAGTTATTGATTCATATAACAATGTTCAATGTAATTTTTTAAAACAACTTGATCAAGTTCTTGAATTTTTACTTAATATGGGTCTCCTGTATTTATCTATACAGTAGCCTAAGACTATGAGAGGAACTGTACGCATTGGGAGCTAATCAGATGCGTTACATGCACTTTTGGTGACAGTGAATATGCTGACAGGAGTATAGAACAGAGTGAACAGAGGGAGGGCATCCCCTGTGTGTCTTGCTGTTAATTTGTCCATTCAGAAACCAAGAAGGAGGAAGATCGGGTTGTGCTGCTGTAGTGAGGTCAAGGATTGGGCAGTGCTGTCTGGCATGGTGCCTGGACCACAAACTGGCTGCACAGAATCACCAATCCTTTGGAAGTAAAAATAATTCCTGTATATATACTGCATATCAACTCTTTAGTTAGTTGGTCTGCAGTTCAGCTGTAAGAAGAAATAAAGTTGCAGCATTGCAATTAATGGGGCAACTTTACATACTTCAAGCCAGAAGTAAGCTATATGAAAGGGCAGAACTTAACATTTCTGTATGAAGGAGGGCAAGTGGACATGAGCGTCTGCAGAATGCTCAACTGTGGTCATTCCCCTCCACCCACCTTACTTCAGCAGAGCCCAGTTGGAGCCTGCAGTATACACTACATAGGTACTGCATGTACAACAATATGATACACCCTTGCATTGACCTACTTTCAATGAAACCCTCCCAGAGCTTTGGGTAGGCTGAGCTGACTATAGGGACTGTTGAGTACTAGCTTTGGGTGCTTCTGGAGCATTGTCACTTTTCGTAAACCACCTAAAAAGTAAAGGAGTGGTCACCAAATGTTAGTGAGTACTGAAGACTTCTATCTAATGTGTCATATAAAACTAAAGTCTCAGTGGTGCACACTGATACACCCTGTTCAGATGGGGACATCATCTTAAGGACTATTCATGAGTCCTTCTAAATGTGCAATGGCTATGAAAAACAAATCACTATTAATGTACTTAAGTCACTGGTCAGGTTGCTTAAATCCCCTGACCTTGCTAACCCTAATGCTGATAACTCTAGTGACCCTAATAATGTTTAATAGTCTTGACTATAACTCACTGCTCTAAGCATAATGTTTCCCTGTTATTTGACTGTAGTAGCCATAACTATATTCTGTCTAATGTGGACCTTTTGCCACACCTAGCTGTTTAGGAATATGCAAACAAGGAGAGGAGGAGCAAAGGAGACATTCAATTAAGACAAAGGAGCTGGGATATTGCCTGCTGAGGGAATACTTGCCTGCTGCGGGAATACTTGACAAGGTTGAAAAAATGATATTTATCAAGCTCAGCCTCCAGATATATACTCCATTATCTTGCTTTAGATGCCCCCTTCAACCCCTCTCAAAACGAAAGCGGAGTGGCAGCTGGACGTCCTCCCCAGATTTGCGGGGAGAAGGAGGAAGATCATTTAATGGCAGGGGTATTTACAGTAAAGTAAATATACAATTTACCGGGCCGCATTGTGTTATGTGTCCGGAGCTGGGCTTTAACCACTCTTAACGTAAAGAACCTCTGTCCTAGCACCTTCATGCACCCTGAAAGCATGTCGTTTATGTCAAACTCTCTTACTTAATGACAAACTTATTTGAAAATTACATTTGATATTAATTCCGATAGTTAAACATGTTCAAGACCAGCAGGGGCTGTAACTGGTCAACATGAGGTAATCCATAACATTCCTTGAAGCTTACTAAAGGAGCAGGTTCTGCCTCATAGGAAACTGCAGACATTCAAGTTGCATGGGAAATGTCACTTATAGTTACACAAGGTAAGAACATAGACTCAGCTGGTTCCCATAGACGGGCACCCCATGCATAGAAGTAAATGAGCACAGCTGTGGAGTTCAGCTTATTGCTGATGGAAGACAAAATTTAACAATGTGCTTTTTGTTTCATGGTGATTTGTTTTGAATATTACTTTATTTTCAGTTTCCACATTTAAGTTTCTTTTTTACTATGGCTCAACATATCTGATGAATGGTCATTGTTGCAACATCGTAATATGCTACAAAGAATAAAAGAAAGATATGCTATCTGTACAGCAAGGTGTGTGGGTTGACAGATACGTTTTTTGAATTAGCTGGTCCTTCCCAGCAGTTCATTGTCAAGCTGCTGCTGGATCATAGCAATGCCAGATTTTTAACTCATGTCCCTTTGTCTTCTATCACTTAACATCCTACCCCAGTTAACTGGCTAGTCTTAGTATCACAGAAACAAAATCAGACACCATAGCCACCCAAGGCATGCTGCTTTATTACACTTAGACCTAGACCTCTGTAGTTGCCATGAGAAAGAATGAGGTGACCCCAGAGTATCAGAGGTGCCAAAATGACAGCTGAGGCATGGCAGATACGGACCCTGGAACCACTGGTAAAAGGATAACATGAGAATCAAATTGCAACAGGAAAACATGTGGTCAGGAACATATTGTAAAAGCAGCAGAACAGTAGTCAGGAGGTAGGTTGGAGTCAGCAACATAAATCTCTTGTGATCAAAAAGAGCAGGTATGCTTAAAGCCAGGATAAGCAGCAGGACTCACACATGCAAACTACTAGATCAGTAGAAATAGAAAAATAATTATATAGAAATATGATGGATCATTTATATCATATTCAGCAGTGTAGCACTAGCAACTATTGTGGACATAAAGGGTGCTGTCAATTTCAGGTCTGTGAAGCTGTAGCATCAGGGCTCCAAACCTATTGTATGGTCTTTGCATGCTGCTCCTGTGCTTGTGGAACCTTCCAGCTAGCTGACCAACAAGTTAATTTTGAAAAATATCAGAAGTCTTGGTAACCGCAGAAATAATATATGTAGGTTCCAAATATTCATAAGTGGTAGTGCCATCATAGTACTGTGTGACCATGCATTGTGGTACCCATACAATGAGGTTCTCCATGTACACGAAGAAGCTCCATGTGAAGTTCTCCATGTTTTCCGAGTACCAGGGATGCCTCTAACTTGTAGTAACAGCTAAATAAGTTTAAAGCAGTTTAAATATTTTTTAATAAAGGGACTTACTATTTGCTTCATAGGAGGTACAATAAGCAATTTGCACTTACCTTCCTTTTGCCCCTCTGCTACCGCAATCAATTGCCCCAAAGTTCCTGGGTAAGTTTCAACTTCTTAAAGTTAAGGCTTACAAAGGACAAACCACACCCACCCTCCAATCTTGACAGTGCTCAGGCCTAGTTTTATGACACCGAGGCACTGAGCGCTATATTGTTGGAGATGAAGTAGTGTATGGAAGCACAATACAAGTAGCATATTGTGCTTAACTGTTCACTGAATTTAAAAACAATTCCCTTTCTACTTACCTAAAGCTGCAATCTTCTCTTCTGTTTATGACTAGCAGGGCCCTTCTTCATGTGTCCACATCACTGTCTGCAAGACATGGACACTTCCTATTTGCTGTCCAGCATTGGGATATTCTCAGGATCCAGAAGAAGACTGATGCCATCACATGGAAACTGTCGGGGACAGACTGGTGAGGGACTATCTACAAAGTTGGGTTAGAGGTCCCCTGCACCCGGAAATAGCACCATTAAGGGACCTGGAGGGGGGACTTAGGTGAGTATAACTTGCATCATAAGTTAAGAACTAGAAACCCTTGCATAATAAGTTAGAGGAGGGTGGGAGGAGGTGACATTTTGGCCAGAGTGGGACTTAAAGGATGAGCATAAAATTGTGCTGACTTTTGTGCTCTGGCAACCTATCGCATAACTTTTGGCTTGTAGGAGTCTCTATAGACCTTCTGTGCTGATCTAGTAACTTATTGTTTTGCATTTATGAGCTGCAGTTGACATTGCACAGTCACTTGCACTCACTCTATTCTGACAACAATAGGCTTGTAAAAGAACAACCTGCGATTTCATTTTCAAAATATATTGATGCAGTCTTTCCTAGATAAAGTTACACAATGCAGGTTTCTTAGAGTCTACAAAGAAGGGAATTCGGCTGCTCAAAGAATATTTCTGTAGCTTAAAAGGCTATTGTCTTTAGGGTTGTGTATTTTTTTATGGCTCCCAGTCTAGCTGTTGTGTCATTAAACAGAGCCGGAGTAAGCTTTGCTCAGTCTATAAATTAAATACAATGTTTCCAATAAGATGTCAAAAATTATGAACATACCCTTTAAATACAGTGGATAAAGGATTCTTCATAAAGTTAAAGCAATAGATGACTTCAGTAGTCCTTTCTTTTGTTTTATTGGTAATGTTAACACCAGAAGTAGTGTGGGCTCATGGTAGATGTTAACACATTATGTTTGGGTTGGAATTTACCAAGGGTTCAAGGGGAACCCTGTCTGTTAGCAATTTGTGGACCCATCAAACTAATGTGGTATTTTGCTGCCATAGTAACCAGCTAAACATAATTCACTTACTGGTCTTAGAAGTTAGGCCAGCTGACTTAGAGAAGCCAATATGAGGTTTTCTGTATAAGGCAGCCTCCGGACTATAAAAGGGCGGGTTCCAAGAAGCCATATTGACAATATGCTTTAGCTGTGATAGGAAAATCATAGGAAGTGCTGCTGAAAAAGTGCATAGAGATACATTGGTATAAAGCTTGTATACACCAGGGACGTGCGGTCAGGGGAGAAGGTGAGACAGAGCCTCACCTAGAATAATGGAGGACCCTTAAAGTATTTTGTATTTTCTTAGGTAAGCTGAAGGATAGTTTACACATATACCTACCCTTGGCCCCCCTTCCCCCTTAAAATGTTTTAAGAAATATTCCTTTGAGACTCACTGATGTCATCATTGGGTATGTCTGCTGCTCTTTTCTCCAAGTTTGGTGCAGGATCCCTTGAAATGTGCCTGCCTCTCACTGCTGGACAATGGGTGCTGCAGACTTTAGCTGTGATGTCTGCTGACTGTTTTTTGTTTTTGTTTGATTGTTTGTTGGTTTTTGGAGCAGGCACACCTAAACAGATGCCAGGCATGTGTTCTTTCAAGCTCATAACTGTGTGAGTGGTGCCAAAGGCAGTACAAATAGGGACCTGGAGGGGGGACTTAGGTGAGTATAACTTGCATCATAAGTTAAGAACTAGAAACCCTTGCATAATAAGTTAGAGGAGGGTGGGAGGAGGTGACATTTTGGCCAGAGTGGGACTTAAAGGATGAGCATAAAATTGTGCTGACTTTTGTGCTCTGGCAACCTATCGCATAACTTTTGGCTTGTAGGAGTCTCTATAGACCTTCTGTGCTGATCTAGTAACTTATTGTTTTGCATTTATGAGCTGCAGTTGACATTGCACAGTCACTTGCACTCACTCTATTCTGACAACAATAGGCTTGTAAAAGAACAACCTGCGATTTCATTTTCAAAATATATTGATGCAGTCTTTCCTAGATAAAGTTACACAATGCAGGTTTCTTAGAGTCTACAAAGAAGGGAATTCGGCTGCTCAAAGAATATTTCTGTAGCTTAAAAGGCTATTGTCTTTAGGGTTGTGTATTTTTTTATGGCTCCCAGTCTAGCTGTTGTGTCATTAAACAGAGCCGGAGTAAGCTTTGCTCAGTCTATAAATTAAATACAATGTTTCCAATAAGATGTCAAAAATTATGAACATACCCTTTAAATACAGTGGATAAAGGATTCTTCATAAAGTTAAAGCAATAGATGACTTCAGTAGTCCTTTCTTTTGTTTTATTGGTAATGTTAACACCAGAAGTAGTGTGGGCTCATGGTAGATGTTAACACATTATGTTTGGGTTGGAATTTACCAAGGGTTCAAGGGGAACCCTGTCTGTTAGCAATTTGTGGACCCATCAAACTAATGTGGTATTTTGCTGCCATAGTAACCAGCTAAACATAATTCACTTACTGGTCTTAGAAGTTAGGCCAGCTGACTTAGAGAAGCCAATATGAGGTTTTCTGTATAAGGCAGCCTCCGGACTATAAAAGGGCGGGTTCCAAGAAGCCATATTGACAATATGCTTTAGCTGTGATAGGAAAATCATAGGAAGTGCTGCTGAAAAAGTGCATAGAGATACATTGGTATAAAGCTTGTATACACCAGGGACGTGCGGTCAGGGGAGAAGGTGAGACAGAGCCTCACCTATAATAATGGAAGAACGTGCGGTCAGGGGAGAAGGTGAGACAGAGCCTCACCTAGAATAATGGAGGACCCTTAAAGTATTTTGTATTTTCTTAGGTAAGCTGAAGGATAGTTTACACATATACCTACCCTTGGCCCCCCTTCCCCCTTAAAATGTTTTAAGAAATATTCCTTTGAGACTCACTGATGTCATCATTGGGTATGTCTGCTGCTCTTTTCTCCAAGTTTGGTGCAGGATCCCTTGAAATGTGCCTGCCTCTCACTGCTGGACAATGGGTGCTGCAGACTTTAGCTGTGATGTCTGCTGACTGTTTTTTGTTTTTGTTTGATTGTTTGTTGGTTTTTGGAGCAGGCACACCTAAACAGATGCCAGGCATGTGTTATATCAAGCTCATAACTGTGTGGGTGGATAGCTGCTACAAATTTAAAGGGTTGTAATCTGGTGATGGAAGTTTACAGGGAATTGAGAAAAATTGTTGAAAAACAGTCTGGAGTTTACCTGTAAACATATATAAAATTAATGGATTGATTTTATCAGTAACATGTGCAGTGCGCATTTGGCAGTTCTTTGTGACCTAGGTCTGATTTGTTTTATGAAAAGTTAGTTTCTCATTTACAATCCCCCCTCCCCTCACCCCACTGTGCTAAAAGCCCTTTATGACATGATATAGGGTAGGTTAGTACCGCAAGTGCATATTGGACCACCTCCAGCTTGTGGTGTATCCTTTTACTTATAGCCTTGCCTTGCTCATTTGTACCTGGCCAGGGCAGCCTTACAAGC
>NW_017306540.1:47007-50737 GCF_000935625.1 Nanorana parkeri
ATTTGTTTTATGAAAAGTTAGTTTCTCATTTACAATCCCCCCTCCCCTCACCCCACTGTGCTAAAAGCCCTTTATGACATGATATAGGGTAGGTTAGTACCGCAAGTGCATATTGGACCACCTCCAGCTTGTGGTGTATCCTTTTACTTATAGCCTTGCCTTGCTCATTTGTACCTGGCCAGGGCAGCCTTACAAGCAAAAAAAAATATATATATATATATATAAAAAACAGTAAATATGTAATAAATGTTTAAAAAAAAACAGTTATGGCGAGTGGCAAAATGTCTGGGTCTGGACCAGTGTTTGGCTCTCAGTACTATCAATGATCCATTCTGTTTAGTTTCAGCGACTGTTGGTCTCTCACTCCTTGTGAGAGAGCGAGCTTGGAACGTTGGCTACTTTACAACACACACAACAAAAGTAGCCACCCTCCAGAAGGAAGGACAGTGTCAGCGCAAATTCAGAGATAATTTGAGGATTTACAGCTGAGTGATACATATTAAATAAGGTACATTTTTGTTAATAGTTAAAGTACTTAAATGCATTTTTAAGATTTACCTCCGGAGTTTAGTGTCACTTTAATGTCTCCATGTATTTCTCTCTCCTATAATACAGCAACAGAACACCTGCAGATGTCACTGCATTCTGTGTTTCAGCCATTTCTGCTTTCATAGCTCTACTTTTATCACAGAGGGGACACCTTAGTTCATGTGTTTTTCATCACTGCTGGCAAAAATACAATTGTTTCGTCAGGGCAAAAATGTAATAAAAATAAAGCAATGAGGTGGTTGTTTCTAAAAAAATGCTAAAAAAAGGCAAAAATAAGTGCTTGGAGCGCATTCTGTGTTGACATAGAACAGCCAATAGCACTGTAAATTATCAACCTGTTTCATTTCCAGTAATGTTAAAAAAGTGCATATTCTTATCTCGTCAACATGTACAAAGAGATTGTTGACGTGCCACACACAATGGAATGAAAATGGTTTTAGTATAGGATATCTAACAGGAATTCTAGTCCAATGAATTCCAATGATAATGCCATGTCTTCATATGGTTGTGCATGAACTCAGGAAGAGGCAGACTAAGAGTGAGAGTAAGCTCTCTGTTTGTGCAATGCTATATACAGTATATCCCATAACTCAGATAATTTAAAGTTAGGGAACACATTTACCAGAGGTGCCTTGACATCGCAATGTGGATTCATAGTATAAGTGCAAATGTGCACAGCTAAATCCTCTGCTTTACCTTACTAGCACAAAATGTATCCTATTTGTGTATCACTTGGCTGTAGATCCTCAAATCTTCCCAGAATTGGTGCTGACACTGTCCTTCCTTTGTGGAGGGTGTTTACTTTTGTTCCCCATGGTCCCTGTATATGTGTTGTAAAGTAGCGGTGGCTACTTTACAACACACACAGGGACCATGGGGAACAAAAGGAAGGACAGTGTCAACACCAGTTCAGAGATAATTTGAGGACCTACAGCCAAGTGAAACACAAATAAGTTACATTTTTGTTAATAATTAAGATATTGAATGCATTTTTTAAGATTTAACTCCTGAATTTAGAGCCACTTTAAAGCATTCCCCAAGGATGTGATTTTAAAGAATGTGTGGACTACTGTTGTCCTAAATTCCAGAATAAAAGATCCTCTCGCTGCCGAACATTATTAAAAAAAAAGATTTGCATTAGTACATGTTCCCCCATGGCAGTGTCCAGCTCCCCATGCCCATTTGATAACAAAAGCTTGCAAATTATCTTTAAAAAGGGCAAGAAAGAAATAACAAGATTTGGCCCCCATAGACTTCAGTAGGTTTAACACTATGTTCAGGGTTCCTGGACTTCCTTATGGGTTTGCCAAACCTGCTGTGAACTGAACATAGCCCGGTTCTATCATCCCTACTCATCAACTATTGTTCTTAAAGGTAAAATGTCTGTTAAAAACATCTCCAGTCGGGACTTCATACATCAATCATAGAGTATTTGAAGTAGATACTCTTTACTTCTCTAAAGTCCTCTCCCCAGCTTTCTAACCTCACACAGCTTCCTGCATCTGGAAGTACTGCTGAACAATAACAGCAAAATTCATCCTAAGCAACTACACACAAGGCTGCAAACTTGTCAGCACGTTCTTCTATCCTCAAAGTTCTCCCCTCCAGTGAAACATATCCAGGGATGGATTCACCTGGACTGTTTTACTAGTGTTGTTTTTCCTAACTATGGCAAAAGGGAAAGACTAAAGAGCCAGAGATGTCTAATAAATAGAGTGGATAATTGGAACAATATTTTAGCCATTCGAACTGTAGAGGCCCCTCATCTGGGACACCCGGATTGTTATGCTGAGCATAGACCTTTGGCAATAAATCAGTATACAATCTGCTCCTAATCATTTCTGAAACCTTCAAAATAGAGGTAAACCTGGACTGTAGTGTTTCCAGGAGAATCCTGTTGTAAGATGTAAATATGGTTTCTATATAATTGCATGGTACAATAAAGTCAGTTACATCCCATCAAGTACATTTGCAATGGACAATTTTATAGAATGAGATTGCTTTCCCCACTTCCCCTCATGAGACTTCACTGGTTGCCTGAGGCAGTGTTTGTGTTCATTTGAATGCCATTTAATATTTAATATATTTAATATATTTATGACTGAGCAATAATGCAATGACTTATTTATCCTTATAGTGGTCTATGATGTCATTTGGTAAATCAATGGTTTTTGTGTCTATTTTTTTTCCATACAATTGTTTGCTGTGCTTTTATTTAATTTGGTATATTGGATGGTTATTCAGGATCTCTCTGCTTCCACTTACAGTCTCATGGACCCCATACAGCATTTCGTACCTTGAGGCAAAGATAAGGATCCATTTTCAGGTGGTACCTGGATCATAAAAACATTTCACACTAACCCTTTAGGCCCTTCAACTATCTAATACCATGAATGACATCAGGAAAACAGCAGTGTCAATTCAATGATTTTTCAAGTAGTGCCAAAGTGACTATACCTAAAGCTATAGCTTAGCACCGGGGCATCATTTCAAAATTGAATAAGGGGAACTTGGAAGTGCTATTTCAGCCAGTGGGAAGGAGTCCAATGTTTCTCAGGCTTTATATGATAGCTTCTCTAAAATCTCACTGTCTGGTTTCCAGCATCCTGATATGTGTATATATACCATGAGTTATTAGCAAACCATGACAAATATAAAGCTTTATTCTGCATTTTGACATTATTTTGCAAAGTAACCATATACATAAAACCATTTGTTGCATCAAGTACATTTGTATTATGATAAAAGTCATCTAGGCACCAACAGGATTCTTAAAGAACATTATGGAAGTCATTTACCTACACCAAAATGAAGCCAAATTAAAACAAAAACAGCATCTGTTATAATCAGCTTATTTTACCAATCCTAATTGAGCGCCAGAGATTAATTATATTTGTGGTTATACCTACCACAGCCTTGATTGTTCACAGTGTGGCATGGAACTTTTCTTACTTTGTAAACAGTCTCAAGACAGCAGGTTTACTGCTTGCCATCTCCCAGTCTTTTACAAGTTATACTTTACTCACTCTTTGTCTTTTCACAGCTTCAATAAAACAAGCCAGAAAACATTACTGAGGGAAAAATGTTTTAGGTCACTGGCCAGATTAAAGTATATCTGAAGCCAAAACGTTTGGAAAGAGTAGGGGGGGGGGGGGCCGTGACCAATCTCGGGTTTTTTGTT
>NW_017306540.1:50760-73287 GCF_000935625.1 Nanorana parkeri
AAGGGGGGGGGGGGGGGGTGTGACATCACTGTCAGTTTTTTTGTTGGTTTTTTTTGCCATTTGTGTCTCATTAGGGAGATTTCTTTACAGGTCCTGTCCTTTACATGTGACAGGAAGTGAGATGATATATTTCCAATGTGAAGGAAATCCACGCTTAGTTGTCATGTGACAACTAATTGGAAGATTTCCCCTCTACTCCTGTTCTGGTGGCAGCTCACTCTCACCTCAATTCCCTGATATTGTGATCTGGACAATTAGAGAAAGTGAATCTCCCTAACCAGGACACAGATGGCAACAGTGGCGACTCTAGGAACAATATGGATGGCAATAAAAACCTGACAGTGGTTCCAACCCCTCACCACTCTAACCACTGCTCTATAGTTTTGCCTTTAGTTATATTTTAAAGTTAAAAATGTTTATTAAGTCCTTTCCCTAAGAATTAAACCAAAGAGTAAATAGCATAAGTAATTAAGTTTTAATTACTTCTCTAATATTTCTCAAGAAATAGTGTTTCTGTAGCTGCAGAACATGACACACCTTTAAAGCAGTGTGGGCACCTGTGATGATGGGCAAAGTGCGGCAACCATTCAAATGTTATACTACTGAAATATAAGGCAAAGCACAATGTTGCATGCAAACTTCCTATTGTTAGAGTACAGTAAGGAATAGTTAGATCCCCTGTCAAATATCTTTTGCTGACCCATTTGAGAGCAAACGCCTAACTTCCGGTCCCAGAGATTCAAGGAATGAGAGGACATGTCTCCAAAGTGTGGAAAAATCCTCTCAGCTGATAATGGATTAAGTGTCTCCACTGAAATACTTCATCTCCTATTGTGGAGACATTTGCAAAATGTTGCATTTCCTATTGCTGTTCCTATTCATGATCTATGGCCACTATTAGAAATAGAGAGGATTATTTTCCCCAGCAGGGACACATAGGGGTGTATTTATAAAATATTCACAGAGTCGTTTGACTTTCACACCGCATTATGGCCACTAGATGGCACACGACATTCCTATGCTCCTTGGCTCCTTCTAATGGCCATAATGTGGTTTGAAAGCAAAAGTAAGATGTTTGCAGATGGTTTGCTGACCTCCTTCAGAAAATTGTAGTTGACCGGCTCGCTTCCATACTTTGTGATTTGCCGATCCATAACAACTTTATGCACATCTGAAAAGTTAGAGAAATCAGCATGCTTTGTTTGGGTCAGTGATTGTAGTACTATTGAAGCAAGTCGGTCATCATGTTAGCCAGGCAGCTGGCATTCACATAAGCAGAGCTCAGGGGAGCCACCACATTTCTTTTCTTAACTTGTCTTAACATTTCCTAATATTTGTAGCATTTGTTTTCTATTTCTATGTCCTATAGGCACGTCTTTGTGTGTGTATGTTATAAATTAGAGCTGACTCATCCTCTTTAAAGCAATATTGCACAACTTTTTCAAACTATGGGTCTTACATACATATGTTCACCCAGCCTGTATCCTATTACAAAAGCTGTCATAGAGTGCATACTTCAAAACTCATAAGGAAACAGGGTAAATATACTGCTTTTGATGAGAGCATATTGTCTATGGATTTCCAGATCTGTATTCTGGAAATGTAAAAGAAGGTAAGGTCAGGCTATATATCAACATGTGGTACATGGGAAGTTGCTGTCTGCTTTTATCATACTGTTTAATTGTATTAGAGTTATAAAGGATGTGTATAAAACAGCAATTTTTACTAACTTGCTAATGATTAGTTTTGGGGCCAGCCATATATTGTGTAATAGTGGAAATAGATGTGATTCATTTCAGCATTGCTTACGTCATTTATTCAATTTATTCAATTTTATGGATATACCAATCCCAAGAGTGGGGTTGTTTGAAGGTATACACAGCCAAAAACAAGAAAAGGAAGTATCACCTTCACTGTGCACATGCAGAAAGCAATGTTGCAATTAGACATGAGTTTGCCGAGCTATTCGTCCTGTGAAATTACATGTCCATTAAAGGAAAGAAGTATTTATTTCCTATGCTCCATCTAGTGGCCATAATGTTGTATTTACCTGATATTAAATTCAACCTGGAAAGAAAATATGCAATTTTCCAGGGTGAATGGCTTTGCAGATTGTTTATAAATATACCCTATGACAACAAGCTTCAAATAGTAGAACTACGGGGTAAGTGTTTTTCCCCATAGTTCTCTTAAGGGTCACGGGAGGACATATACTAGTGTCCTCCCGTGACCCAAAGCTCAGTATTTCGCGGTATACTGAGACCGCCGTAGCCGCGACGATCCCGACAATGCTGTTGAGATCCACCCAGCTGCGTGAGTGACAGCTGGCTCCGCCCCTCCCCGTCCGTTCCTCCAGTCACCACTCTCTAGAGGGAGAGGATTGAAAAGTGAGCGAGCAATGATATGCGTTCGCTCACTCCCTGATCTCTTGAGCCGACGTGTGACAGTTTCATTGTCACACGTCGCCTCGAACTATGAGGATGAGTGATTTTTCACTTGCTTAAATCTTCCTTTTAGGTCTTCCTTGCCCACTTTTATTAAAAGAAAGTTCTCAAACAATAATGCAGTTGCCCTTACAGGTGTTGTTCAGTATCACTCTTCACAAAAAACATGTAGTATTGCGATGTGTCACCTGCACTCCTTACAGCGATTGGACCTTGATTAATGGTTGTGGTTCTTGTAGTGATTGCACAGTTGACACCGTGTATCCCAAAATCATAGAAGACGGAGATCACCAGCATTCAGCCAGAAGCGTAAAGGTGCCCACACACCTTGCGATAATCGTACGATAATCGCGGGAAATCCCGCAATCGTACGATTATCGCAAGGTGTGTGGAAGGCATGCGACCTCTGCTACTGTAAGGTCGCACGATTTTCATCTTAGGAACATGTTCGAAAACCCGCCGAGAATCGTACGATGTTCGGCTGGTTTGTGGCATGGCTTGCGATCATCGCAAGTACGATCTGCCTGTCCAAGATAGGCAGATCGTAAGTTTTTTTAATTACCTTACAACCATCGCAAGACAAAAAACACACTACATAAGGCTGCCGTGTAAGCATTCTTATATAGTGTGGGGCTGGGTCTTAGCTGTGAGCCATGATTGGGCAAAGTCATCATTACTTTGCCTACTCATGGCTCTTACAGAGCCCTGTGCTCTGATTGGGCAAAGTCTTGCACCTGACTTGTGGTCAGGTGCATTGCTTTACCAAATCAGGGCTCTCCAATGCACACAGTGCATTGCGGGGTGCTGGTCAGGCGAACAGCCCGTTGAACGCCCTGGCAGTTCGTGTGTTCGAAGAAAAGACGAACTGCCGATGTTCGAAAAGAACTCACATTCGACTCGAACATCGAGCCGATGCCTAAAAAGGATGAATGCACTCTCAGTGGGCAGAGACATCTGCAAGAAGGTACAGACAGGGCAGCTCTGTTTTGCCCTTTTGCAATGGATATCATTTTCTACCCGGGAAGTGTAGGACACAAAAAAGTGACACCCCAAGTCTTGGGGGCACAGAGCATTTTTGAATGTCTATCCAGACAAACTCTTCTCAAGTTACAAATTAGTGGTGGAAGTAAACCATGAATACGTCTCCTAGAACTTTTCTAGGAGAAAGAGCACAGCACAGCTCCTGTGCCTCCTCAGTTGTAAAGAATAAACATCTGAAAACGATTATGTTCTGTCCAGTCTTCAAGTTACAGTTAAGGAAATGTAGTTAAATAAAATGGTCACTGACTCCATGTGCTCCATAAAAGAATTCTATGTATGCATTAGGAAGAGAGGATGTGTTACCCCAATATTGGCAGAAATGGACCCATGGATGGAAAAGTTCAAGAGGCTTTAATCTAAGCTTCCTCTATGACCAAAGAGTTGTGATATGTGAGAGGGAACAATAAAATACTTACAACATCCTCTATGCACAGACCATTTTGAATGGCATAGCATAGGTCACAAGACCATCTAAAGCCTCTAGTTTTTACTCTCAGATTGATAAACAGTCATGTGTAATGCAAGCTGGCATATTAAATGTTCCTAAAAGAAATGGTTATGTCTTTTCTAATGATAAATTCAGCTAGGAAGATGGATTTCTCATGCACCCCCAGAGCTGGGGGTGGAAGGGACTGGGCAGGGCTTTAACATAATTTCCTGAATCTTCTGCAAACAGAGCTGTTGGTGGAGCTGGTTGTGACTATTTATTGATAGGGCTATCAACAGTCCCAACATCCAAGCAGCTATAGTAGCAGCAAGGGTGACAACACTGCACTAAATTTACTGCAGAAGGAAAAGTATTTTCACCCAATGAAAGAAATCACCTGGCCTTTGGTTCTACTGTCAGAACAATCAGGTGTTTATAAAATGTTCCATGGAGTAAAGAGACACAGAGAGCCTGGTATGGACAGCCTACCTCACTTATGTGATTTTAAAGTTTGTCCATAATCCTAAATTAAAGTGTAATTCCACTTTTGCAGTCATATTTGAGAAAATTTCACTTTATCTTTAAGTGTTTTAATCCACACAGCATACCTAAAAATATTGTTAAAAAATATATTTCTTACCTTTTAACTGTTTCTTTGCTGAAGGCTTTTGTGCAGATTTCAGACTACTCTAAGCACTTTGAAAGTGAAATTAAATGGTCAGATTGAGGGACAGACTGAACTTCCTCTCATTTAACACACAATGCCTCGAAAACATTAACCCTTTGTTAGGATTGACAGTGTTCAAATCTAGTTTACTCTAATTAACCCTGTGTGTACTGTGCTGGCAGATTTCATTACTGGATGTAAACATCATTTCACACAGCTTTCTTAAAATGGTGTAGGGGGAAGCTAAGTAGGAATTTTAAGCAAGTAAAAAGGCTCTATTTTTTTTTTTTAAGCAAAGTAAATGAGAACACGTGGCTGCAAAAGTGGAACTGCACTTTAAGTCTAGTATAAGGCTTTTGTGATTTTTGTCTGTTGAGGTCTTCGTTCCTATAAAAAATGATAAAGTAAAAGTGATAAAGTAAAGCATTCAAAGAGAAATGTTCAATCCTTATTCTCAAAACATTATGTGAGTTGCAGCATACATATCAAAAACAGGGAAAGGGACACTGCATAATTGCAGGGGTGTAACAAGTTGTGAGAATGAGTGAAGATTACAAAAGAACAAATTAAGTTATTTAAAGCTCAACTCAGGGCTCTGTGTCCTCCCCCCCTTCCTTAATTGAAAACACCTTGGGGGCCCCATTACTTGTATTTTATGTTTTTTATTATACCTACCTATCCAAAGTCTTCAGGTTGGTTTCATGATGCCGTAGGGTCCTCTTCATCTTGCCTGTTCTTCAAGATGGTTGGTCATTAGTGATCCAGATAGCGGCACTAATTTTATGATAACAATCTCTTCGCACCAGATTGTTCTGAATGAAGGGCACCATGTTGATGCCTCAGCGGGCAAGGCCATGACATGCTGCATTCACAGTAGAATCCTCCATCTTTGGGGATGTGTGATGCTATTCAACCCAGAAGACTCAGGACACATTGTGGCAAAGAAGAGGTACTGTGGGTGGCAGCTCTGGATTAAAGGTGAACATTTTTTACAGCACCTGGGGGACATTTATAAATGCAAAGGTTTATCCTGGAGCTGGCCTTTAAACGTGTTTTTGTGGCATGATGCTGACATATAAATCAAGTTCTGATATCTGTACTTTTACCAGAACTGCCAATATCTTGAGAAATACATCATGTCAACAAGTGTAGAATTATGAAAATAAATTTTATATGGCAAAAACAGGGTGTAACTTAACAAGCGCAAACAATAAGAAAAAGCTGGTGCCAATATACTGGCACTAAGCCCTGGGAAAGAGATAATTGATGTTTCCAATAATGTTTTGAGGTATTCTGTTGAATTCCCATGACTCTTTCGCAAATAATGCACACATACCCCAAAATGATTAGTTCTGATACATAACCTGTGCATATGTACCCATACATATTTGACAATACCTGTAGTTGCTGCAGGAATGAATAACTGTGCTGTCTGGATTAACACAGAGCCCAGGCAGGATGGTTCCTATCAAGACACAAGGTGAAAATTTTTCTCAGACAATAACCCCTGTCCCTTTCTGACAGTTAAACTTATACAGCCTATGTAGCCTTCCCTGATCTAAAATACCCAACCCTCTCTAGATGTACTGTATATATCTGGATCTGACAGCCGTAGGTTACCTCAATGTGTACAGCATCAAAATTCTTTCTTGCTGCTGGTTGTACCTGCACAGTAGATCCTTATAGACTATTATGGGCTCATTTGGAGATATCCAGGATGACTCTTTGTAAACAATGTGGCAAGAAGTAGCTGTTGAATTCAGATAAGAATGCATCTGGTATGGGGAAGGGTTGGATACTTTAGATTGAGTAAACTTTGCAGGCTTGATAAGTACACTTTATATGAAAGTTCAGTCATCAGTTAAGACATAGCACAAGATTTGATATAATTGCATAGTGTGGAGAGTGACAGGGCCAGTTAGACTAAATAGAACTTACAAATAGGTAGAGGATGCAGCTTATCACTGCTTGATCATGCAGCACAGTGAATGGCAGCAGTCCTAAGCTAATGGGACTGCTATTGGGGGCAATTTTGAAACAAACAGCCTCTAGCTCTTCCTACAGAAGATCTTTTTCCCCCAAACGAACCTGCATATTGGTGGTATACAAGAGTACATATTTTATAGCATGCCATGGGAAAGATACATTACAACTGTGCTATTGTTTCCTAACATTGATCATCATCAGCTTTTTTTCAATGATGAATCCAGATTAACCACTTAAAGGCCATGGTGTTTCACCCCCTTCCTGGCCAGGCCATTTTTCAGTATTCAGCGCTGCGGTACTTTGACTGATGTTTATTCCGTCATGCAACGCTGTACTGAAATGAATTTCATACCATTTTTTGGGGACAGATAGAGCTTTCTTTTAGTGGTATTTAATCACCACTGGGGTTTTTATTTTTTACTATATAACAAAAAAAGTACCCTAAATTTTGAAAAAAAAACATGTTTCCCTATAAAATGTTATGAAACATTTATTTTCACCCCAATTTTTTGGTATAATATAAAAGACGGGGTCACGTCGGGTAAATAGACACTAAACATGTCAACCTTTAAAATTGCGCGCGCCCGCGAAATCGCAGAAAACTTCCCGCAACCAAAATTGGCCATAGGCGACGCTTTAAACGTATTTACCGCTCATCAGTTTAGTGTCATCAGTGATTGATGGCCCTAGACTTATTGTTCTCACTGCGACGTTCGCGGCGATATGTAACATGTGCTGCATAATGGGCGCAATCGTCGGTTTCGTACATAGGCGCACCCGACGCATGTTTGCGTGTGTATGTGGGGGGGCGGGGGACTTTAAAACATTTTTTGTGTTATTTTGTTTAATTATTATTTGTGAATATTTTTTTTAGCTTCTTTATTTTTTTTAATGCTGTAATTTTTTTTTAACTTTTTTTTTTAGACTTAACTTTATTGCTATAACATAGGGGACTAAGGGATCTGCTTCATCAGCTTCTCTCCGGTGTTCTGCACCGGAGAGTGACACTGAATGCAGGAAGTGATGTAATATACATCACTTCCTGCATTCGGGGACAGGAAGAGAGATCAAAGGGATGATCAAGTAATGATCTCCCTTTGATCTGCTGTTAGAGCGTCGCCGTGCCGGTCCCAGCCGCACCGGCCACATCGGATCACGGACCGGCAGCGGCGACGAGCAGACAAAGGTACGGGGGGGAGGGGGGTGGCGCACACCCGCAGCTCCTGCAAGCGATCGGGCGTCTCTAGAGACGCCTGATCGCTTGTATGTAAACAGCCATTGCTGGCTGTTTACATGCTTACAGTTTTCCCTCTCGTGTGCCGCACACGAGAAGGGGGAGGGGCCCTCCCGCTCCTAGCAGACGTCCGTCGGCCGTTCACAAACGGCCATGGACGGAAGGTAGTTAAACAAATATATATTGCCCAACAAAGTATTTCTTTACATTTTTGCCCAATTACTTACAATCATCATGTTTTTGAACAGCTCCATCTCTCTCGGCATTTCGGAACTTCCTGCCCATACAAGATCACAAGGGATGGAGCAGTCTTCAGCAGCTGTCCGGCTACTAGCTTGGAGAAGGGAAGAAAGCGAAAGAAGGAAGAAGGAGCAGGGGGAGGAAAGTGCCTTGCCTTGCTGTGTCTGTGTGTTTGTGGAGACACATACGGCTTACTAGCACACACAAGGATGACTTCATAAGACCCTGCAAGGGAAAGGAGCCACCCTAAAGCAGGGTATCAGGACCAGTGCTCAGGGGACCAGCTGATTCTGCAGGAAACTAAAACGTTTAAACATTAAGGAGCAGCATGCATTGTAAGTGATTTCATCAGCATTTAAAAAAGCTTAAAACATCTTTACTTTAATATCACTTTCAGGATAATGACAACAGGGCTGTTTGTCAGTTCCTGCTTTTTCCTTGAAGTGGTACACCTTGTGTACTTCTGCAAGACAACAGTATAATCAGTCAAGTAGTTCCTTTCAAACAATGGAGGTGTATTTGCTAAGAATTTGTCCATTGATTTGCACAGTTATTTCTGACTCCAATTATTTACATGCCTTCAAAATTTCAGTCTGTGAGTTGTAATCAAGTGTGGATGCGTATGCGAGCCTAAAGTAGATGTATACTCTAGGTGAATAACACTAGGGGTTATTCACAAAAGGGTGAAGAGTTTGGAGAAAGCAGTAGTGAACAATCTAGGCCAAAATAGCTGAACTGAAAAGTCTGCCGAACTGGATAATTTTTCCAAATCAGCTAGTTGTCCTAGATTGTTCTTCTGCCTTTTCCAAACTCTTCACACTTTTGTGAATAACCCCCATTAGTTTGATAAAGTCCTATTTATCAGAAATAATGACCATTTGTTTAAAACTCTTGCTCTGTCTGACTTAAAAACACTACCTGCCACCCTTTGTTCACGCATGGCATAACTAAATTGCTAGTTCATACACAACCTCATATCCTGGCCTGAATATTGTAATGTTTCATCCATTAACAGGCTGCTATTATATAACTACTCTGATATGCCTTTGCAACAAAGTTCTACAAATTTTGGGAAATTATCGACCTCCAGCATAAAATGTGTTAATTCTTACATATTTCGATTAGATGAATTAGAAAACAGGTGATAAAGGTGCTGATTGGCTAAAGTTTTCAAGATATTTCACAATAAAGATTTATACACAAGGGAGGTGTCTGATGATCATGATGCCTCGTAACTTCTCGACAGAGTACAGTAGAACAATGAAAATGGTACCACATGGAAGTGTATACATTTATCTTCACTTTGAGACTAAAGATTATTACCTAGCTGTAATGTATTGTTCTTTTATTGCAAGGTACATTTGTCTTGGTCAGATCTACGCATCATACAGTTACATCTGGTGGCTTGTGAAAGTGTCATTGCCTAACATTTCCAAGGAACAGTTGCGTGATATTTTCCCTCAGCCTAGATTCCTCGAAACTGTGTAAACAACGCAGTATCACGTACCCGAGGAGGAGACCGGAAGACGGGGAGACGTCTTTTGCGACTCATGTCCTGCGACCCCTGGAGTTGGGAACAGGAGGACGCAGGGCAACGAGGAGCATGATTGCCACGGATTGGAGACAGACACCGTGCAGTAGACTTCCTGTAGAGAGGTCCACAGGCCAAGGGTCAAACCGGGTGGGCAGCATAGAAACAGACTGAGGAGCCACAAGTTGTAGTCGAGGAAGCCAAAGGTCAGATCCAGCCGGGCAGCGAAGCACAAAATCAGCAGACAAGAGCAAATCCAGAGAACAGGCCGAGGTCAGGGGCAGGCAGCAATCAGAAGAGTAGTCCAGGGCAATCCAAGTCAAACAGGTCATAGGCAAATCGACAGAGGCACAGACAACAAGCAACCCAAGCTGAGAAGACCATCAGGAATGTGAAGCAGGCAGGCTCATCCTTATATAGTCACTAAATTGAGACAGCTACCTCACTTCCTGTGCGCCATCCATCCGTGCGTCTTCCTGCGCAACTCACGCATGCGCAGTATGGCGTGCTTCCCGAGATTGGGCTTTTGCGCATGCCCGGCCGCCATTGTGCCCTTACACGCAGATAGTTTCTGCTACATTTGTGGCGAGGTTACATTTGCATCTCAAAAGTGCAGTATGATGGCAGTGGTAAAAAAGGCATACCACCTATATTTTGGATGCAAAATAGGGGATCAAGACAAGAGTTGGGCCCCTCATTATTGTTGGTTTACATGTGCAACTTATCTGCATCATTGGCTAAACAAGAAGAAAAAGTCCATGCCTTTTGCAGCCCAAATGGTGTGGAGGGAACCCATCAATCATAGTAGCGACTGCTATTTTTGCATGGTTCCCCCAATGAAGAAGTGTACTGTGGAATATCTAAACATTCCTTCAGCACTGCGTCCTGTACCCCATGATGAGGACTTGCCTATTCCAGATCCACCAGAATCCTACTCTCTAGACTCAGATGATGATAAACACGATGAGCAGGATGCAGCTGATCTGGGGCGGTCGATGTCAGTGGACCCAAAAGTTTACAAGAGAAAAGCCCAGTTTAGATACCGAATAAAGATGGAACCTTGTCGTTTAATCTGATGTTAGAGCTTGTCAGTTTTTCATGCAAAAAGCATGAAAATGTTACATGAAAAACCAATAAATGAATGGAAAGTTATGTTATTGGTATCAATAAAAAGATACATTTAGAATGATTGGTGTGGCACCATTCTCATTGCTATATCACATTTTGCAGAAGAGTTATGGAGCAAAGTCGCACATCCCCCTCGTAATTTTGAATTTTTTTAATTACATTTTGACCTGAAGCTGTATCTTGGAAACTGGAGCCAATTCATACTCAGGACTTAATTTTCCTTTATTAGTGACCCAATTCTGGTAAGATTTAGCTACTTTCATTTCCGAGGCTTTCTCCTTATAGACCAGTGCTATCTGCCATGCACATACAGAATATCGTTTGAAATCCTAAGTCTGACCTATGCCATTCTCTTTAGCATGTTCCTCCATACCTTTCTTTTCAAATACTCCCTAAAGCACTATACCTTTCCTCTATACAAAGCATTGTCCAATCCAGTTACACTCTGACCCTCAAGACTCCTCATTTACCACCTCCTGTTTTTGCTGCTTTTTTCACATACTGACCCTTTGAACACTCGTGTTTACACTAAAACATCTTTACATAGTTGGCAACATTTTGAAACATTTCCAGGGACACATTTTATATTTTACATCCTGCAAGCCATTGTAGGTGGAGAATGTACTTTAGTTAGGGGTAGGGAATTCATTTAAATTGGGTGTGGTTCTTCTAGAGGCATACTGTTATGCTACTGGACTATTTCATTTTAAAATACCATATATACAGGAATATTTATAATAATAATGACAATAATGACAATTACACAAATAGATATTGTTCATTAGTAAAACTATTTATGAAATTGTTTAGCTAGCTGGCACTTATAGTCCATACAATCTATTAAAGAGCAACAACCCCATTTACACAGCTAACACATTTGCCATAAAATATTTATAAATCATCATTTGACACTGGCCCGTCTGCTGAGTACTATGACACCTGTTATGGCTGTTGGGTTTTTTGTAGGTGGCAAAAATCCTATGTGATAAAAAAAGTTAGGATTCTGAATACAAAAACTAATTAGGATCCTGATACGAAAACTATATTCGCGCATGCATAAATTTGTTTTCAGAACGCGCGGGTTGGCCATATGCGTTCTGCGCATGCCCACAGTCCTCTTGGAGGCAGAGCGCATGATGTCACATGACAGTGACGTCATACGCTGAATTGGCCGCCGACGCGTTCTGCGCATGAGCGGCGCCATCTTGGAGTATATCTTGGTATACACCAAAATGTCGGCGCCCAAACATGCTGTATATCCAAGATAGCAGCGCGCATACGCAGAACGTGCTGGCGGCCAATATGGCCACCGCTGATTTTGCGGTTTCTGCCGATGTTCGAGTCAAAATCAAGCTCGGCTCCAACATCGAGCTCAGAATTGACTCAGAATTGTATAATACAACATAGCATATACAGTGCAGGGGTACAATGAACAACATAGTGAATGCAGTGGTGGGGTCAAGGCTATGTAGGAGGCAGTATGCACACTCTGTGTAGAGAGTGCAGTGCTCAGTAATTTTGTGCACCTGGTTTTCGGTAGACCTCTATTTCCAGCCTCCTTCCCTCTTCTACTGTTACTAAACAGTCCAAGAAAGCCAGTTTGTTGTTTTGCATAACTAAACCCAGCAATACACTGAGGCAACAACTGGTTTACCCAAAAAACCCAACGCCAAAGCACAAGATGAATAACATTTTGAATGCAGCCCAGTGCAGTGAGGATTGCTCAGAATTGTATGTCGTTGAAACAAAACAGCAGCTACACCAGTGTATGCAGGGGTGTATCTACTGCAAGGCAAACTAGGCATATTTGCCTAGGGCGGCACTTTCCAGGGGGGCGCCAAAAAATGCTGCCCCCAAACCAGTTAGGTAAGAGAAAAAAAAATATTATAAATTATTCATAAATGACTGCCAGTACTCCTGGACCTGGTGCTTCTTTGACATGTCCACCTATGCCACCTACTCCAACATATATGCCGGCTGCAGCTCCTTCCTTTTCCTGGTCAACATGCTGTGGAATGTATTGGTGTGTGACTTTCATCTGGATGCACTGGCTGTTCATGCGCCGGACCTCCGTGGGAAACCGGCACCCAAATCTCTGACTTCAGGCAGCGGAGGAGCTTCCGCAGGACCCCAGGGCTGAGATCCAGATGGTCATCATGCTCATTGGCACCTCTGTGGTGGTGAGTCCCGAAAAGTGCAGCCTATCAGCTCCATGCAGGGTTATGTCTCTAGAGCGGGGCAAGCTACAGAGCCCAGCAGCCAAGGCAGAAGATTGGTAACTGGAGAATTAGAGGGCCCAGCATATTAATGCAGAAAATCGGTGTTGCAGCTGTAGAACTAGAGACTAGCAAGGCATGGCAGGGCAGGAGAGAATGGTTATTAGCTGCAGAACTAGGGAGTTCATCAAGCCAGGAATGGAGAAGGTGGCTATTGCAAAGGTAGAACAAGAGCGTCACGCTACGTTGATAGCGCAGCCTGTCAGAATCGAAATAAACCGTGCGTACTGAATCCCACGACTGACAGGTTATGCAAAATGTCTTAAACAGGAAGGGGTGGGACTAATTTAGATTAGGGATGGGGGGGTGCTCGGGTTTAGTCTTGCCTAGGGCAGCACAAAACCAAAATACACCGCTGAGTGTATGGCACAGCATAGAAGAGCAAAACCCTCTGGTCAGGATTCAGCAGTATACCTACATCTAAAGGGAAAAGGTCACTCCTTTGAAGACAGTCAAGTATGCAATCTAGACAGGGAGGAGGACTGGTTTGAAAGAGGTGTGAAAGTGTGTAAATAGAGGTGGGGGGAGGGGTGAGACATCTATTGTCTGCCACATACAATGCTGTTTAAACACCTCGCTCTGGGCAGGTTAATAACACCTCCTAGACTCCAATTATGCAAATGTAATCAACACCTGGTTGCAATTAACAGATTATGTGGATTGTAGCAACATTCACCATATTTATTCCCAGATAATTTTTTGTACAAGTCATTCTGAATTGAGAAAGCCGATTGGTTGACCAGTGAAACATGTTCAAGAAAAATACAGCAAGTCCAGTTGCCTTGACTTTTTGTTTTTACAGATATACCAGTAAGATTAGGTTGGGGTTTATTGTAAGGCATTCTCTAATACTGCTGTTGTGGTTTAAGTTGGATGTAGTTTTAAATATGCTTCTACAAATGTTTTTTAGATGCAGTATGATTGATTTACTAAAGGGGTTGAATGCTTGTTTAAACCAGTGAATATGTGTTCACTTAAAATACCCCATTATTTGTGGGTATTTAAAAAAAAAAATAGGAATTCCCCTTATGTTTTGGGTGATTGAAGTGAACAGAGTTACTGCTCCTTTTGTAAGTTAACACCTATATATCCATAATATTTACGTTAAATGCAACACTTCACTTGATCTAATGATGGGCATATTGGTTGGAAAACCAGGTAAATGATCTAATTGATATTATTTTTTTCTCCTGAACATATACATGCAGAAAATCATACAAATCACAAATCATTATTTCACAAATATACAGTATTTTGCAATTCTGTGCAGATCAGACAGGTCTACATAGAGATCATCCTTTTATACTTCACATGAGATGATGGCACTATATAAGTCATTGCTAATAGTAATCTAATAAATATTACACTGCCTATAAAATGCAGGACAGCATCTGTTGAAGCGTGCGGATGATCTAATTCACAATTTGTCCTCAATATAAAAGCAAAGACCAACCAGTTTCTTGAATAGGATTAAGTTGTTTATGAATTTCACAAATGTTACTCACTCTTGACATATAAAGGAAGAATTCTGTACTTCTCCGCTTTTAAAGCTCTCGGGGGGAAATTGACTTTGTTCCCTCTGAAATGATTCCTGAAGTGCCTACAATAATGTTGGATGCAAACTTTATACACAATATAAATGGTTCCAAAATAAAGGCGCCTCTTTTCCTCATCCAACTTCATTAGAAAAGCTTGGCTACATTACTACATGGAGAAATAGAATGCCACAATTGTCCTACTTCTCCTCAGATACTGAATTCTTTTGTGTACAAAGTATCTATACACAGTAGTATATGATGGAATTAGTCTCCAAGTGCTTCTTTACCAAATTGTCAACTTGTGCTTTTGCCTAGGATTTGTTTTTTTATTACAATCATGACATGACATGATTTGCATTATAGCAGAGTATGCAACTGCTATGAGGTCTATAAACACAGTGGAACTCCGAGTTATCTTGCCATAAAGTGATTTATGCAGGTCACAAAAACATTTGTCAAATATATTTGGATGTAATGAATGTGTATGGAGGTTTGAAACCTCTATATGGACGCTATGAAAACAATTTGTATTCTGTAAGACAGAGATTAGAGAGATACAGGAGAGCTGGTTAATGGGTTTGATGAAAAAGTACCCCCAATATAGTTAAGCTCTGACTGACTAGACTTGGCTATCTATCACCATACATGACCCAGTTGGTTGAAGACTTAGGTACCTATAGCTGTAAAGGAGAAATCTAGGGTGCCCCAATCTGTAGGTACAGTATACTGTATGAGCAGCCTAAAACTTTAATTTCAGAATAGGTGCTTATTAGACCTTGTGCACATGGTGGGAAGTGGGAAGGACTATAGATGAGAAAAAGAACTGCCTCTCCTGTCCACCTGGTCACATGTTCTGGGGCTGTCAATAGTGAGGAGTTTGATCATGCAAAAGGTTCTTGAGCAAACAAATAATGTGCACCCCATGCTCCCGACAGCTATAACACTCCAGTGACATGGTGAAAAAAAAACCACTCTCTACGACGGAATATGAGTGTACAGTTGTTGCATTTCACAAGTGTGGGTGTTACTAGGCAGCACAAACTGGCCATGCTGCTCAGTAACTCTCACCTCATGCCTCCTAGATTTGACACTGCTCTGCTGTAGGAGTAAAGAGAGGTGGGTTCAATCTACTGGCCAAACTCACAGTCGTGCCTACACCGAGCAAATACAGATATTCCCCTACTGCCCACATGTGCTGGTCATAGGGGACCTCAACAATGACTTCACGCTCCTAGTTTGGATTTAACAACTAGGACATTCATTTCACAACACTTTAGAGCATGACAAGAATAAATTACATTTTGAGAACTGCTACAGTTCAGCTTTAAATGGTTTCTAAACTTTAAAAACATAATTTACATTTATAGGCTATTACCTGTGAAAGTAAACAGAAGCTTTCACTGCAATACCCACCTTATTAGCTCTGTCCCCTCAGAAAGTCAACTCCTTCCTGCTGCTGCTGTTGCCATTCCTCCAGTTTGAATGAAGCTCGGCAACATTCAACCTACTACCTGGGAGCCCAGGGCATCATAGACACACCATGTGGGAGTGCATCCTCATGGCACCTACTCTTACAGTGCAATGCTGCAGAAAGAGGCACATCATTAGGTAACGTAGCTACGCTGGACAAGAAGAGTGCTGAACAAGAAGATGAGAAAAGAGGACCCTGCGTATCATGTGACTGGCCAGAAGACCCACACATACAATTTTTTTTTTATTGTAATTGTCGGAAACTGGGGGGAAAGGGCTTTATAGCCTATATCCTGCTAAAAAAAATGCCCTTGCAATGGAGCTACCCCTGCATTGCAAGGGTTAACTGCTCATTTATGTCTAAGGATATGGGGAGGATAGATATGTCTAAGGGGGTCAGGTAAGTAAAAGCCCATTACAAAGATCCCCCAGACAAAAGCCAGCAGTTAACCCTTGCAGTACAGGAGTTGTTTGTTTAAATGGAGTTAGGTTTTAAAGTATGCTGGTCTCTGTTCCTTTGAACGGCTATGTCTGATGAACAGCTAGGGTCTAGGCAAAATCATGCCACCTGCACCTCTCTTCCTATTAACTTCATGTGTCATGCATATTAAGTGTACTGCAAAGCAGATTCCCTACTAGTGTTATGTAACTAAGTTACCAACTCAGTAAAATCAAACCTTAGGCTGCAACTTACACCTAGAATGAGATCCTAATAGGTTGGACTTGATGGACTAATGTCTTTATTCAACCTCAAATACTATGTAACTATGTAACTTTTGAAATAGGCAACAGGACAGCCAGATAACGTGACACATTATTTATTAATACATTATTGTTTTCAATTCAGGCTTCCACTTCACAGGGCTCATTAACATTAGGGCATTGCAGTAACATGCAGTAAAAATGTGCACCTTACTACAGCACAAGATAACATAACACACAGGCATTTACTGGTGTGCATTATGAATGGATTTATTATGAATGCCTTGCACTGATTATGAATACCACCCCAACACACCTCCACAACACATCACAGTGCACCACATTGCCTAATTTACTTTTTAGTTAGATGTGCTGCAAAAAAATGCTGCTTTGCCCAATTTTACAGCCTCAGTGTGCAGTAGTGTGAATGAGCCCTGATAGTATCACGGCTGTGCCGCATACATACACAGAATGTCCTGCTACATATGTTCATATCAGGGGCGGACTGACAACACATGGGGCCCCCGGGCAATACAAGATTATGGGGCCCCCTTGTGCTAAGCCCATATACAAGTCCCTCCCACACGCCCCACCTGCATAGACATTCTTGTGTCACAGAATTTTTTTCTCCACATTATTTTTCAAATAGTGGGCCAATTCACTTAGGCCCCATTCACGCTGCGCGATATCGCGCAAATGCTTGCATTGAGCAAGCTAGAATCGCGGCAAAATCCGCTCCAAAAAGGGTCCTGCTGTAGCGACGCACGACCCGCGACAGCAGGACCCTTTTCCCCATTGCCAAGCATTGGAGAGCGATATCGCGCAGTAAATAGCCGCGATATCGCGGGAATTACTGCGCGATAAATCGCTTAATGTGAACGGGGCCTAAGATGAATTGCTGGGGAACTAGCTGTCCATGCTTCTGGGCTGTGAGATACGCTATTAGCGTAGTGGGGAAGCTGGCTGCGTATTTTGTGAATTCAATTTTGAAGTGAATTCAGACTCAAAGCCTTATCCAGACCTGATTGCAGGAATTCCAGCAGCATATTCGAAGAAAGTTGGGCTGGATCAACCTTATTAAGCTTCGACCAGGAAGAAAAAAACGACCACACTCGACAGTATGATGCAGAAGTGGATACCTTCCTGGACTTCAAGAGAGTATTGATGACGGACTGAGAGAACCCTGATCTCCTTAATCTCTCCCTTTCAACAACCATGCCGTCAGTTGAAGCCTCTGGGGGGTCGGGTGTAACACCGGACCCTGAGACAGGAGGTCCGCCGACACAGGAAGAGTCCACGGAGTCCGAATGCTCAGAGAAAGAAGGAGAGGAAACCATGGTCGTCGAGGCCAATATGGTATGATGGCAATGACCATAATTCTCTCCCTCTGCACCCTCTGTAGAACCGGCATGACCATCGAGAAGGGAGGGAAAACATACGCCAGTGTGCAATTCCACGGGTGGAAGAGAACATCCTGCCCTTCCGCCTCCCGTTCGAATCTTCTTGACAGGAATCTCCTGACTTGGCAATTGAAGCGAGAGGCCATGAGATCGATCTCTGGCATGCCCCATCTCTGGATCAGCCTGTTGAACACATCATATTGGGGCTCCTCGTACCCCCTTGGTGATTCAGATAGGCCACTACGGTGACATTGTCCACCATGATCTTGACCCATCTGTCCCGAATCCGGTCCTGGAAGACAAGCAGCGCTTGGAACACCGCCTTCAGCTCCAGAAGATTCGCCGATCTGTTCCTCCATTGAAGAGGCCATCGCCCCTGGGCATGGTGTCCGTCCATGTGGGCACCCCAGCCCAATCTGCTGGCGTCCGTAGTAATGGTCACCCATGGAATGTTTCCTAATGGGAACCCTTGGTGCAAGTTCACCTCCTGGGACCACCACCCCAGCAGGCTCATTAATGAATCGGCTTCGACTTGCGCACGGGACCCCACAGACTTCACTTTCTGCTGGATCTTGTGGATTCGCTTGTTAGACAAACGAACGGTCCCTCGGGTTGTGCTGAATTTCGCTCCCAAATAGACCATAGTCTGAGATCGAGTTAGGTTGCTTTTCCCTACATGCAACAGCCATCCGAATCTGGTGAGGGTGCTGATGGAAACTTCCCTGCTGAACAGGGCCTCCCTCTCTGATCTTGCCAGGATCAAGATATCGTCCAGGTAATGGAATATGCCCACACCCTGTTTCCGGATCTCCGCAATGACGGTGACCAGAATTTTCATGAAAGTCCTGGGGGCCGTGCTCAGACCGAAGGGCATTGCCTGAAACTGACAATGTTTGTGGTTGACAAAAAACCGCAGGAATTGTTGATGCTGTGGGGCAATGGGAACATGAAAGTAGGCATCTTTGAGGTCTATAGACACCATCCACATCTGTGGCCGAACCACCTTGACAATTGTCTGGAGAGACTCCATCTTGAACTTCCTGACTTTTATAAAGCGGTTCAGCTGGTGCAAATCCAAAACGGGTCTCCAACCTCCTTTCGATTTGGGGGTCAAGAACAACCGGGAATAAAAACCCCGGAACTGCTGTTCCCTGGGGACCTCTACAATGGCAGCTTGGGAGACGAGAGAACTGATATAATCCCACAGAACCTTTTTTTTTCTCCCGACACCTCACAAGTTTGGTTGCGACAAAAATGCCTATTGGGGGGCTGGACTGAAACTCCAAACAGTACCCCTCGGTGACCACCTTCCGGACCCAGGAGTCTGGTATGTACCGTTCCCAAAGACTTGAGAATAGAAGCAACCTTGCTCCCACCCTCATGTCTCCGGGAACGAAACCTTCATAACGCATTCTCAGACTTATTGGAGGCTCCACTTCTGCCTCTGCAATTTCTAGAAGGGCCGAAACCTCCCCTCCACGCTCGAGAGCGGGAGGAGTCCCTTCCTGGCTTGTATGATCTGGCGTCCCGAAAGGAAACATTGTGCTGGCGAGGCCTCCGATCCCTGTAACTTCCCCTGCTTCTTCTGTTCTGAGGAAGCATGGCTTTCCTGCTCTCAATGGACTTCTTAATGTAGGAGTTCAACTCCACGCCAAACAACATATCTCCTTGGAATGCTAGGGAACAGAGGCTGTTCTTAGAGGAAGCATCTGCGCACCATGACCTCAGCCATAGAGCTCTCCGGGCCACCACCGAAGACACCATCCCTCTAGCCAATGACTGCAGAAGATCATCTGACGCCTCTGTGGAAAAATCTACTGCCAGCTTGACGTCCTGCATCTTAGTCAGAAGCCTGCGTCTGCTCACGCCTCTCTCAATGTCATCCTCTAAGTCCTCAAGCCACAGCCTCAACGCCCGGGATACAGAAGACAGGGCTACCGCCGGGTGGAGGCCCATACCCAAAGCTGTGTAGGTTTTTACTAGACTATGCTCCATTTTCAGGCCCATGGAATCCTTGAGGGGAGCCTGCATTGTCAACTGGTAAGGCTGTATGCTTCCCTAATCTGACCACGGCAGCGTCTACTTTAGGGGCTGAAACCCAGGCGCTAGCATCCGCGCCCCTGATAGGGTAGAGACGAGAGAACCGCCCCTTAGAGCCCATTCGTTTCTCCGACTTATCCCATTCGTCACTAATAAGTTTCTTAGTGATCTTGCTCACTGGAAAGGATGACCTGCTTCGTCGCAGATTTGCAAAATGCCTGCTTGAGGGGGACAAGACCTCCCCCTCCTCCTTCATGCTTAACGTTTTGCGCACCAAAGCTATAAGTGCATCCACCATCTTGGGTTCAAGGGATGTTGATTCATCCTGATCCGAAGCAGAAAAGTATTCGCCATCAGACGGAGACATCTCCTCCTCAGTCTCTACTGAGGAATCGTAATGAGAACTGGCGGTTCTCTGCCGTTTATGGGAATGACTGGCCTGCTTTACTCCTTTAGCCACAGCCTGCTGAATAAGTTCCAAAATGCCCATAGAGGCGTTGGAAGGACCTGCGGCTTCGCTAAAACAAGGCTGGCAGAGCTTTTTCCCCGACATTGCCTTGCCATCGCAAGTGCGGCATCTGTCCGACCTGCCCTTCTTTTTCCCCGAAGATGCGGAGGACTGTAATTCCACCGGGCTAGGCTCTCTAGATCTGGACCTACGAGGTGAGGAACTGCTGTCCATGATGCCTCAGGAAGGGAAGGGACCGCCGAGCCTGAATTCCCAGGTTTTAAATGGTAAAGTAAAACTTTTTTTTTTGAATTTCGGAAAATCGGAGCCGTGATGAGGTCATGGGCCCCGTTCGCGCATGTGCAAAGGAGCTGCGAAGTCGCGAATGCCCATTCTGATCTGCCCTCAGCCCGGCGTCACAACTCAAGGGGGTCCTCGGCAGGTTCCCAGCAGGCTGCCCTCTACAATGCCTGATCCAGCCAGCCCGGATTGCCTTCTATGCGATCCGGGCCGGAAATCAGGCATTGTAGAGGGCAGCCCGCTGGGGACCTGCCGAGGACCCACTTGAGGAGCGAGCAGCCGGTGATTACAGAGCTGCATCTGACGCGGGCGGGCTGACCGGGTGCAGATGACAGAGAGGTAGCGGCGAGGGGAAGGTCAGTGACGGGCCCCCTAATGGCCTCGGTCCGTGCCCGACTGCCCGAATGGTCAGTCCGCCCCTGGTTCATATACTGTACTGGAACTGTAAAAGCTAGTATAATGATTCCATTTAACTTTGAAAGATCCAGAACTGCTTATGTTATTTCCACTGGTCACACAAAACATCTCATTTATGAAGGCTTTCTTGCACATTATATTTAGCCTACTTGCTCCATCTTCTGGTGTGATAATGTCTCTTTACTATGTTGTGTCTGCTTACACTGATCTGAGTACTGAATTTTTTTGCTGAGAGCTGTAGTATGTTATGGGTAATGAGTTTTATTTTTCTCAAAGAAAAAACTGAGATTGCTTATAAAAGTACAGATGAATAAATAATTCACTGTAATTATATTCTCTTTTAAACTGTCATCCTCAATGAATTCTATTATGTGTTTTGCTAAGCTTCAGCTGCACAAACCCTCCTCAGTAATAGGCAGTTTATGGAATTTATGACAGCAAAATCTAAATAGAATCGCATTAATGGGAATAAAAATTTTCTCACCTGAAATTTAAAGTTTTGTTCACCTTGGAAGGGTGTCAGCTTTAACTTGGAAAGTTATTACGTGATGCATATGTAACAGCCATAAACTACTTCTTTTTAATAGTAGTTCAATCAATTTTAACATCAAAATCAGTAACTTGATAAAGTATGGGCAGGGAGAGATTTACTTTCAGCTGTGTTGGTATCAGATATTTGCAGAATGCCAGAAATCCCTGCAACCAATTGCTCAGTTATTACATCTTCCATACTTCTGCATTTGTTTTTCTTTTTTTGAGAAAATGTTTTTTTTTAATTAGATATCTAGAGCAGAGAGGTTTCTGCTATGACATTTGTTTACAGATCAAGATGCCATTTAAACCCAGAGTTATTCAACAGTCAGGGACCATTAATATACCAGCCATGGATCTGGGGAAACGCTCCTGGCTCCAGTCAAATCTAAATGTGACTTATCAAAGGGTGTGCATTCTATGCAGTGCCCGGTGTACCAGCATTTGGTCCAAAAAAAAAAGGCCCCCGCAGAGTGAAATGGGAAGATTATGGTGGCTGAAGAAGAAAGTGTTACAGCCAGGAGAGCTGGCCTTTTCTGGGCCTTAGTGACCTGGACAAAGATAATCTGGATAGAGATAATTCCTCAAGTAATTTTAATGAGAGTGATGTGGTGGGCCCAAGGAAGAGTGCCAGTCAGTGCCTGCAACACCTCTCACTCTTTGGTGAAACAGTGGGCCTCAACGCTGCTCGGGCATACCAATTTGAC
>NW_017306540.1:73353-152470 GCF_000935625.1 Nanorana parkeri
TGGGGGGGGTGGGAGGGGGCAGAAAATAAAATCTTTGCAGAATGCTTCTACCTAACGGATACTCCGATAACTCCAGAATGGAAGGACAGGTGTCAGGTTTAGGAAATGGCAGTACTTGTTCCCAAGAATGAGTCCAATGTGGGATGTACCTAGAGCATCCAACACCGCATACCTCTACATGGAAAACAAACCCTTCAGAGTGGTCACAGTGGATTCCGTTGGAAAGTGTAGAAGATTTGACCGGAGCTTCTGTGACCTTTCTGTGGTTGATGAAGCCAAGCATTTCTGTTTATACTTGTGGATTACAAGAATCCTCAGTTCCAGGATGAGTCCTCCACCACAGGAGCGTAACTAGAAATCACAGGACCACATAGCAAAATTTTGTATGGGGCCCTGTGATGTCTAGTTACGCCTACCTGATAACCCAAACAGCCCACCTAAGAGTGACCCTGCAGACTCTCTGGTCTGGTCAAACCCTCTTACCTGTCAGCCCCGCTCCACTGTCTGCCTCCTTCTCCTCCATGGTCACTGGCGGGCCCCGCCTCCTCTGTTGTTGGGCCCCACCTCCTCCATCACCAGACCCCGCCTCCTCCATCACTGGACCCCCACCTCCTCCTTTGCTGCCGATGCCGTTCCCAGCCTCCTTCTCCACAGCTGCTGGCTGTAACTGACTCAGCAGCGGCTGTGAGGAGGAAAGCGCCGCTGCACACATCACTGACAGGTTGTCAGTGATATGAACAGTGACATGTTCCTCCTCACAGCCACCAGCGACAGCCAGCAGCCTGAGATGCCATAGTGACCCAGGCGGCCCGAACTTCATCAGGGGAATGTCCTGGCCGGACCCCCCTGTGCCCGGGCTCCATAGTAGCCGTCTGGGTTGCTATGGTGATTGTTCCGCCACTGCTCCACTATAAAGTCCAAGGGCCCCACTACCGGCAGACGTTATACTTATTACACCACTGGCTAGTGGTTACAAAGCGCCCGAGGATAGTACATAAGCCACACTGTAAATTGCATTCTCATGTGTCCTACTTTATGTACATTTATCACTGTGTTTGTTACATTTAGCACTTAGCAGGCTTGTTCCCCTTTTATCTTCCTAGTGCATTTTAGGAAGGCCATTCTCTGGTGATAAAGAGCAATGAATGTCATACACCTTGATGTAACCTTATTTGATCTTGTGTTTGATATTGGATTAAGCAGGGCTTTGTATAGGCTGTTTGATCAGCACTTGCAGGAGTGATTTCTGCTTAAATAAAGCCCCTTTTATCACTACTGATATGTTGGTGACTGAGTTGTCCGGATAACCTTTTCACTGACATCAATGTAAGGGACACGGGGAACAGAAGAGCTTGTTGATGGCCAACTCAGTATCCCTGTACACATTGTGGTAAAGCATATTTTCAGTGTTGGTGCACTGCTGTGTACATCACACTAAAGGGCCGTTAACACGAATGTGTAAAAATGCACTTGCGCATGCTTCATGTACACCATAACGCGTGTGCTGGTGCATTGTGTTGCGTATCAGTGCATTGTTACAATGCATCGAAGTGCTTGATTTTTTCATCTTTTAATTTTTCTTTTAAATAAGATTATTTCACGGTGGGAGATGTTTGTAACCTTATATGCATATTGAAAAAACAATAAAAATAGTACTTTTCAAAAAAATAAGATTCTTTCAAGGCTATGCATGGCACCATGTTGTGACACATTGACGTGCATTGTAAAAATGCGTGCCTCGATCATGGGTGTGAAGCCAACCTCCAAATTTTTCATGTAAGTTGCTTATTTACAGCTTTGCGTATCTTTGAATTTCACCATTTCCCAAAAAGGCACAATTAAAAATTTACAACTATTTGTTGACTATTAACTCATTACTCTTTTAGATTTAGTAGCAGTTTTGTAAGTTGTGTTGTGTTTGTGCTCATTATGATTCCAGTGTAGTGTTATTGAAAATATTGTTCTGATGAACATTGAGGCTCCATTCACACTGGAGCAGCTGTCTGCGTGTATTCGGTTGTACGAATACGCGCGGAACCTCTTTAAACAGAAAAAACAATGCACTTTCATGTGCTCTTTCATACTATTGCGGGGTCCGCGCATGTCCCCAAAATAGTGCAAGCGCAATAATACGGCGGACATATAATAGCAGTAAATGAGCGGAATCCGTGCAGTTGTTTGACATATAGCATTTGCGTCCCGTGCAGTCTTCCGCACGGAAAACCACGTGGAAAACACAAACACTATGGGGTCTATTCACTAAGCTGCCGAGGGCAGCCGAGTGAACAACCGACCCCAAGTGAAGTGAGCCGAACACTGTTCGGCTATTCACTTCAGGCTGGTACGGCTGATTTCCGCCGTACATCGGCTTGCTTCACATGGCTTCGAGTCGGCCATGCTCAGCATGTTCGGCCGACCCGAAGTGCTGAGCCGAACCTCCGGTAGGCTACTCACTGCTGTTCGGCCTATTGTTATAGATGCCGAACAGCAGTGAGTGAATAGCCGAATGCCGCTGAGCGGCATTCGGCTCGGCTGTTCTGCTCGGTCCCTCAGAAGGACCGAGCAGAACAGAAAAATAGTTTTAAAAGTTTTAAAAAAGGAAGTATAAAACGATTGTGCAGAGCTAGCAGTGACAGCTAGCTCCGCCCAATAGTTTCCTATTGTTCGGCGGCTCTGCTGCCATAAAAAAAAAAAACGAAAGAAAAAAACTCTCCCGGGCGCTCTGGGAGCCTCCCGCTCCCGGCCGCCCAGGAGAGAAACACTGCTGTTTCTTTTTTTTCTTTATTCTGACACGGAGCGATGTCATAATATACATTTTTTTTCCAATTGAAATGCTTTTCTACATTACTAATTTGCAATAGCCAATAGTAAACTAGCATTGTACCCGCCCTCTGCTGATGGACCTGATGGAGAACTGCAGCAGAGGGCAGGTAAAATGCTAGTTTACTATTGGCTATTGCAAATTAGTAATGTAGAAAAGCATTTCAATTGGAAAAAAAATGTATATTATGACATCGCTCCGTGTCAGAATAAAGAAAAAAAAGAAACAGCAGTGTTTCTCTCCTTGGCGGCCGGGAGCAGGAGACTCCCGGGGCGCCAGGGAGAGTTAGCTGTTTAGAGATCAGTGTCCCTGGTTAGCAGGTAACCAGGGACGCTGATCTCTCTGCAAGTGGCCGGAGCCAGCCGTAACATGATGGCTGGCTCCGCCCAGCTGTCAGAAGCAGGCTTTCTCAGCCGAGCCGATGCATATACGTTCGGCTCGACTGAGCCGCTCGGCCACGTTCGGGAGCTGCTCGGCCACGTTTCTACTGAACCGAAGAGGTCCTGGGGCCGAAGCTACGGCTAGATCCTTCGGCAGCTTCGTGAATAGACCCCTATATGTGAATGGAGCCTTATACAACTATAATGGGATCCACAAAATCAGTAGTACCAGCTTTTTATTCTGCAGATCCTGTGCTTTTTAAAAATGGATGGTTTGGAGGGTAAATCTTTTACAAATTCAGAAAGCTGTAAGTGTAAAATCATATAAGTCAAAAAATGCCATGGCCTGGCAGTTATGAGATTAAAGGGTGGGTAACCACTTGAAAAGGCAGGAGAACTCAACATTCTAGCAGCTCCTTAGGGAGTCAGTACTACAAAAGACACCTGCTGGGAAAGCAACGAGCCAATAACCTGAGCAGGAAGGGACATTTCAAACTTCCCTGTTGCCATGGTTACAGAGAAAAAAGATCTACATTTTTGGCAGTTTTCGAAAACCACAGCTACCTATAGAATGAAATGAAAAGGTAATTTTTACTAATATAAAATAAAAATTACACTATGCAAAAACTATTTTAAAACAAACATCATACTAAAGTGTGTACATTGCTAAATGCATTGATTGCATAGTGTCAAAACTTTTAACACTAACCAGGTGATTTTATGTTAAAATGTAATTTAATAAAAACCTCTTACGCAGCCTCTGAAACATGTATTTTACAGAATCCATGGGCATTGATTTTAGATGCAAATTTGTGATTTTGTTTATTTTTTTATTCCTAAAGTTGTTTTACGAATGTGGTTTGCAAATAAAGATATGTTTGTATATTTATGTTCTTGAATAAAATAGAATTTGCAATGCAAATAAAAGAGAATTATGCCTCTCCTGTCTGGCATATTTCTATCTGAATATCTTTGAAGCTCTAAGGTAATTTAATATGAAACTAGATCAAAATATTTTCTTTATGGAAAATCAGTAAAACAGAAACCAGAGTAACTGTTACTAGCACAATTGTATTAAATGTAAGTTAAATCCTTGGTTCTCAACTGGTGGGTCGTGACCCAAAAGCGGGTTGCGACCCTTTGTTCAGTGGCTCACCGCATACTTTCCACTTTTCAAGGTGAGAGGCACCTCAGCCTCACTCTAGCACAGCACTGTCAGTTCTTGCACCGAGCAGCCATTCAGAATATGCTGCCCTGTGCCAAGTGTCAGCTTGAGGTGGGATGGGATCCCCCGTCTCATCCCACCCCAACCTGGGCCTGTGAGGGAGCTCCATTCATGCATGCATTGCTTATCCACTCGTAAGATAGGGAGACTGGGTGGATATTTGGAGTGTGTATGTGTGTGTGAGAATGACTGTGAGTGTGTGAGATTGTGTATGTATGTCAGTGTTTTTGAGGGCCCGTTCACACAAGTTCAATGCGTTAATCGCAGAGTCCCATTAACGCAATGTACCATGCAAAATTGCAATTTGAATTGCACCCCAAACGGAACGCACAGTATCACAATGCCATGCATTCCAGTGCGGTGCGACTTGGGTCATGACTTAATGACCAGGGACAAATGTGGGTCCTGAGGTTACACAGGTTTGAGAACCACTGAGTTAAATCGTGTATACCTATATCCATTTATACCATCATAAAAACATAAAACAGATTTTACCTAGTATAATAAAAACAGTTCTAACTTCTTGAGAAATTGTACTTAAAGCTGAACTCTGGGCAGTTTTTTAAAAATATATTTTATTCTGTTATATATTTACTAAAATGGACCATTAAATGCAACTAGTGATAGTATCTGAATTTGACTTGGCATCATCTTTCTGCTCAGCAGTGTCATGGTTTTGGTAAGGACTTACAGCACTAGGAGCCAACCAGATTTTACTGCACATCTGCTGACAGAAGGAAGAGGATGTTGCTGATCCTTGACTGTCCAATCACAGGCTAGAGACAGGAAGGTGACGAAGTTGTACTGCTTTTCTGAAAATACATAAAAGTAATGTCACCAACCTGGCCATCATTCCTGCCAAGGCTGGCTAAATCTCCTAACTTGGATGCACATAATTACAAATCCTTTGGCTGGTAAAACAGTCCACGTATATTTCAGGTGTGCTTTTAGCTTTTTTTTCCCTTTAGTTCAGCTTTAAAAGTCAAGACACAATTCTCCAATACCCAGAAAACACCCTCTCCCTTAGATACCCATGTAAAAGAGCTTGAGATAGGAATGGCCAGCCAAACTGTGATCACCCAGCCTGGCATATGCCGACAGGCCACTGCCATACAGAATAATATATTCTGTGCATTCCTAAAATTTTCAGACTGTAAACTGACTGTTAACATATCTTGTTTTTAACACCAGAGAGTATTGATCCAGGGTATTTCCAATAGCCCAAGGGAATCAGGAAGGATTTTTTCCCTGTTGAAGCAAATTGGACCATGATTTAGTTTGGTTTCCTCTGGACCTGAGCATAGGGTTCTCTATATGAAGGTTTTCAACAATTATTTATTTTTTTATTGGGTGAAATTAATTGACTTTTTGTTAACATGCTTTCTATGTAACTATTATGGCAGTCCTCATATGCAAATGCTATATTTCTCTGTTGTAGTTCCTTAAAGTGACACTAAACTCAAACTCTTACAAATGCATTCAAGTACCTTACCTATTAACAAAACTGTATCTTATCTGTGTATCACTCGGCTGTAGATCCTCAAATCATCTCTGAAATGGTGCTGACACTGTCCTTCCTTCTTCAGGGTGGCTACTTTTATTCCCCATGGTCCCTGTGTGTGTGTTGTAAAGTAGCCACCACACCAAGCTCACTCCTGTGATGGACTACAATCTCAATACAAATTAATAAACTAAAAGGTGAGATTGTGGTCCATCACGGGAGCGAGCTCCCAGAATTAATTGACAGGTGTATTTGAGCTGCATTTGACCTGCTTCAAGCAGGTTTTACATTCTCATAGACTTGTGTTAGCCTCTTTGTTTAGCCATTGTATGTGAACCAGGTGGGGATATACCTTTGTTAAGGACCACTTCTAGTAGTTTCCTTATTCATCCATAGCCGCACTCAAAATTTAACAACATTAAGTCAGGCCAGAAAAAAAACTGATACAAACCATAGTGCACACCATAATAAAAATAATAAAAAAAATATTTATTTAAAATATTACCCACATAAAAACAAGAAAACTTCTGGCTGAATCATAAAATAGTATTGCTGTAAAGCAGATCGGGAACCATGCCAGACCAGACAAACCTCCACTACAATCCTCTGATTACTCCGCCCACTTCTCTGCATCAAAACCTCCATCCCCGTTACGTCCTAATTGACTCTGTCGGGGCACACAATGTAGCATTCCCCCGCAGCACTATACTTACCAAGATCCTGACACTGAATTTTATATATACACCGAGCTGGTGTGAGTTATGTCAACAATTCGTCAGATCTGGGTGCTGGATCTCACTAAGTATAGAGCTTTGCGAGAGAGTATGGGCTACAGGGGAATGGGGGCAAATGGGTAAGGAAACTCTGTTTACTTAGCCTTTAGAGTCCATCGCTTCTCGGCCTTTTGGCTAAGATCAAGTGTAGTATCTGTTCTTATCAGTTGTCGGGAACTGAAAGTCCGCTGTCGCCTAGGAAGGGTGCATGGACGGACCGGTAGGTTCCTGGCGTAATTGGTAGGGAGCCGCATGAGGTTCCAGGCCCCGGAGTTTTCAACCCTAGTTAATGGGTGGGCTCCAGGGGAGGGATCTCTGAAGGTGAACTATCTCCTGATGGGAATGGATCCGAAACTTGATCAAGGCTAGAGGGTTCGGGGGCGGCAGAAGCCCGTGGTGTTGTGCCCCCTGGGGGTGGCGTCCCAGGGGTGCTCAGGAAGTCACTTGGGTGTGGGACCCCACTTTGACTCACTGATCACTCGGTCACACACCACCTTGCATTTTCTGCACATCGCCTCTTGGACAGGCCTTATGGCTAGTCCGGGGCAATTTTTTTGCACTCGGCCCCTAAGGCCTGTCAGCGTGGTGCACTGGCACTCTATTATTTATGCACTCTATGCACGTTTGCACGATTGGCTTTTTTTAAAAGCATTGACCCACAGATGGTGAAGGTGCAGGTTTCTTCGGGGCCTATTCCTGATGCTGGGAGGAGATTCTGTGCCTCCTACGGGGTTCTCTGTCTCCTCCCACCCAGGAGGGGGGTTTCTCTTCGGGAGATCCCCCCTGCCTAGTACTGTGAGGGACCTGTTTCGGCAGGTCCCCGAATGAAATGGTTTCATTCAAGGCCTTCGGGTTGGTGGGCCAACAGTCTCAACAAGGCCCTGGGCACTTCCGCACACATGCTACCTGGTAAATACCAGGAGTACGCGGACGTCTTCGAGAAGACCGGAGCACACACCTTACCCCCTCACAGACCCTATGAAAACTTCATACCGACTGCCGGCCTCCCGACTGCCCAACTCACCTCGAAGCTCTTTCTTCAACACATATTTTGTCTACACGGGCTCCCCTCTTCCATTGTTTCTGATAGGGGCTCTCAGTTTACCTCACGTTTCTGGACTCAGTTCTGCCGCAGCCTCCACATTACCCGTAACCTGTCTTCCGCTTACCATTCCCAGTCCAACGGGCAGACGGAGAGGATGAATCAGACGCTAGAGCAGTATCTCCGCTGTTATTCCTCCCACCTACAGGATGGCTGGGTGGCTCATCTTCCTTTGGCGGAATACGCCTACAACAACCAGCTGCAGACCTCCACCGGATTCTCCCCCTTCTACGCCAATTATACCTTTGGCTTACCCTTCCGTTACTGAAACTAGCTGCCTGCCTCGACCCGGATTGGACCTGACTATTCTTCTTGGATCTTCCCTGTGTACCACGACCTCGGACTTTGGCTTGCCGCCCCTGCCAAGGGGTTCCACTTACGGCCCAGCCGTACCCCCCTGACACACCTGCCAGGAGCCTTGCACCCCGGGGGGTCGGGGAAGTAGGTCCCTTCTTTGGAAGGACCTTGCACCCTTGTGCACGTTTTTGTGTGCTGTAATTTCACGGTTGCACTTTTTTTGTTCACAGGGGGAAGTTTTGATGCACGTCCACGGGCTAATAAAAAAAAAAATTAGAGTCCATTTAAAACTGCCCTGTCCCAGAGGGTGACAATGCTGCTGTGGTGATTTCACTGTAGAACAGTGTTTTCATCTGCTTAATAAAAGTTGAAAATAATGTATCTATTGCAAGGGTAAAAACTTAATAAAGCTACAGGTGAGGGGGGGAAACAAAAACTGCTGTATACATGCTAGTGACAGACTGTAGGATACAGTTACATAGTTACAGTAGTTAGTTTTAGTTATAGTTAGTGAAGCTGAAAAAAGACAAAAGTCCCTTGAGTTCAACCAATAGAGACAAAGATGACCAAATAGAAAACATCCATAAACAGAACACTATATCCACAGTTAATTCAGAGGAAAGCAAAAAAAACACTCTGAAGCATGGTCCAAATTATGCCATAAAAATTTCTTCCTGATCCCTTATGACGATTCCGTGGATCAAACATCTCTGATGTTATTGCGTAGAAAATGTAAATACACAGTTATATTCTGTGCAATATATATAATTTTGTTTACTTTGCCCATGTTTCTACCCTATTATCTACAGTATTTATAAATGCAATAAAAAGGACAAATGAGTCCGTATGCAGCCTGACGAATAAGCATGGGGCCATTTTAAAACCGAAAGCATTTTTCATATTGCTTATTTTTTTATAATCCATTTTATTTATTTTTCAGGATTCATTTGGACTTCATTGCCATCTGTTAAAGGGTACGTTTCTTTGCACCGTCTATTTCTCCATTCTCATTGAAAGCCAAAATAAATGTTCTGAGAATCTAATCAAGTCATAATATTAATATACTTGTTCTCTTTCAAAAAAGTAAATGCCATACTAAATTAGGTTAGGGACATCCTGAGCTTTGTAACTGGTGCAATTCATGTAAAAGTAATTTGAGACCAAAATAATAAAGATATATAGTTCTACTTTGCGTAAAAAATGAGGATGGATAATTTATTCCAAATATTAAATCAATAATATAAAAATAATTCAAGTATAGTATTTAAAGCTCAAGAAAGTTAATAAAGTTGCTGTCTTATATGTCTTCTAAATGTTATAGTTTTTTTTCTTTTTTTTCTTTTTTTTGCTGCAGGACCTACACTGAGAAGTTGGTGTTTGCCATCTGGAAACTGCTTCCAATTAGATGGGATCTTACACCGATCAGCCATAACACTATGACCACTGACACTTGAAGTGAATAATATTGATTATGTTGTTACAATGGGATATATTCGACAGCAAATGAACATTCTGTCCCTGAAGTTGATCTGTTGGAAGCAGATAAAAATGAGCGACTCTGACAAGAGCCAAATTGTGTTGAATTTTAAAACTGCAGTCTTTTGTTGCCGGTCTACAGTGGTCAGGACCTACCAAAAGTGATCCAAAGAAGGAAAATCAGTGAACCTGTGATAGGGTCATGGGCAGCCAAGGTTCATTGATGCATGTGGGGAGCATGTAGGGAGCGAAGGCTGGGCTGTATAGTCAAATCCAATAGATGAAGCCGCAGAGCAGTCAGGGTGCCAATGCTAAAAAAAAAGTCTGATCAGTGTAGGCCCCACTTCCCAACAGGATTTAAAGGAACTGCTACTGATGGCTTGATGCCAAATATCACAGCATACCTTCAGAGGTTTAGTGGAGTCCATGCCTCAATGGGTCCACCATGTTTTGGCGGCAAAAGGGGGAGCTATTCAATATTAGGCAGGTGGTCATAATATTATGGCTGATCGGTGTATAAGTAGCTAAATAACTGCTGGGGATCTCAGAGGTACTCAGGACTTTCCTACTTTAAGGAACACGAAGCTCCAAATACATAATAGTAGCTAAAAATCTCTTGGGGATCTCAGAGATACTCAGGCCTTTCCAGCTTTATGCAGTGTGAAGCTTCAGATGCCTAATAAATAAAAGTAACACCAAGTTAAAAGCTTTCACTTTTTCAGGGGTGCTTAAAATCATGTGGGCGCCAATGATTCCCGGATACACTAAATATATTTCCTGTACATAGCACAATGTTGATTATGTAAACAGAGAACACAGTGGTCAAATCTCTGTATTCCCACACTGTCAAAGTCTGCCCAGTTCCCCACGTGTGGCCACATTTGGGAAAATGTAACCACCAAGCCCCAATATAGTCATTGAAAAACAAACTAGTTTGGAAAAGCACCAGTAATGTTTTAAAGGCTAAAATTGCTTTCTTTTAGCCTTTAAAACACATTTTCTTTAGAAAGACCTTGCCACATACTACCCAAATTCCATGTCCAATGAGAAAATTGGCAGGGACACAAAGAGCAATACAAAGACACTCCTAACAGAGTAGGGGAGGGCTGGAATACCTGTCCACTTTATTGCAGTCTGTGTTCCTGTCGAAGATCTCCCTTACAGAACAGGTAGTGAGGGAAATCTCCTCAATGAAAACTCAGACAGCATGATAGCTCAGACCATATTTACTATGGAAGCTCAGACCTTCTCTACTATGTCCAAACTTATGAAAAATAATTTGGCTGGAGTTACACTTCAACTGAAGTCTGGTTCTAATTTGGGAAAAAAGTGGTTTCATTGTAAAGACAAACAGAAAGGGCATTCAAGTTGTGTGCCTTCGCCATTGCAGAATATTATGGAGAAGACATCCTAAGAAATTTTACATTAACTGTGTGGGTGCTGTAAAGTACTCTAAGAGCATCAATAAATCTGATCTGTAATCAAAATTTGGATTACACTAAATGTAAATACCCCAGGAGACAGCATCAAACATTTTCTATCTCTAGTATGATTACACCAATTGAAGTTACTCCTTTACTGTATAGCTCAATGACATCAGACAAGTTTCAAATATTGTCACCTAATTGTCTATTCTGAACAATAAACATTTGAATATCAAATAATCTTTTAGACAACATTTTGGAAATTGGCATAATATCAGATAATAATTGTTTTATTAATAATTATATTAACTAATAACCATAACGTATTAATAGTTGGATGGATTGTATTGTTAGTGGCTGAGTTAAGGTGTGGTAGAAATAAATATTGTACTGTACAGAATACTGGACAAGCCACCTGGAACAGTGAACTTGTTAGAGATCTGATTATAAGATTTACCTCCCCAGCTGCATTAGACTTCTTCCGAATTTCCCACATAGCAGATATCACCTTGTTAATGTAACAATTCTGCAGGTATTGTTTTTGGAAAGGGGCTATAACGACTTCCTGGGGGCAATAAAAGCATCACACAGATTGTTAATTCAGTGATAGTCTCAACTAAGTTGGTCTTTCATATGTCTGTATGTTTTCTAGCAGAAATATAACTTGGTCCACTTTAAAGTTGGCAGATATAAAAAACAGATTAATGCAGCTCTGTAATTGCTAATAAATCATTAAAAGAGATCTTTGAGGTGAGTAATTTCCACTCATCGTTATAGTTGCAGCCGACCTGTGACAAAGAAGCTATCACAGGTCGGCTCTATCGATCGGGAAGTGAGCAGAAACATGCACCGATCCGCTCACTTCCCGATCATCTCCCTGCAGTAAGCGGTGACTGTCATTCACCACTCTCCGCAGGGATTCCCCCCTCCCCTCTCCGATCCCCCTGCACTGAGTGGAGGAACAGACAGTGGAGGGGTGGGCACAGCTGGCCCTGCCTCTAGATAGGCAGAGCCAGCTGTCACTCACGCAGCTGAGTGGATCTCGACAGTATTATCGGGATCTGTCCCGGCTGCGGCGCTCTCAGTATATCGCGGGCAATAGCCCACGATATACTGAGCTTTGGGTCACGGCAGGATGCTAGTATATGTCTTCCCGTGACCCAAAATAGAACTATGGGGAAAACACTTACCCCATAGTTCTCTTTTAAATGTATTTTTAAATGCAAGGAGTGTATTTACTTGAATTTGACCTGATATCAGCCTCTTGCAGTTCCTGTTCAGCCGGGCTGGAGTGTAAGAGGAAGAAGCAGTACAATGAGCCAAAAAGTTAATGTGCTGTCAAGACGCATGCTAATAGCAGGGGCAAGCGTAGTGACTGAGAGATGACGTAAGAGAGATGAGCTAATCACGTTGCTGCTTCTCCTTTCACTATCAAATAATGGGATGACCTTGGCCACTTTTTCTGGACAACTTGGCTTGCTATAGCATGTAGAAAATCACAGACTTACTGGCTGGATTACCAGCTAAAAATGAAGGGAAAAAAGCCTGAAAAAAAGAAAAAACAAATGCAGCCACCACATATAAGGACTGGCAAGCTGTAGCATATTAAATTTTTGCTTTTGGGTTTAGATACACTTTAACATTCCATATTGCTAAACATTACCATAAAATACCTAACATTCAAAATGATTTAAGTATGTCTTCGAATATTTCATATTGATCATGCAGATTATCAACAATTTAACACATAGGAATATATGCAGGTGGAGCTTTCTTTGAACTGAGTCACACAGCTATCACTTTCGTAACTACTGCACACTTAATTCATCATCATAAATTCTTAGCTACAAATACATCCCTGACATATACTGTACAGTACATTACTATTAATCCCAGCAGATCTCTGCTAGTGACACTCTGCCAGATCTCTGCTAGAGGAACTGGCAAATCATAATCAGATCATCTTGTACAGAATCTTAGGTCCCTCGGCACCAAGGTAACAAACTACACATATACTTTCCAATTGTTATTATCTATGTCATGTATAAGTGTGTTATTTAAAAAAATTATGAGAAAAAATTGGTTTCCTAAAGGACAACTATCGTTAAAAAATATTGTGCTATGGTGACCTTTTGTCGCAAATACTTTTACTGATAGTATTTATTACAGATTTTCAATTTTTTATTGTATTACCGTAATTTAGAACTTTCTCCACATTTACATGCAGGTCAAGCTGACCAGTAAAAGTGATATTGACGTTGGTTGGGACGGACACTGTCTGCAGTGCATACGGAAGTCACTTTTTGTTGTTGTTATGGTTTAAATAATAATAAACCTGCAACTGAAACTGTTTAAGTATCTCCAGGCGTGTTAGCGTATGTTCTACCTTCCGTGACAGTCACTTTTAGGAATTAATATAAATTGCTAGCTGCCTTTGTCCTTTAACTTATGACAGTGGGATTTTTTGTTTTTCATGTAGGTTAAAATAATCTAACTTCATAAATAAAAGATGCAAGTTGTACATTTAGCAGAATGCCTGTACTGTTACTTCCATACTGCAGCTGAGCTCTAGTGTTTCCAGTCTTACTGCATCTGAATGGGCTGGCACCTCAAGTGCAGCATCATTTTGTTTGCCCTGAGTTTATTCTTATTGCTATAGACATATGAATATTTTCAGCTGGAAAAACAGGCATTCTAAGCACAGGGGTCTTTGATGTGTACTTTGTACTTTTTGCCCAACCAAATCGAGTGCAGGAATATTTAAAAATGAAATGTAACTAGGTCACTAGGCGAGACTTTAATATGTATCACCATTTTAGCAACAATCACTTTCTAGGAGCCCATCACCAGATTTCCTTCGGCTGCAGTCATTACAAAGCCTAGTGATCATTCCACATTCCCATGTGCCATTCTTCATAATATAGAATAAACAAATACATTTTTGAACTCCAGCTGCAAGTGAGTGGCACCATGTCAGAAGAGGTGAAGACTCTTGGCTTTATACTATGCTGAGAGAAACTAAACCTGCTCATATGACTGCCTTGAAGGTAAAATGGGAGACGGAGCTGGGTATGGTAGTTTCAGATAAGGCTTGCGAAAAGGTCTGTCTGGAAGCACACAAACGTTCGGTGAGTAGTAAAACCCAAGAGACCAACTTTCAAATTCTTACACTTGGTATCGGACTCCTGTACTCCTTCATAAAATGTATTCCAATTTATCCAATGTCTGTTGGAGATTTAGATCTGAATTGGGGTCCTAGACGCACATTTTGTGGTCCAATCTTTTTGAAGACGCATACATGACGTGATTCGGCAAATTACAGGAGTGACTCTGACATTTACCCCAGCAGTTTATTTTTTTACATATCCCAGACCAGGATAATGTCAGCCCCACAAAATCATTACATAAACACTTGAATAATGCGGCATGGCCACTCATACCTAGGTTATGGAGAGACACTGGTGCCCCTACAGTACTGGGGTGACTGAACCAGATAGATTACATATGTGAGATGGAGGAACTTCTCTTTACCAAACAAGATAAACTCAACAAATTCTCTAAGATGTGGGCACCTTGGAGGCTATTTGTGAGTGGTGATTTGTATGCGAGCTTTAGATCCAGTCCTTGATTTAGACCTTGCTTTTTGTCTAATGGCCATGACAGTGAGTATGGCCTGCGGTGGGGGATGTCTGCATATACTCCAGTGGGAGATTACTGTCCTAGTGTTGAGACACAGTTGGTGTCTCATCCTTTCTTTTGGTCATGTCTTTCCTCTCTTTTCCCCTTTCCACCCTTCTACCCCTCTTTTCTCTCTTACCCTCTTTTTTCTGCATTCCCTATTTGTGCTTTCTTTCTCCCTTATCTCCCTTCTTCCTTTTCTCTCTTCTGCATGCATCTTTAGAACACTCTAGGGTTTTAAACCCTTGTTCATCATCAGAGGGGTGTTTTTATTTTATTTTATGCCGTCTATGGAACATGTCCCAATGGTATTTTCATGAGCTTTCTTCAGATATAGAGGGTAATGAGGGACGTAGAGCTCTGACCGCCCCTTTTGGTCCGGTAGCTCTTTTGACAATGGGTTACCCTCATTCTCATATTACTGGGCAGTTACGTCTCCTAGTGGAGGTTCTTTTCCCCTTTTCTATTATTTTTGTCTGCTGTTTATGACTGACATAAGATTGCTTTTCTTTTATATATTGTTGTTCCTACATTGTTGTCTATGTATGTTTGAAAAGATTTAAATGGAAAAAAAAAAGAAGAGGTGAAGCCAAAATCTACTGGGGGAAAATTTCATCTCTTGTCTTTATAGCCGTACTCTGGGCAAAAAAGTGTTCTTAACCCTTGCAGTGGGGCTACCCCAAGCACTGCAAGAGTTAAGTGCTCATTTTTTCACTCATCCGATCCTCAGAGTTGGCTTGCTCTTAGACCATTCCCTGAAGCCAGTCTCCTCATCCACTGCAGAGGTCTAAGGATCCCTGAGTCATCACATTCTATATACAGTGTACAGGATGTGAGTACACCAAGGGACATACCATTTTTTGTCTCAGGCTGGAGTTCAGCTTTATAAGATATTGTCATGTGAAAAGGTAAGTACATCATAAGGAAATTGTTAACATTTTCAACATCTTTGTCAAGAACATCTTTGGCCATTTTCGTCAAACAGTGCCTACAGATAAAAGTGATATACTTGAAAAAGACACAAGCTCAATAGATGTAACAGCACAATGTGGAAAAAGTTAGTGCACCCTTGGCTTCAGAAGCTGATATTGCCCCCTTTTGCAGAATGGATTTCTTGTTGGTGTTTGTCATAACTTCCAACTAGTCTTTGACATCAAGTGAAATTTTAGACCAATCTGCCATTGAAAAAGTCTTCAGTTGCAAGATGTTTATGGGTTTCCTTGCATGAACTGCCCATTGCAAATTCCCCCGGGTCCTGAAGCAGCAAAACAAACTCCAAACCATAAAATTCCCACCACCAAGCTTCACAGTTTGTATGAGGTTTTAACTGAAATTCTATATTTGGTTTGGAACAAACTACTGTTACTATGACAAGCAACTCCATTTTTGATTCATCGTTCCACAGCATATTGTTCCAGAAGCCCTGACCTTTGCTTGTACCATGGCCAACTTTAGCTTGTTGTAACGTTATTTTTAAGCAGCAAAGGCTTTTTCCTGGCATACATTCCATGAGGATTAAGCAGGTGCAGTGTCTTTATGATTGCAGACAGGTTCCACGTGCAGACATACTAAGGAGGTTCTAATCATTGGCACCTATTCTGGAACACCTGACTCTAATTGTATTGGTTTTTAAAGCGATGGTAAATGTTTGTCTGTTAAAATGTTGAAAAAGGCAATAATTTCCATGGGGTGTACTTACTTTGTTATATGACTGTAATAAAAATGGAGGGTGATTGACACCAGCCCCCATTTTACCTTAAGGTAATATGATTTACACATTGTTTCTGCAGTACCAGCATAAGTAAAAATACTTAAAAGTACCCCATGCATGAAATTGCCTGAAGAGGCAACTGTCTGTGTTGCCTATAGTGACCACAGTATCATAATTGTGCATGGTTTACAATCAATTCATAAAAGAGAAATTCTGATCGCTATGTGCAACTAATCCAGCCGTCTTTCAGCAATTTTCATGCATGTGGCCCACTGTATCTAATAACACTGAGAAGAAAAACACGCTTTGTTGTTTGTACTAATGTCTGCCATAAATGATACTATATTACTTTTTTTGGGCCCCAAACTAACAACGGGATATTGTTTTTCTGAACATAGCCAGAAATGTTGTCATTGCACCCTCCGAAATCGCATTTTCCAGCTTCAACAAACAGATCCTTTCTATACTCTGACAGTAACATTATAAAAAATACTTCCTGGCATTTCTAAAAGGTCACAAAACGAGTAGTTATGGAATAATGTGATTCATATTTAGGGAATTGTAATGACTAACTCAGACTATAGCTGTTATCATGACTGCCAAATGCTGACCAGGAGGCTCAGGAGCCAAGGGTAGAATTTAGCTACACAAGGAACTGGAGCAATTCATTTTTCATCTCAGATGTGCTTTGTCTTCTGTGCCCCTAATCTGAAACAGTTAAACAGTCACAGGATTTTGTCTTAAATAGAGAAAACAAACTAAAAGCTTTTTTTCTACCTGTCAGCATTTTTTTAATCCTGTACACTGAGCTGTGCACAGGTCAGAGCACAGACCCTGAATGCGGAGATAAGGTAACTCCTATGCGCGTGTGCAGGTCATAAGTCTTTGGTGTCTGGCCAATCAAGTGGCTGAATGCTCAAAACCTGGAAGAAGAGAGATTGTGCCCAGTGACAATTATCTATCCCAAACTGCATTAACAACTGTGGATTCTGAATACCAAAATTACTTTGCGCCAATATTCAGCGTGCGGTGAGCACTATAAATAGTGAACACTAAATCAAAATGAATACAAATAAATGTGTTGCGCTTAGCTCCTAAATAAATTTCTAAATATCAAATATGAATCACAGTGAAAAATATCCATACAATGAATCTGAATATAAACTGTATATAAAGTGTCCAGATGTGCACTGGCTTCCCCAGTACAATTAGCAACCCAGTTTCTAGTTCCAATATATGTGAATCAAATCAGTCAGCCAACAGCTGTGAATGTAAAACCCTGTCTGCCTCATAGGGAAAAGGGATCTGCAATATAAGACCTTTGGAATAAGGTCTTGTAATCAGGTGAGTGGCTCTCTGGAGGGTTACGATGGTAGCAGTTTTGGATTGTGGACACTATGAACTTGTTGGCGTGCGTGGATCACTGCACTTGACAATTTTAACATATATTTGAACTAGAGACTGGGTTGCTAATTGTATTGAGGACACAAATGCACATTTGGACACTTTAAGGCGTCATTCACACGAGAAAAGGCATCTGTAATTATGTGCAAACTCAACTTGTACAGGAAAACTTGGCCCTATCCCCTGTGATGAAGGTACTTGTTCACGCCCTTCTTCTTATAGGGTGACAGCTATCAGTCCCTGTCTCCCAATAGTGCTCCTGCATTTTCACCCTGTCTAATTAAAGTTAAAAGTGGCTTTTTCGACACACATTATGATGGTATAGTCCACGGATCCCTCATCTGAGAAATAGTCCAGAAACCTCATCTGAGAAATGGCATGCATCATTGCTGGAGTGCATGTAGACAGGAAGTAACTGCCAAAAAGCCACAGGAGAACAGCACCAATAAGATTCAATAAAGTATGAAATAAAAGGTGAAGGTGAAAGTACTTTTTTTTTTTTTAAATGGCCATTTAATATTACACTCAGTACTTCAGTTAGGGTTTACATTAACTTTAAATACTTGGATTTTATATATCTTTCATTAAAATTACACAGTTAAAACCAGAACTCCAGGAATTACAAAATATGATAACCTTTGTGCGCCTCCCCACACTGCAAGGGTTAAATGCTTGTTAAGTCTAGTAGAAGAATTATGTGTAATACTAACCTTATTCCTCCCTCCAGCAGGCTCCCTCCATCTGTGCGACCAGTTTCCCAAAGCCTCTTCTCTAAGGCGCTCATTGGCAGTCACACACTGACATCAAGTACAGTGCAGGGCCAATAGTCCTGCATTGTACATGGGAACATTATTAAACCTTATTCCTCTACCCCTAGAGTTTATGAACATTTAACAAGGGTATTTGTTTTTATATTTCCAGAGTTTAGCTTAAAATGACTTTCAATTGTGTTGTTTCATGACTCATTATATAACTGTTGATTACTATATTATTTAAAAAGAAATTGGCAGAGTATCAAGCAATAGTTATGTGGCAATGTTGTTGAAAGACATGTAGAGAACCCAAGACAGATTAATGACTTTTTGAAAACAGAAGTATAATTGATTTATTTTGAGTAACACAATAGCCATGGATACGCTGCAAATATGATACTCTGGTATATGTTTTTAGTATAAATTTAATCTGCAGTGTTCAAAATGGTTTATAATTCACAATTCTCTTGACAAATCCAAAAACTGAATAAAGGTGACTAATTTAGCCAAAACAAAGCGCTTCTGTTCAATGAGGAGTAGAAGCCCTACATGACCAATAAATCATTTGTCTGAATTCAACAGTCCATTCTCATTTATTAGACAAGTACTTTAGAAAAGCATTTTTTTTTCCTCCTTGTATGTACAATATGTACTCTATTAGAGTCTTGTTCAGCTATAAAGATGTGATTTGGCAAGATGAAAATGGGTCAGGAATAATAAATACAATAATTTGTCTTAGATTAAGGCCTTGTTCACACCAAGCGCGGAGCAGGTGCAGAGCAGAGCAGTTACAGACCGGAACAAAACTGCGTCCAATGTATTCCAATGGTATTTTTAGCTCCAGTTCACATTGTAGCGTTCCGTTCCAGAGCAGGTAAAAAAACTGCAGCAGGCCCTATTTTACCTGCACTGGACCTGCTCTGGAACGCATGCAAACACATCAAAAATGCATCAAAACGCCTGGAACGAAAGCCCATTTTAAACTAAAAAAAATTTTTTTTTTTAACCAAAAACGGCCCGGAACGCATCAAAAACGAGTCAAAAACGCAGCACAACCCACTGCACTGCATGTGCATAAACCTGATTGGATCTGCTCTGCATTTGGTGTGAACAAGGCCTAAAGCTTGAGGGTCAACTAACTAATACAAGGTTTTCTTAATAGTATTGCTACCTATAACCTATGACAAAGTCAAACTCAGAAGGTCAGTCTACCCAATTCCGACATTGCAAGACCAGAGCTCTCTTTTTTGTGCCCTTTCACTGAATGAGAAGCAATACCAAAGTTATAAAAAGTTCCTAGTGATGAATGTACAATGCAATGTACAGAGTTTATCCGTTTTTGTAATGTTATGCGCAGTTAAGTAGTTTGTGTTACCTGGTGTGCTAAAATATTGGCAGCAGTTGGCTGAGAGGTGCGCCAGTTCACCAAAAATCTGACATTGCAAGTTCTTTGTATCACTGTACTAATAAGTGAAATTGAGGGTTCTCATTTCCCCTAAATTTCAGCAAAAATCGGGAGATTAATAGAGAAGCTGATGGTTGTAGCAGTTTTTAAGGGCCCAAAGGGCTCTAAATGGCTTCTTGGGTTTACAGATGCTCTTTTCAACAATACTGAAAAGTAAAATAGAACAATTAAAGCAACATCACACAAATGACAATCAAAAACACACACAAAAAAAAATACAAACACTCAATGAAATAAACTAAGCCAACCCACCAAAACAATATGCCTTCTTATTAAAGAAAAAACAATAAATACAGAAGAACTCTAGGTACATAAAATTCTAACCCCTGAGGAGCTAACATAATGGAGTTATACTCACCCGAATCACAATCCCAGCTGGCTCCTAGACCAGTCCCCTGCTGCCTGTCTGCTCCTTTGCTGCAGTGATGGTATGTCCCTCAGCATCCTGAAGTCCAATACACTGTATCACTAAACCATAGAGTGCCGGGGCGGAGGGGGAGAGAGGCTAAAGATTCAGATACATACACTAACTGCATTTAAAATAAATTTCATTATTTTTAATGAATGCACAACTGTATTACAGCCTTCAAGATCCAAGGGGAACTTAAGGTAGGGGGTCAAGGTGGCACCACACTTGGATTTTCTGATTCATTTAATGTTGTTTTGATATCCAACTGGAATTCAGCTTTAACCGCTTGAAGACCAGGGGGTCTATTCACCAAGCTGCCGAGGGCAGCCGAAAGGGGTCTCCAAGACCCCTAATGTCACCTAGGACCCCCCTGAAGAAGCTGATGAAGCAGAGATCTGCTTCATCAGCTTCTCTCCAGCATCTGAAGCTGGAGAGTGACACGAGAATGCGGAAGTGATGTAATATACACCACTTCCACATTCTGACAGCGGAGAGGGGACTGGAGGGAGATCGTGAACCGACCTCCCTCTTATCCCCTGTGACACAGACAGTATGCTGGTCCTGGGCTCACACCAGAGCCCGGGACCAGCTTGACAGCGGGAGGGGGGGGCGCGGAGGGGGGGGGGGGGCACGTCACGGGACCTCATACAAGCAATCCGCCGGCTCTATAGCCGGTGGATCACTTGTATATTAACGGGCATCGCTGCCTGTTTTTAAATAGCGGCGATTTCCCGCGCGCAGCGCGCCCGAGTGGGCGGATGTAACAGGACGTGTATACACGCCCAGTTACATCCAAGAAGCTCCCGGACGGCCGTGTATACACAACGGCTGGCCGGGAGGTAGTTAAAGATACTGAAGCCAATCTGTCTTCCAAGTCTTGTATAGAGTAATCTGATTCAAACTGAAAAAAATTTGCTTGTGGGAAATACAGTCACATCATATCTGATCTATAGTGTTAAAAAATAAATAAGCATTCTCAATGTTAACAAAGGCCTGAATGTGTCAGAAGATTAACTCTAGTGCTGAACGTTGCTAGAAAATTGGCAATCAATATTATACGTTTTTGTTTTTTTAAATATAGACTTTCTTTGTAGAACCTTATGATCACACAATGCTTACTCAAACCTTTATGTTTACACAATCACCAAATTCAGGGCTTCCAGAGTAGCAATAAACAAAAGGGTCATTTGGTAAGTATAAACTTACAACTTCCTCAATTATTTACGCCATAAAGATGCACGCCTGTGGACAACTGCACTTCTATGTGGCTTAGTGGATGAAAGCAAGCATTTGAATGACTACAACAGAATTGTTTTGTTTTATATACTTGCCAGAGATGTGCCTTTCACTTTTCCTCTTCTAGCTCTTCCAGAACTCAACCGGAAAATGGTTTTTTTTTTTGTTAAAAAAAGTAACGTGCTAATCAAGCTCAGTTTTTCCCTGCATACTGTATACATTGTCACATGTGTACAACATATGGGCAATAATACATTGCATTTGTTCCATCTTACACTGGCAGAAACATTAAATATTAAGTTTCCTTAGCAAATGTCTCCTAGGCAGTGACTTCTAAGTGTTGGCAATTAATGAATCACCACTCTATGTATACACACAGAATGCAAATCATTCTTTCTTCTTTCATTTTTTTATGTTATTCTTGACATTTTCGCTGCAATGTTATCTATAGTTAAGTAAGGATTCTACCAGGGAAAACTCTATTTTAATATGATTATTATAATCTCCCTTTTTCTCTCCACAAGTACAGTGGGGTCAAATCAAAATATGCTATTTCACCAAGTATTTTGTGAACTTCATATTTGACAGTGTTTGAATACACACTGACATGATCATCTTTACAGTGAATGAAGAGCACCATAGTAGCCCATGTTGCCCTGCACTTAAAGTGACACTAAACTCAGGGGTTACATCTTAAAAATGCATTCAAAAACCCTATTAACAAAAATGTATTTTATTTGTGTATCACTCGGCAATCGATCCTCAAATTATATTTATAGAGGATTTATATAGCGCCAACAGTTTGTGCAGCACTTTACAATATAAGTACAATTCAATCACAATACAATTCAAGACAAGATGGTAAGGAGGGCCCTGGCTATGAGGGCTTATAATCTAAAAGGGAGGGACAAGTGATACATGAGGAGGTAGGGGTGAGGGGATGAATTGTTTGAGAACATGATGGTTGAGTGGTTAGGTTGAGGTGGGATAGGCTTCCCTGAAGAGATGAGTCTGAAGGGATAGCCTAAAGGCAGTCAGAGTGGGAGATAGATGGACAGGTTGGGGTAAAGAGTTCCATAGGATGGGAAAGACTTTAGAGAAGTCCTGGAGGTGAGCATGGGTGGAGTTGACGAGGGAGGTGGAAGGCAGGAGGTCTTTGGAAGAGCGGAGGGGGCGGTTCGGGTGATACTTTGAGACAAGGTTTGAGATATAGCCGGGGGCAGAGTTGTGGATGGCTTTGTAATTCATTGTTAATATTTTTAATTTGATAATTTGGGCAATTGGAAGCCAGTGCAGGGATTGGCAGAGGGGGGTTGCAGACACTGAGCGTTTGGTCAGGTGAATGAGTCTAACAGCAGCATTCATGATAGACTGAAGGGGGGATAGCCTGTGTAGAGGTAGGCCAATGAGGAGGGAGATGAAATAATCAAGACAATAATAAGAGATAACAAGTGAGTGAATGAGTAATTTAGCGGTTTCATTGGTGAGGAAGGGGCGTATTTTGGAAATGTTGTGAAGGCAGCAGGATTTGCATAGTGATTGGATGTGTGGAAGAAAGGTGAGGACTGAGTCAAGGATGACACCTAGGACCTTGGCATGGGGGAAGGGTTGGATAGTTGTGTTATCAATCTCAAGGGAAAAGTTGGGGGAAGGTGCACGGGCAGGAGGAAATATCATGAGCTCAGTTTTTGAAAGGTTGAGTTTTAAGAATCATCTCTAAATTGGTGCTGACACTGTCCTTCCTTCTGGAGCATTAGCAAAAGATAGAACGATACTCACAAAAGAGTAGATGACAGTAAGCCTTCAAAGTCAGAAGTTGGTCGACAGACTTAACAAAAACGAGACACAGCATGTAAGAGCTGCAAACAGATGTCAGATCCTGTGTAGCTGCTTTGGTTAACTCGTTTCTGGGGCCACGCCCCCTTCCTCAGAACCCAAGTAGCCACCACTCCAAGCTTGCTCACGTGATAGACTACAATCTCAATACAAATGAGTAAACTAAACGTGTGATTGTAGTCCATTACGGAAACAAGTTACATTTTTGTTAATAGTTAAGGTACTTGAATGCATTTTTAAGATTCAACGCCTGAGTGTCACTTTAAGTAAGTCTTCCTACTGTAGGAGAGAGTTCCAGATCAAAGATGAATATTGCAGCCTGAGCTGCTGTTTGTTTTTAATAACAATTGGGGGATATTGTTAATTCCTTTTAATTCAAGGATTTTTTTGTAATTAAAAACATTCTCTGAATTTGGGTTTTGAAAGTTCTATTGTTGCAAGGAAAGTAGTTAAAAGAGTTAAATGGTTGTGCGGTCTTTTCAACAACTCATTATCTAGAATGATAGCCTTCAACTAGTTTACTTCTTTGACTTTCCATATTGTTCCTGAATCGGTGGTTCAGAAATCTTCAAAGCCACATACAACCAGACAACTAGTTTTTCAAAAGGTCAACAATTGCAGCCTACATATAACTCTCAAAACATCTGTCCTATAAACGGTTTTATTTTATAGAGGCACTCCAATGAACATCTCAGAAATATACTTAGGTGTAAACATATTTGGACATGTATTATAGGTGAAGATAGGTAAACCAGCATTGTTAACAGAACTCCAGTATTGTGTCTAGTCTACAAAGTCTTGCCCAGCTATCATTGTGCCCGTCTGCAGTCATCATCCACTATGTACTTATAGAGGCCACTTGTTGGTACATGAGAAACAGAGCCTCATCTCATGTCACCCATAGAAAGAACCTCCTGAGAAAAAGATTATTACCTTGGCTCTGACAGCAGTAACACAAGCAATGTAGGACATTCTACAATTCCTCTCTTTGCTACAATGCCAGTTTCCAAAGTGAGAGTGAAAGAATGCAGAAAATTCGTCTAGTCATACTACTCAGAATTGGTTAAAGCTACAAATAAAAGCATTAGCTAGTAAAATATATATTGACTTTTGCCTTTAGGAATTTCACTATTCTACTGCAGATATACTATATAAAGATGAGTGAAAAGTTAAAGGGGAAAGGCAGTCATAAACAGGAGCTGATCATGACAAATCTGAGGCCTGACCTCAGTTCAAAACTTCTCTTGATTTGTAGATTCTGAACACTTTTTTTCCCAAAGCTCCCCAGATCATTCACATCAAGGAATGTTTGTATGATTTAACTGTATTTTGATTGCAGTTCCAAGAAAAAGACCCCATCTTGGTCTTAGAATTAAAGCCTCTAATGCGCTTTTTTCCTTTTCTTTATTCTACATTACCAGCCGAGGATATTTACTGCTCTCTTTTTCCTCCCACAGATCTGTATATTGTTACAGTAAGCTGGCAGAAAATCAAGGTTCTTTTAATTTACAATACAGTATTAACAGAGTGTGATGTCATTGAATCAATTCTGCTTGATCTTTTCACAATATAAATCATGTTTATCCAATTAGCGCCTGTGATAAACAATGATGTGGCTTTTATAGACCACTTACATAAGAGTAGGAAGAAATAATGTATAAATTATATGTGCAATGATGTGTGTCCTGCCCATAATTATGCAGTAGTAGGGGCATTGTAATAGGCATGGCTTTGTGAAATACTTTGGAATCAATGTTCATTGGCAAACCGCAATGCGTTGTGTGGTGTTCAATGCTGTATATAACACTTTACAAAAAATTACTGAACTATTCACTAGGTCTATAAACATAAACTACAATATGTATTCATCAACACTTGTAGGGACCCAGCCCTAAGTTGTTGTGTCTCTAACTAAATTTAGAGTTCATTGTTGTTATGCTGTAACCAGCCTAAGCTTTACTTGCCTTTTTCTTGGCTCCTCCCTAATTTCAGTGGGTTGATTGCTTTTGCCTGTTACTGTGAAGGGGGCTTCAGTAAGAGTTGTGAATATGCATCTGAGCCAACCAATTTCTGAGGTCCTTCTTCAGAGGTATAGTTTGGAAACATGATAACAATTTAGGGCAGCTTCCCAGTTTGTTCTCTCTTCTCCTGGGCTTGGCCTAGGCAGGATGTGTATCTAGGGTGTCTCTATACTAGGGCATTGCCTCAGCTTGCAGCATGTGCCAGGGGCCCAAAAACTTAAGTTTTCTGCTGGAGTGGATATCTGGAGGAAGCTGGGCAAGCAACGTATCTTCTTGCTGAAGAGAGCTCCAGGGGAGCTTGGTAAAAGCTGCCATCTGGACATTGTAAGAAGGATTCATTGCCCACAGATCAAAGTATCCTTTACTACCAATAGAGAGTCAAGAACCAGGTTTAGTAGAGAGATATCTGCCTGGCTGCTCTCACAGGGTCAGCAATTACCTAGAGGCTGCTCTTAAAGGGCATACTATTCCTACTATTGCTACTTCAGAGTGCCTGTCATCTGTTTGTGCTCTTTTGGGTATCCCATAAAATGTTCTCTTCTAGAATTGAGTTCAGCAATAACAGTTAAAAAGAGTGAAGTGACTGGGTCCAACTTATCATTTGCCCCCACCATACACCAAGGATCAGACCCTGAGATTAAAATGTTAGCCTGCCTCACCACTTAGGGATCGCGCCACATTTCCCTAACAGGAGAAATGCTAAACACTGTTAAAAACATTTACATTTATTAAATGTGATAAACTTCTTGCCATGGGAACAGACACCTTTCTCAAAGTCAACTGCTTATTCAGCTATCAATTTAAAAATATTCTAGGTAGCCTCTGATAAGCCAAGTTTGGTCAAGTTGTAGTCATTTATACCCCAATAAAATGAAGATATATGGCAATTATTTGCCCAGCTTGTGGCAAACTGGGTATGGAGCAACACCTTCACTTCAAGCAGGTCTCTAAATTTCTTTTTGTTTAATTGACCATTTTTTTTGCTTTTTTTTCACTGCAAAGCTTACCCTATCTCCAGAGCTGTCTGCTGCAAAAACACTCCACTGCTGGTCACTGGTCCTTTTCCAGGTTGAATGGTGGCCAAAGCCAATAAACCAGCCCAGACTGTCATGGACACACACCCTGGGGTGCATCACCACATCTGCCTGGGCTCACAGTGCCACTCTGTGTAGTAGTGAAGATTGCTCATCTAGGAGAATGTCATGGAGTCAGGGAGAATATCAGGGCATCTGCCCATGTTTTGTGATTCAAAGTCTCTCATTCCCTTGCATTGTTAGAGAGTCCTAAAATGACTGCTGAGAACATCAGGGTACACTTTTTCTTGCTATACCCCATTCCCTCGTCCTCATTTTATTTACTAATTAGTAGCTATGAGCTTCATGTTAAACCAGGGTAAACCATGAGTTTGATCCAATGTCTAGCTGTTCACAGGTCAAGAAAATGTCGAACTATTGTGATTGCCGCCAAAACAGCCATTACCAAACGTGCACTTTCTTGCCATCTTGCAGATGTCCTTGAAGGTTAGAGGTTAGGTGCCTATGCAGCTTCTATCATGCAGATTAGATAGAGATTTAGCAGTTTTAACAGTGACAGTTAGAAGCTGCTGCTGATAGCTAAAAAAAACATATCTCTGTATTTACATGTAGTCACAGACACACTCACGGAAATGATTTTAACATTTTACAGCCGATTGGGGAACTATTTTAAGTGTTATCAGGGACAGTTACATGTTGGTGGTCATTGCTGAAAACATCCATATTTATTTTGAGACAGATGGATTGATTTACAAAAGGCAAATAAGCTATTTACGTTGTAAGGGAAAGCTCAGGGAAAAATGTCCTGAAAAGTAAAACTTCTCTTGCAGAGTGAACAGACCGGGCACATACCCAGTACATTATATAGGGTGTTTTTCTGGATATAAATTATACTGTAATGGTAATTTCTACATTTGCTTAAATTGTGTTTTGAGCACAATTTTATTAAAAATGGGAACATACTAATTAGGGATGTACCGAAATATCGGCAGAAAATGGCAGTTTGGGCAAAATGCTGAAAGTGCCATCTTTTGGCAGGAATTGTGATGCATCCATAGCTTCTCTCCTCCCCGCTGTGACACAGCGCAGCATCCAACAGACAGGAGAGAAACTGTCAGGACGCCAAGCGGGGCGGGAGGAGAGCACTGTTAGAGTGTCACAGGAGGCTGAGCTCTCCTCCCGCACCGCCCCCTGGTCAGCCTCATGTAACAGATTAGGAGGGCAGTGTGGAGGTGTGTCACATGAGGCTGAGCTCTCCTCCCACACCACCCCACTCAGCCTCCTGTAACAGATCAGGAGAGAAGTGTGTGGGCGGAGTCAGCTGTCATCTGTCACAGGAGGCCGAGCAGGCAGTGAGGAGGAGGAGTCAGCTGTCAAATGAGACCGAGCTCTCCTCCCCGCACTGCCCGCTCACCCTCCTGTGAGAGCCGATCCAGGACGGAGAGTGGGTACAAACATTCAGCGATCAGTGATCGCTGAACGTTTCTAAATGATTGGACATAGAATTAGTTACTATGTACTAGTTATGAATGAATAGGAAGTGATCTACATCACTTCCTATTCATTTATGATTGAGTACATAGTAACTCATACTATAGCCACAATTTATTAATGAACAGGAACACTCAGTATAGAGGATTTCTGTTCATTCAGTGCTGGGGCGGCAGAAAAAGAGATTGGGTACTCGGTGTCCTCAATCTCTTTTTCTATTTTAAAAGGGAAATATCAGGGATATGTTTAGACCCCTGATATTTCACCGAAGCCCCAAGTAGTAAAGTTAAAAATAAAAACATTTAATAAAAATAAGTTAAAAATTATTAAAAGGTTAGAAAAAAAAAATTTCGGTTACGGTTTTCGACCTGACATTTTTTTTGTGTGATTTCGGACTCAAAATTTCATTTCAGTGCACCTCTAATATTAACTACAATATTTTGTGTACTTTTTATAGGAATAAATGATACTGTAATGTTAAGGCTTGAGTGCAAATATATTAAATCTGAGACGGTACACAATACAATATTTGGGTTGCTTTTTTCTGCGAATAAATTATACTGTAATGTTGATTTCTACATTTAAAAATGTCTATTGGGGACCCATTTCAAATTGAGGCTTGAGCACACTTAATATAATTGTGGGAAAGCTCTTACTACAATATTTGGGGTGTTTTTTCCAAGAATAAATTACACTGTAATGTGGATTTCTACATTCAAAAATAACTGTTGGTGGACCTGTTTAAAATGGTGTCGAGGACTAACAAGTTTTACACTGCAAGCAAAAAAACTTTATTGTGGGCTTTTTTTCTGGGAATAAATGGCACTGTAATGTTAATTACTAGATTTTACAATGTCTGTTGGTGGTCTTAATCACATTTGGTGGACGAAATAGGAGAGTTTTTGAAGTCAATCTCTACAGGAACTGCGGCAAAGAGGTAATTTGCTGTAGTACCTTGGAGTGGGGTGCATTGTGCTCCCTCTTGGATGGTAGGAGAGATCCCCAGGCAACATTCAGCATCAGCATCAGCATGTGTCATTTAATTTAACAATAACAACTGCTAATTTGTGTACAATATTTTCAGATTTTGTTAAGGATATATAAGGCTTTTATTTGGTACACTGTTTTACCTTTGATATTTGTTTTACATTTTTTAGTTAATTATTATTTTTAATAATGCAATTATATCTGACAGTTACACTGTTAAATTGATGACAGAAAAGATGAACACTAGAGCCTGAAGATGGCAGAATTAATCTGCAGGCTTTACATTTTGTCAATAAAGCCCCCAGCTTGCATGTGACCACAATGTCATAGCAGACATAGTGATCACATGATCAGATTCTGATGGGGTGGCTCTATTATGCTTTTTGGTAATGTGGAACCTTGTGGCGCAGGAAATACTAGAGAAGATTCTAATATGTATCAACGACTACTTGAAGCTAAAGTCCCACAGTCTGTGGAGAAACTGGAGTTAAAAGAGACCAGGTATTAATAGTAAGTTAACCATAAATACCCCATAATTGAATATAAACTATATTAGGTAGGGATGCACCGATACCAAGCACCGTACTCGGTATAAGGACAAGTACAGATACTTTTCCTGCTCCAAGACTAGACTAGAGAAAAATTCAAAAGTTAGGAGGCAGCTGTTATTTGTAAGGAGACCACAGAGCTGCTGGGATTTGTACATCTCTGTTTTAATGTATGATTTTGTTTTTATAAATATATATAAAGGGAAGCACCAATACCATTTTTGTGAGTACAAGTACTGATACTTGTCCAGGTACTTACAAGTACTAATACATTTTTGTTTATTGTCATGTGACAGTTTTCCTAAAACAATAAAGATTAATGATTTCAGGACAGTGGTGGAGCGCCAGAGCCAGGTCCCAGCTGCAACCGCTGCAACCCTGGTAGTTCTCATGAAAATGCCAAGTATCGGCACTAGTACTCGAAAAGTATCGGTGCATCCCTAATTTTAGCAATTAAATAAATTAAACATTTCTGAACTAGCAGTGCTCACCAAGAGTGGAAGTGAGTGAAGGAACGCTTCAAAATGCTTTGATACAAATTGTTGACGATCATCTGTAATGATTTCCAATGCCAGTTCCTACCACAAAACCACAAAAACCATTGTACAAAATTTGTGATGTCCACTTTGAATGGTATGACACCTGTGCTAGTAATGTCTGGGCACTTTCAGTGCACATCAAGTAGCACTCAGTTTGTGATTTCTGATTTCTACAACAAAAGCACATCTTGCTGGTTCTGGCATGTAATGCATTGTCCCAGTCTTGGATGACCAAGGATTTATTTCCAGTGATTAAAGTGTGTGACCGAATACATCAAACTCAACCAAACACAGGTTCCCCTATTTTTCTACACTTCATCTTGCTTCACACGTTAGTAAATACAACCCTACAAGTGTATCCAGTTCAGTAAGTATTTATTCTCTAAGTTTGTTGTTGTTATTATTATTATTCATTTTTCATTAAAGCTGCCTTTTCAGTTGTCTGGTCTTCGTCATTTTGTCTTGTATGTAGCCAGATTAGCAGAGGATGAACAACCTACTCACTGCAGGATCCTTCTGCAGAAGGATCCTGCAGAAATTAACTCTGTCCAATAAAGTATATGGAGCAGGTTAGAAATAATTTTCCAGAGCCCGTACAGTAGCAGAATAGAATGAGTTCTCTTTTAAAGAAGAGAAAATATGAGTCCAGAAAATGAAGGCATAAGGCTTTCTTTCTCTCAGAGGAGGCTCCATCCAGGCCAGATGACAGTAAACAGACAAAATAATGTTTTATACCAGAGACCTTGAGGCACTGCAGGATCTCCGGGTGCTGCAGAACATTTCATGGGAACAAAAATAAGGTTTAGGTTTTATCTGAACACAATATGTATTCTTCGCAAACTTTCTTACACTCACTGCAGGAATATTTGGATATGAGTTTTACATCTAGCAATCAAAAGTGAACTTTAATTCCAAATTTGAATCAGTTGTGAAGCTTCCTTATTGTTACAAGTGCTTTTGTTGAGTCATTGCCATAGAGCACGGCAGCATTTTCCAAACTGGTCATTAGGCGAAACGAATAAGGAATGATTCACAGTTGCCTCTGGCTTGCAGATTTCAGACAGACCTCTCCTGGAATATGCAGATAACCTAGAGTTGCTGGATCTTGTCCTGACTGTCATCTACTGGATTGCAGCAAGCCCACACTGCACTCTCCACACCTGGCCTCACTAACAGACTTCAAAAAATCCAGTGCCTGATCAATGGGTTCAGTTAGGTACTAGTTTTTCCACACAAGTTTAGATTTCTTCTATAATTCAGTAATTCTATAATTCAGTATTTTTTGCCTACTCCAAGCTATTCCTTTGATCACCTACCCAGAATCTAAAGCACTACAGTGTCTGTACTGCCTACTTGTCAGCTGTCTTCATTTGGCTTCCCTGTCAGTTGCACCCTGGAGCATTCGCAAAGTAATGTAAGCACTATCTGTTGCTCTGGTAAAGACCTAATGCCCAGTCTTACACTAGAGACACAAAGGGTCTGGATCTCAGGATCATTACCATAGAGTGCCTAGGCGCAAACATGCTTCAAACATTAGGTATGTTAGTGCCAGACATACCTAAGAAAGAAATGTGACTATATAAAGGGCCTAATGTGTAACACTTGCTATGCATCTTTCAGTACAAGAGATGTTTTTGGAATTTAACTGCACATGGTGGTGGAATTCATACTAAGCAAACAACAACAAAATAACCTAGAAATATCCAAAACAGCCACGTAATATTCTATGTAGTTTATCTTACAGCTTACAGTTTATCTTACTAGTTTACAGTGTATATTATCAAACTAGTACTAACACTGTGTATCAAAAAATATATGCTTTTTTATCATGTACTGTTTTTACCTTTTTTTTAACCTTTCTTTTTGTATCTTGGTGCTGCTGCCACTTCCTGTCTACATGTATGTGTAGGTATGCATTGGATAGTCACTTCTGCACCAGGGGAAATGTGATAGGGTGACAGCCAGAAGCACAATTGCAAGACTGTTTTCACTCCATAACAGGAAGTGATTTGCAGTTAACTCACTACTGTCCCTCATTTAAAGGGATTGTTCCTCATTTTGAGCCAAATCCCTCTGACCTTCTTTCCTCCTCAGTTGTATCTTTTTTTTGGTACAAATATCTATGAAAATGCCCCATTTAACTACCAAAAGTGTTATACTGCACTAAATCCTTTATCTGATCTCTTAATTACCTTGTTTGCTGTTTCAAAAAGCCAATATAAAAGAAAAAGTAATGGTGAAAAAAAATCATTTTTGGCATATAAATTCTTAATGGTCTGCATAGCTGAAGAGGGTGACAGGGGTGTGTCCAATGCTTAAATACATTGTACTGGAAGGTGTCCCTCTTTCTCATCTCAGAAAGTTGTGAGGTATCTAACCCTGTCACCATAGGGTCACAACAAAGCCTACACTGTAAAAGAAGGCACTGTATACTTAAGGGAGATCTATGAGGTGAGTGATTTCTACTCATCCTCATAGTTAGAGCTGACCTATGACAAAGAAGATGTCACAGGTCGGCTCTATCGATCGGGAAGTGAGCAGAAACATGCACCGATCTGCTCACTTCTCGATCATCTCCCTGCAGTGAGCCAAGACTGACAGTCACCACTCCCTGTAGGGATTCCGTCCCGGGTGCAGCGCTCACAGTATATCGCAGGCAATAGCCCGCGATATACTGATCTTTGGGTTATGAGAGGGCGCTAGTATATGTCCTCCCGTGACCCTAAAGAGAACTATGGGGAAAAACACTTACCCCATAGTTCTATTTTAACATTTCAACAGGATGTGTGTTCAGATTCCACCATTTTGCTGCTCCCCAGCCCCTGAAGGTACAGGTGAAACTCGAATAATTAGAATATCGTGCAAAGTTCATTTATTTCACTAATGCAACTTAAAAAGGTGAAACTAATATATAAGATAGACTCATTACATGCAAAGCAAGATAATTCAAGCTGTGATTTGTCATAATTGTGATGATTATGGCTTACAGCTCATGAAAACCCCAAGAACCCCAAATCCACAACCTCAAAAAAGTAGATTATTACATGCAATCAATAAAACAAGGATTGTACATAGAACAATATCGGACCTCTGAAAAGTAGAAGCATGCATATGTACTCAGTACTTGGTTTGGGCCCCTTTTGCAGCACTTACTGCAATTACTTTTGCACGATATTCTAATTATTCGAGTTTCACCTGTATGTAGGACTTCCAGGTGTGTCAAACATCTACTCCCACCGCAGCACACTGTGGTTTCTTTCACCGGTTCATATGTCCTGTAGAAATGTATAGGCTCCTAAGAACCATACCATGTGAAGGGAGGAGCAGGTAGTCACACTACCAGAAGCAGAAAAACAGAGAAGTCTGAAGACATAGGCCATCGAAAATGTAAGTATACAACATCTTCTGCGGCAGATTGGTGACAGGGTCACTTTAAAATGTGCTTGTATTTTTCTGTGGAAACTGTGTCTGAACTCCCACTAGATATCTCCTTCCCTTGCTTGTATGAGACAGATAAGTCATCTCTGAGGGAAACTATGCTAACTTACAGTTCTAATGGTAATGTCAATTTTTCAGTCTGCATCAGACATGCCGCTTTAAAACTGTAAGCCTGGAAGGACTGCACGGATTAACTACTACCTGTTCCCAACAGAACAAAAACCTGTTATCTAACATTTATGACGTAATCAGTTTATCAATTATATAGCATCATTCTAAGGTCCGCCTTATTTAAATTGGTATTTCCAGTCTGAAAAAGGGACAACTGCAGCTTTTCTGGTCCTTGTTTCTAGAGCAGATGTAAAACAATCTCACAACTTTTAGCCAAATGTGTTGAACATGCTTCAAAGGCCAAATAAACTTACAATCCAATCCAAAAACATCTTGAAACTCAACATATCATTTTAATTCACCCCAGATGCTCTCAATCTGTGAATGAGAATTCACCAATCAAGTGTTGAACATAGTGTGTTCACGTAAATCTACAATCAATCTGCAGACGTACTTTGTGTTCTTTCTTTTTATAAGTGCACAGAAATGTTTTTATTAGTGCATACAGAGTGTTGTCATCTCAATGATCATACTCACACAAAGTGATACTATATTTTTGGAAAGCAAGTTCAATACTACATGATGATGTCTGTTGCTTCTTGCGCTTCTCCTAATGACTACCCAACATCCAACCTTATCCTTGCAGGTTTTTTTTCAGTGGATGTAACGGTGGGAAAGTATGGTGATCCCAAAATGATCTAATTAAAGACTTCTGTTTGTCTGAATTTTTCAGTTTTATTCAGCAGAACGTTTGGAATTACTAGACAGTTTATTTTCATCATGAAAACCAGAGCTGACTTATCAAGAAATTAATAATAAAAGTGGAGGTGTTGCTAAAGGAACCAAGCTAAATGTGTTGCTTTCCTTTACCCTCAAGGTATATTATGCCTTCTCCTAAAAAAAATGGTGGCTTGCCACATCAAGATGTATATGTAGTATGGCATTGATGGACCTACATTGTACACATGCAGGCTTCCTAATGCAGAAACAGGCATATGTGCAGTAACATACTTGGGAATATGCACATAAATGGACTCTGTGACTATGCTGCCACAAACACTATTTTGTAGAATTATTCAAAACTGCTTCATGTTGGTAAATACAGGAGCCTCTTAAGGTTCACCTGTGCCCAGACAATGAACATTCAACTATTCTTGACTATCGTTAAATATACTTAACAAGGTAAAAGAGTTCTAAAACAAGCCATGCTGCAGGTACTGTATATTACTTCACCCTAAAAGATTCAGTTTATTTCTAACAGCTGACAGCTCCTGCTCCTGCTGTTTGTTTACATTAGAAAGCTAGGAACCTAGTGTATGCTGCCATAGAAAATATAGGGAGACCTATGATTTCATTGCCTTTTTTTTAACTTCGAAGATGAATTTCTCCCCACAGCTTGCCGCTTCCAAGTTAGTGAGTGCTTGTTTTAAAGTTTATTTTACTGCTTGTTGCAAATATGTAAATATTTCACTGTCCTTAGCCTAGGCACAGGTACAGTATGCTCTAAGACATCCAAGTGGAATAAAACTGCTAATACAACATTACCTTAACAAAAGCATAAAGCTGTTAGTGGAAATTGCCTAGTAAAGTCTGGAGATCTGGACACCTTAGTTGAATGATCTCACACATTCTTTTTCAAAATTTAATGAAAAAGTACAAAGTGAACTTATGTTGCTTGGGCTACCTGTTTAAACTATGCGTCTCAGCTTGCATCCTTGGAATAATAATTTCTCCTTCTATAACAGCTCACAGCTCCTGTTGGCGGTACTATAACAGAGCAGGTAGCTATTATAGCCGTGTGTCCAGGATCTAACTGAACCAAGTCATTAGGTTATGTAATCCAGCTTCTTTGCATCATGGAGTCCTTAGCTATGGGCCTACAGATATAGCTGAGAGCAAATATTGTTTTATCCTTCAAAAGAAAATCTAAATTATGCTAGCAATACCCAAAAAGGCAAACAGAAAGCGAAGGGCTATCCACCAGTATTGCCTGTGATCTCTTCTCCATCGCTGTTTTACCATGCCTTGTTCTTCACTGTGTCAATGTGTTGAGGTGACAGTCTTGACAGAGGCAGGACTTTGCTTCCTCATGTTACCCCCCTTCATGACTGGTGGATGAATATTCAAAAAGCAGCAGGAGAGTTGGAGGAAGCACAGATTCACAGATTCACAGAATTAATTCAGCAGACGGAGGAAGATGCTTGTACTGCAGGTTCTACTGCAGCTTCTACTCCAGCAAGGAAAACATTGAGCAGCAACACACCTCAACAACACACCTCACTCCAATTTCTTGTAAGACTAGCAAGCAGAGGCTAGATTATTTCACACTGTAGATATACAGCAGGAATGCCTAGGAGCAGGAAGCTAGCAGGAAGCACTGCTATTTGAGGAGTAATTCAAGGCAGAAGGTAAATCTTTCAGAGTATTGCTTAGCTACAATAAACATTTCAGATATAACCATATACAGGTGAAACTCGAATAATTAGAATATCGTGCAAAAGTAATTGCAGTAATTGCTGCAAAAGGGGCCCAAACCAAGTACTGAGTACATATGCATGCTTCTACTTTTCAGAGGTCCGATATTGTTCTATGTACAATCCTTGTTTTATTGATTGCATGTAATAATCTACTTTTTTGAGGTTGTGGATTTGGGGTTCTTGGGGTTTTCATGAGCTGTAAGCCATAATCATCACAATTATGACAAATCACAGCTTGAATTATCTTGCTTTGCATGTAATGAGTCTATCTCATATATTAGTTTCACCTTTTTAAGCTGCATTAGTGAAATAAATGAACTTTGCACGATATTCTAATTATTCGAGTTTCACCTGTAGCATAGCAAATTTTCACTTTTTTAGTTCAGGTCCACTTTATGTTTGTTGGCCTAAATACCTATAAATTATCTGTAAGAAGCAACATGACTGTATTTTTCTGTATTTAGAATGCATGATGCTTAAACTGTTTTAGGGAATGATAAAGGACTATTTAGTAGATTTTATTTGTGACAAAAGTATAAGTGATAATCAGCATGGATTTATGAAGGACCGTTCTTGTCAGACCAATCTACTAACATTCTACAAAGGGCTGAGTAGAGATCTGGATAGAGGAAAGCCAGTGGATGTGGTGTACCTGGATTTTGCAAAAGCATTTGACATGGTATCTCATAAACGCTAAATACACAAGCTGAAATCTATGGGCATAGATGAAATGGTGTGTACATAGATAGAGAACTGGCTACAGGAACATGTCCAGAGAGTATTGATAAATGGCTCTTTTTCAAATTGGTCTAAGGTCGAGAGTGGCATGCCCCAGGGTTCTGTGCTAGGCCCAATACTATTTATCCTGTTTATTAATGATATTGGGGAAGGTGTCAATAACCATATTTCTGTGTTTGCTGATGATACTAAAATTGGGAGGGTACTAGACACATGCTTCGAAATTATGACATTAGAGCAGGACCTGAATAAAATAATGGAGTGGGCAACTATATGGCAGATGAGGTTTAATGCTGAAAAATGAAAAGTAATGCATTTTGGGGTTAAAATTAGGCAAGCAGAATACACATTAATGGGTGCTCCACTAGGGCAGTCAGAAATGGAAAAAGATTTAAGCCACAGATTGAATAACGGCACGCAATGCCAGGCTGCAGCAAATAAAGCAAGCAGGGTACTGTCATGCATTAAAAATGGAATGTACTGTAGAGACAAAGCAATAATTTTGCCACTTTATAGATCACTGGTTCGGCCTCATCTTGAGTATGCGGTTCAATTTTGGTCGCCAATCCACAGAAAGGATGTCCTTGAACTAGAGATAGTCCAGAGAAGAGCAACAAAACTAATTAAGGGACTGGAGGATCAAAACTATGAGATGAGGTTGCTAAATTTAAATTTGTTCACGATGGAAGTGAGAAGATTAAGAGGGGACATGATTTTGATTTACAAAATGTTTGGTGGTGATGGCAACATCAGCAATAGACTTTTTACTGTAAACTCTCTAAAAAACACTAGAGGCCACCACCTAAAATTGGTGGAGAAAAGATTTAACCACAAAGGGTGTAGGGGCTTCTTTTCAGTCAGAGTGGTTACATTTTGGAACTCTCTGTCACAAGCCGTGGTATCAGCAGAGAGTATTGATTCATCCAAAAATTAATTAGATTCCGTCCTAAGAAACCGTAACAAGCAGGGGTACTTGTACTCTTAAAAACTAGACCACAGAGTGACTCATATACACACATGCACGCACAACACACACACACAAAGGTTGAACTTGATGGACCTGTGTCTTTATTCAACCTCAAATACTATGTAACTATGTATGTAACGTATGCACTTGTGAGCTGGACCTCATTAAAGACTCCCTCCCTTTTGTCTTACATGACAGTTACATGACAGTTATTGTGGCTGTCTTACATGACAGTTATTGTGAAAATTAGAATGACAGCAACTACTGAACACAATATACTATCTACTTTCTTTATAGGCTGTCATTCCACTGTTTAATTCCCTGTCAATGGTCTAAAGAGAACATGAAGACACTTGTTCCCAGCTTGGTTTGAAGAAAGTCATGTAAACCCTCTTAAAAGGCTTTCTTACCCCTTACTCTTTGCTGTTGCTGTTTCTACAATCAACCAGATAGGGGAAAATATAAGCAAGCATAGGTTGTAAATGTTTTACCTTAGTGTTACTCCATCACCAAGCTGTCCTTGGCGCTGGACTATGAGTGGCCTATGGTAAACACAGCTGTGGATTACTGCCATATTATTGCATCCTCTTGCAGATTATTCGGCTAGCCTATTCTTCGGAGAGTGAATTTCTTTACTTTCTGTACAATTTAATGCACATTAAATGTATTTTTGTGCTAGTAACAACTGATATTGTTCATAATACCTATTTTTGTGGGTTCCTCTGACTTCATTTTCACTAGGCCCCATTGTGCATATTTTCTTTATGTGGTTTGTTCAACAGATAATATACTTCTATTTCTGTCTTTGCAGATAAACCAGTCCTTTCATTATTTATTTGTTGCTTAACCTTGCATTCATGATGTTTCTGATCTGCATTGTTCTCACGTGCTAATGTGGTTTATTTTAACAAAAAATGAATTTGACATAATTGGGTGGTTACTAAAGAATAAATGAATCATTGGTCCAGGAAGTTTCAAATGGTATCAGGTACTAAAGTAAGCAAGGATGTTTTATGAAGAATAGTCAAATCATACAGTTATATTGAAAAAAGAAAAGTGCAGAGAGAAGAAAAGTGACAGCGGTAAGGAGAGAATGGGAAGAAAGTATATAGGGCAGGACTACCCCTAACCAACAAAGGTGGACACACACACAAATAGATTATTGCACAATAAGAAAGTTTATAACATTGAATGCATCATTTGGGAAACATTGTGTTGATGTCATGCAAGATCTGAAGGGTTGAAAAATTGGGATGTATTGTTCATTTAACCTGACAGCAGGACAAGCCAGCACTGCCTAATACTGGCTCATAGCCAGTAATGGTAGAAAGCTGGACAGTTGACACCCCCTGGCAGGTGACACAGGCACACCTGAGGTGCAGTGTCAAAGCAGTTTTCACCAGAACTCCTGATGGGGGAGATGGGTTTATCTGCTTGCTGGTACCAGGTTGTGGCCCCCAGGATCACCCTGCAAAGGGATGGGCAAGGACAGCAGGGCTCCATTGAGGAGACAGTAGTCTGAAGTGTGGTCAGGACAAGGCAGAGGTTCAGACAGGAGATAACCAGAAAATGGTTGGATGGTCCAGATCTGCAGCCAGTAGACAGGAGACAAAAACAGGAGATGAAAACATAGTCGGATTCGGGCAGGGGTCAAGCCAGGCAGCAAGCAGAGAGTGGTCAGGTGCTCCAGGTCAGCAATGAGCAGTCACTAGATCAAGCAGAAGACGAGAGCTAAGTTGGGTCTAGGTAGAAGATCAGGGCAGGCGGCAAGCGGAGAATGGACAGATGGTCCGGGTCAGCAATCAGGAAACAATAGTCGTATTAAAGCTCTTTGTACACGCAGGAAGCTTGAAGACACAGCACCAGCCCCTTGCAGAGCTGGTGCTTACATACTCCTCTGAATCAGAGGCAACACACCCCACATCACTTCAGGGCTTTCTGGATGTCCTGGTCTAGAATCTATGGCTATCATTAGCCATACTGTTCTGCATTCTGTGAGCGCCATTAGAAGTAATGGCAGAGCTCCTCAGTACCATCAGTGGTACTGGCGGGTCTTCTGGAAGTCCTGGCTTGGATTCTCAGAGGAGATCCATAAAACCCAGCAGGGACTCTCTCAGAGTACCATAACAGAGACATTTTCTCAGTAGATAAACATGTTAGATTAAAAAAAAACTCACACTCATTCATCCCAAGCTTTTATGACAGTTTCACTGTATGTAAAACCAAGCACAGAAATGTAATATATTTTAGCTTACCAGTCCTCAAATGTGATGCACCATATGTACAGAGGAGCAGCATTATCATCCTAGGCTGTCCTGATTTGGACTATAAAACCTTCCTCCTCCTTATCTCCATAACAAGAGGTTTTATGTAGTCTACACAAGAGAACTGGGAAGGCTAATAACATTGTTTAAACTCAAATTCAAACCATTTGTGTCAAATTGCATATGGTTGTATATTTGCATTTTTCTGTTTGAGAAATGGGCATTCCCATCATGGGCTTTAAAGAAGTTGGTAACATAAACCTAGAGGTTAATAAGAGATCACATAAATTGTCCAAGTGGGGGATTTAATAATCTGTTATAACCTATTACTACAACTGGCACAGACTGGAAGTTTATAGCAGACATACATGAAGACAAGAACCTAACAATAGACCACGTGACTGCTATGGGGCCCAAAAATGCACAGGGAGTCCAGAGCTGTCTGGCTATACAATGATTTATGAAATTTAGGATATAACCTTGCAAAAAATGATAATGTATGTATAGTTTGGGAACTTGTATGTGAAAGCAATTAAAGCGATTAGCATTCTGAAGCATTGCCTATGAGGTGGAGACTACATCACATATAATCAGAGTGCTGCACTTAGGCACAATGTTTGGCAGAATAAATACATGTTCATTTCATTCTTTCAAACACACACACACACAAATACAAATTGAAAATGATCTTAGACTATGTTGGGTTAAAAAGAATAAAAATCAAACTTGTCCTAATAGAAATGCTTATTCTTTGGTCAAACAAAATGTGGACATTTTTTTCCTATTATTTTGTATCACTAAATAGCCATGCATACTTCATTTTCCTCTAGCTCCACTGTTTGTATTAGACCAGATTTTTCCTTCCTTAACAAAGTCATCAAAGGGATCCTATCTCTTGTTGATAAAGACCAGGAAATGTAGCTCTGTGAAGGAGAGGTGAGTGAGTGGAACACTACAACATATCTGAAGAGTCTGGGTACTCTTTCCTTTGGAAAAGAAAACAGATATGATTATTATTGTGGGAAGTGTTTAAATTTAGAATACACTAACTTAAGACACTTTATTTAAGAACACATAGAGATACCATGGAAAAACAGACTGGAATAAGTCTTTAAACTGGCCTATTATTATGCGATTTCCTGACAAGGTAATGTTATCTGATTGAGAAAACAGACTATACGGCTATTAATGATTAATCACATCAGTCATAAGTACGTGTAAGAAGTGAAATGTTAATGGTGATGTCGTCATACACTCTATGATTTAGGTGTATTTCAGTAATATTTCCCATATGAAATGAGGATTATATCAATAGCAGAAGGTACAGCATATGATATATGATAGACCCACCTCTATTAATTCTTTCTGACTGCAACACTTTTTTTACACTTCTATACTAATGTATACACAGGCAGTTCCCACTGTAACTAATAATGTTTTTATATTTAATGGACCATTATTATGAAAAATATTGTGTTCTGATAATTGTATGTGGTTACATGTAATGATAGTTCTGACTGTTTTATTGTTTCTTTCACAAGCCTTTATTTGTGTTTTTATCCACATTTACAGACAGACCAAGCTGTCCTGCAAAGAAACAGTAACATGGGCTGGGACAAACTATAACACTGCAAGGCAGTTTTCCAATAGTTAGGTAAAACTGCCTTGCTGTGACTGCTCATGTACCCCTAGCAGTGGTATGGTTTGTATACAGCTAGGCTAATGAACATCTTATGCAAGTGTATGTACCTTTAAAAAGTAAAATTTTGCTATGAGAAGTGGGAAGTACTTCACCTATAAAGTGACCGTGTCCCTAGAATAAAAATAAATTATATAGAAGGACCTTGTAAAACAGCCCAATATTACTCTCTTGCAGAGCTTCGGGTGCTGCTGCTATTCCACACGTTAGTTTGCGTTGCATGGCATGTCCTTTACTGTGCATTGTGGTTTCTTATTCCTGCCACTTTGTCACTACAGGACAAAGCAGTGACAAAGCAGCTGGAGAGGGCACTGTACTCACTTCCTGCAGGACAAGTAAGCATTTAAAGGAGTTCTATAGTCCCAGCATTTATTATCCTGCTATAACATCAGCATTGTAATAGGAATACATACTATAATTGTTTCTCTGCATTGCAGCTGCTGGACTACAAGGCTGATCAGCTGTGTGATTACACAGCCTCTTTCCCCAGCATCATGACGTTGACACCTTGGAAGAGGAAGCTGGTTACTCCCACTTGGCCAGATAACTGGCTGCTCAATGGTCTACAATTTATTTTTAATTTTGTTCCCCTTTCCATTAAATGTTCCATAGATGTAGAGGTGACATGACTGTGCCAGTTCCATTTGACATCTCTTGGTGTCTTGCTGGTAGGTAGTAAGTAGCAGATCAGAACTGAGAACTACAGGTGCATGCATGACTACCAAGCAATTAGGGTTTCTGACAGCCAGCAGACTATTCAGGCAATTAAAAATTAGTGGATTAGTGCAGCAGGGAGAAGAGGAATCACTCAAAGTGGACCTTTACCCCCTTTCACTAAAAATCACATTAGCGTTCAGCTCTGCATGCTGATATGAAATCATCTTACATCCATTGGAAAATAAACATATTTTTCTTTTACTTACAATTACTGTTTTCCACTATCTGGTCCTCTTAGGCATTAGTGGTGTAGCCTGTGCCTAAGAGATACATCCTGGGTAGGTTCCATCACAGAGCATTACTGGCAAATCTCATCTGTAAGCTGCAAAATCTTGCAAGATCTCAGGGAAAGGCATTTCCCTCACCTGATATGATGTGCATGGTCACATGTCCTAGTTATATGTGCCAGAGTTTTAGGAAGTAAAGGAAGATGGATTTTTTTCTGCCCTTAGTAAAAATGGCCACTGTGAGAAGAATGGGGAGGAAAAACAAATGTTATGCAAAGAATACAAATCTGGCAGATATCTATAAGTATATGCTTGTAGATTGTCATTACTAAACATTTCTAAAGGTGCCTTTGTTGTCTATTTAACCTCCCTGGCGGTATTCCCGAGTGTGGCCCGGGGTTAATTTTTGGTACCAAAACCGGTAACCCCGAGCCACACTCGGGATTGCGCAAAAGTGTCTCTTACCTTGTCCCTGCGAGCCCTCTGCTGTACGCGGCCGGCATCCAAAAAGCGTCCCTTTAGGTCAAAAGCGGTTTTAGACCAGCTAGAAAACAGCGATAGTAAATTAGAATCACTTGCAGAATTGAGCGATTCATTTGGAAATTCGTCATCAGACACTGAAAGTGATGACAGCAACGATTCTGCGACCGAGCTCAGTGATGTGCGAACTTGGTATTCTATTGACTGTGGTACGGATCACGCAGCACCCCCAGAATTCCCATGTACTGGACCATTTTTTAATTATTATATTATATTTTTTTATAATTATTTATTATATTATAATTTGTGATTTCGTGTTTCAAACTTTATCATACCCGGGATGTCTACTGGACTCTTATCTTATTATTATTCCTAATATTTACTAAGAATTACAGGCCTACAATATAAAACAACAAATTGCCATTAAAAACAAATTACCGCTTTGGCATGCTAAAATCCTGCATAATCATACCGCCAGGGAGGTTAAAGATATGGGTAAAGTTTCCCTTTAAGCAAAGATGTGGAAGAAGAGAGAGGGGACATTCCAATACTAAAGTTAAGTAAAACATAAAAAGTGGGGTTATGCTTTTAGCAATGAAGTCATGGGATCAGTATGATGGCCAGAACATTTCCAGAAGTAGGTCAGAAGTGAGCAATTTAGCTTATATACCTCAAACAACTGGTTACATTTAAATATACAATATTTGCTCTAATTGGTTTTCATTTTAGTCCCTTACAGTTATGTAGATGTTGTGACTTATACAGTATGATTTCTTGCACAATGAACAGCACTCAAATACATTCTTTAATTCATGTATTCCATGAATTACATGCATCATGGTGCCTTTATTTGTACTGAAAGTCACATTTATGTAAAATACACTCTGCAGTATTGTGTAAACTAGACTGAAGAAATGAAGAAGCACAGAGGCAAAATATAGATCAGTGATAAATAAAAACCACTCAAGATCTGTCATTATCTGGTAATATGTGAATTTTGATGTAAGACTAGTCAAAGATTTCTATTTAAGATATTCCATTGCTGATTTATAAATTATATTTGTCATTTATTTTTTTAATTTTACGCATGTGGTTTAAATTTAAACACCGTTCGCTTTAAAATCCATATCAGACATGTAAAGGTTGAACGATGAAATTTTAAATCCAGATTTACATTCTATTTTTATGTTTTGCTATTGAAGCGCTGAAAATAAGTGGGAGATGTTGGCACACGGTTCCCAACAAAAGAGCCAATTCTTTAACATTCCGTCCTCGTCCCCTGGTTACTTCAAATATTCTTTGAAACTGAATTACAGGCCTGACAGTCTGTGAACAAAGATTAGCTTTATCCTGCTAACAAGTTCCTTCTCCAAGCAACTGTATGTATTCACATAATCATATGTACGTAGTGACTTCCTTGGTCGAGACTGGAGAAATTCTGCTTTTGTCTTTTTTTTTAATTCTTTTTGGAAAATACACAGAATTTTCTGTCTGATGTCCCAGGAATGAGGCAGTGTCCTTGCAGTTTTATGTTGGTCTTTGGCTTCCACTGGTTTATGCTTGCAGTTAAATGAAATTTTTACTGTGTATAGCCTTCACTGGAAGATCTTTGGCCTTATTTATCATAATGTCTAAAATATAAAATGTTTGTGTTGCCCCATAACAACCCTTACACCTACCCTTAAAGTGTTTTCCACTTTCGCAGCCAAATTGGGATAAAATCTATTTTATATTTGTTACATGTTCCCAGTCACATAGCATAAGCTAAAAAATTCTTGCAGTTTAAATTGCTTGTACTTGGGTTAGGTTATCCACTTGGCTTCTTAAAGGTTAACATTTCTAGTTGCTTCTACTCCTTTGTAATGTTAGAAGGGGCTGTGTGGGTGGGGGATGTGAGGGGTTTGTTAACCTTATCTGTATGGTGCTGGCTGATTTCATTATAATTTGTAAAGTAGAGTTTACACTAGCTGTCCCAACAAAGGGTTAAAGGATTAAAGGATTAAAAGCCTGGCTTCTGCATTCTATGTTAATGAGAGAAACACATTCCACACAGTCCTCAAATTTGACTGCACACGTAGAAATACACTTTTAAATAGAAGGAAAGTCAACATACTGTATATTCACCAGCCAAAATAATAACTGTCCTATTGATCTTTAACTCCATTATGTTTATTTTAAATAAATTGCTCAGAAAAAAATGTTTATTTGCTGATTATTTGCAGTCACATGCAAACTGCTAACCCTTCACCCTGCTGATGAGCAATGGGTGGAGATTTCCCTGAGTTTACTGATGTCAGACGGGAAGTTAAGGGAGGAGCTATATTTGCCTGTTTGTGCCCATCAAAGGCTGAGAGAGTGATTACAGCACAGGGCATACGCATTGTTTTATACATACATTCAACTCCATAGGCACCATAGACCAGTTTGAAGTCACTACTTCCCACAATATTGCTAAGTATGATTCCTGTCTACAAAATGCTAGTGCTTGTAGCCAAATTCAGAGCTATCTGTTTAAAAGTCTAAATATAAGCACAGTAAAATTAATTCCCACCACATCCATTAGGCTGCATTGCTCAGGTGCAATTAAATCACAAGTGGAAATTAACTGTTTCCAATAGGTTCACTTCACACCAACACATTGCGTGTGTGAGTTTGCAAAGGGTGACAATGGAACGTTGCTGCATTTCAACACATCACAGCACACATGAAAGAAAGAAAAATAATATATTTTGGCTTCTGAGGTGAACAAAAAAAACCTGCATATCAATGCAGAGTGTTAAAAAAAAGCACAATAAAGCAACACAATGCTTTAAATAAATAAATATCAATACATGTCAACTCAAATGCATTAAATGCAATGGAAGAAGTGTATATGCAGTTTTTAGGGCCCATTAACACCACTGTGGTGCGGTAACATGCATTAAGGGCACTGGTGCAATGCAGTGCCATTTATTCCGAACTGAACCCCAACACACCTTGCCAACAGAAGTGCGTGGTACGTACTAACATGAGTTGTTGTAGTGTGCTGCACTAAAAAAAATTATGTGGGCCTTTTTTTGGTACATTTTGGTGTGTTAGGCAGCCCATTCAAATTAATGGGCTCCCTTAATGCAAGCCAACGTAAGGAAATGCCCATGTATTAATGCAGTGCATGATTCCGAATGGGCTCTAAGGGTGGATTCACAGCAATGTGTTTTCAATTAATGAAAATGCATTATAACACATGTCAATGAGTGTTAATATGTGATCTCATGCATTTTTTACTATGCCTTGCAATGCACTCTTTATTGAATGACAATACACATCAACACATTTTAACAAATGCGTTGATGTGTTTTGATGTGTTTCCATTAAATTCCATGGGAAACACATCAAGTAAAAATGCAAAGATGTGAACCCAGTCTACATTGGCTTCTCATACCCCATAATCATATATGGTTTTCTGCATTCATAAGCTTGATAGTATCACTATCAGCTTCAAATGCCTATAGAGTGGAATATATGTAAAGCATATTTTTATTGTGTCTTTTATAACTAGGAACAGTCCCATGTTTCAAGCCTAATTTCTGGAAACTGCTGCTGCAGGAAGTTTTCTTGTTTAAAAAATAAGCTTTAAGGTTCCTTTTTTCCTGCCTGTTAGGGCAAATGATTATGATCTGAGAATGACCTGTACTCTTTTAACAAACATGTTTTTTAACAATTCCATTGGTGGCATACTGAAAATTTGCAGCCTGCTGGCTCTATGTCTGAGAAATGGAGATTGCATCACATCAAGCAGCAGGGAAACAGATGTAAAGCACACTGGGAATCCAGGACGTGGTTGAAAGCAATGGGCAGATGGAAGGCGGCACTCACTACATAAAAATTATTTTAGCCTGACGAAATGTGAACAGAATTAGCATGTTCCCCCCAGGCCGGGAAAGTGACCTTGATGTGACCATGATAGTCATGCTTTACATGGCTAGGCAGACGTTACTGCTGCAAGGCAGCCGAATGAATAACCGAGCCGAAGTGAAGTGAGCCGGACCATGCTCGACTATTCACTACAGCCATGTACAGCTTTTTAGAGCCATACGTCGGCTGCATTTGGCTCACTTCACCTCCCTTTGGCTCGGCTGAACAGCCTCAGCACGTTCGCCTCAGCCGATGCAACATCTGGATCGGCTGAAGGAATTGTTTGGTACTTAATTCCCTGCTGTTCATGCCTATTCCCCAACAGCAAAAAGTAAATTGCCGAACGGTCGACTCAGCATTCCCCTTTATGAAAGGGGGCACCCAGATGATGATAAGCCCCCTGCCTGCAGACATCCACAACCCTGGCCTGGTGGTTGTGGAGTCTGAGGCCCTTGTCCTCATCAACATGAGGATAAGGTGCTTTTCCCAGGGGGTCCCCCCTGGAAAAGCATCCTCCCAATGTCTAGGGCAGTGGTGGCTAACCTATGGCACACGTGCCAGGGAGGGCATGCAAGGCCCTTTCTGCTGGCACGCGAGCCCACATTGACTCTGTCTAATGAAATCGGCTTCTAAAGAAATTGTCAGGCGGGCGAGCGAGCAGGAGGAGAAGGGGGACTGAGCGGCAGGGGGCGGAGATGAAAGAGGACGTGAGGAGACGGGGACGGAGCGGCATGAGACAGGGGGAGATGGAAGAGGCCTGTGAAGACAGGAGGCAAAGGCAGAGACCGCAATGGAGGAGGCGTCGCCAAGGGGCCAGTCGAGCGGCAAAGCTGAGATGATTGGGCGCCGAGGCAGCAGTGAAGGCTGGGCTTCCTGTGTAAGGTAGGAGCACTGTGCTGGAAGGGCCCAGCATAGATTATGCACAGCCAACCAAAGAGTCAAAGGTGGGCTGTGCAATACCTTTTGGTGGGCTTTGCAGGATCCATGGGGGGCTCTGCAGCCTGCAAAGCCCACCACAGATCCTGCACAGCCCCCCTGAGATCTGGCAGACTGCAGGGTCTCAGGGGGTCTCTGCAGGATCTGTGGGGAGCTTTGCAGGATCCGTAGGGTGCTCTGCCACCTGCAAAGCCCACCACAGATCCTGCACAGCCCCTCTGAGATCTGGCAGACTTCAGGGTCTCATGGGGGCTTTGCAGGATCTGCAGCCCCATGGTGGGCAGAGCCCATTACAAATCCTGCACAGCCCCCCTGAGTCCCTGCAGACTGTAGGGCCTTCAGGGGGCTGTGCAGGATCTGTGGGGGGCTTCGCAGGGTCTCGGGCCTGTGCAGGATCTGTGGTGGGCTCTGCCCACCATAGACGCCACAGAGCTCACCACAAATCCTGCTAAGCCCCCCTGAGACCACAGCTTTCCTGCTATGCTAATAGCGGAACATGTCAAAAGCTGAATACAGTGTTTGCACTGTATCCAGCGACTGACAGGTTACGCAAAAAGTATTAAACAGGAAGGGGTGGGGTAAATTTAGTGGGGGGGGCCGAGTTTTGCCTCGCCTAGTGCAGCCCCAAACCAGAATACACCACTGCGTTCAGGGACCACCAATTGAAATAGATCCGACTGACCCGGATCGCCTTGGTATGCGATCCGGGCCAGTCACAATTAGGCAGCAGCGGCCAATAAACAGGTAGGACCCCGGGAGGCCCGCGCAAGCGGCCGTCTAATCTGCCTGTTTAGAGGTCACCGCCGCTGCCTTATTGTGACCGGCCCGACTACAGAGGCGATCCGCGATGTTCGGGTCCCCCGTAGGAGCCGTACAAGGCCACAAGGCAGTGATGTTGAACGTTTCTTAAACCCGAGCGCCCAAACTGCAATAATAAACCTATTTTCAGCGCTGGCACTTTGAGATAAATAAATTGATTTTGCGTCGCAGTTTGGGCACTCGGGTTCAAAAAGGTTCGCCATCACTGGTCTAGGGCATGTGTCGTGGTATGGTGCAGCGGGGGGTGCTCACTCGTCCCCCCTTTCCTGTTCTGCCAGGCCACTGCTCGGATTAGGGTCTGGTATGGAATTTTAGGGGGGACCCAACTCTTTTTTTTAATGGACATCAGGGTCCCCCCTAACATTCGTACCAGACCTAAAGTGTCTGGTATGAATTTGGAAGGGGAACCCCGTGCTGCTTTTTTCAATTCTATTTTTTGACAATCTTCCAACACTTTGGTCCACTTCGGCGGAACATTCTTCTCGCTCTGGCTGTTTGTTCGGCTTTGCCGAGCCAAAGCATGTTCGTTCAGCTCTGCTGTGTTTGGGTGTTTACTTCGGCTGCTATATGCATCATAGCTGAACTAAAGGGTCCTGCACAGCCCCTCTGAGTCCCTGCAGACTGTAGGGCCTCACGGCGGAACATTCTTCTCGCTCTGGCTGTTTGTTCGGCTTTGCCGAGCCAAAGCATGTTCGTTCAGCTCTGCTGTGTTTGGGTGTTTACTTCGGCTGCTATATGCGTCATATCTGAACCAAAGGGCTTCTGCAGCCGAAGTGAGCTGAAGGATTTACTGAACCCTTGGCTAAATCCTTTGGTTCTTTAGTGAATAACCCCCATAGTAAAACTATTATTTTTCCCAAACAGTCTTGACTAAAATCTAAAAACTGCCAACTAAAGTGTCCTGATCCCCCACACTCTCCATCTTCTAATTGGAGTATATTCTTCAACGTGCAAACAGCTGAAAATCTGTGGGAGGACCCCTTTCACGTGTATGCGAAACACCAAAGAAACATGGCTAAATATCGAATTAATCATTACTGAGCCCCTCAGATGAAATATTGCTACAATATACTTTTTACTAAAAACATTAATGAATGTAATAATGTAATATAACAGCTTAGCTGTGTTATCTTTTGGTCTATACCATATCTCAACAACTATATACGTACTACACTGATCAGCGTTCCTAGACATTGCATCTATTGTCTATGACAGTTCGACACAAGTACAGAGTGCTGGGGTGGTGCAACTCCTTCAAATGTGTAGTGGTGGAATCATTACAGGTCAGCCTATTAATAAAGGAAAAAGATGCCAACAACAGGTGAAGCTTCAGAGAAGATGGAACTGGCAGCTATGGAGCAGTGAAAGAAAGTGTGGAGCTGTGAGCGGCACGGCCAACAGCCTGTAAAATGAATGGCAGGCTAAGAGACGCTGCGACCTGTGTAGAGGTAGGCCAATGAGGAGGGAGTTGCAATAGTCAAGACGAGATATAATAAGTGAGTGGATTAGTAATTTTGCGGTTTTATTGGAGATGTTACGAAGGTGAAGGCGGCAGGATTTGGATAGTGATTAAATGTGGGGAAGAAAGGTGAGGTCCGAGTCAAGGATCACACCTAGGACCTTGGCATGGGGGAGGGCTGGATAGTTGAGTTAACAATCATATGTGTGTACATATCTTCCAGCACATCCCAATGAGGATGTGTGCAGGGACGGATGCATGGCCCTGGATGCAGACTTAGAACCAGCAAACAAATGTAGCTATTGTTACTAGGGGATCCTGTAGTAGCAATGGTTACATTTATTTGCTAATCACCTTTAGAAATGTTACATTGTATCTCCTATTGCTAAAATGTAATCATTTGGTAGGATCCTAAGCTCCATCTAGTGGCCATAATGCAGTATTTTCCAGATTCACTCTATGTTGTTTATAAATTAAATTATTTTTACTACTGCCCATTTGAAGAACATTCGCCCAGAAGGGAAAATAGCCTAGGAGCATTTTATTTTCCCCCTTCTCACAACAGCTGGCTAATCTGCACAGAATGAATGTAGGTGCAGTATTGCTGGGTGAATAGCTTTGTGATTTTTTTTAAATAGACGCTCAAGTAAATAAACAGACAGAGCGATTGTCACATCACTAAAGAGGTAATCTGCACAATTAGAAATATATCATACATGTTTATGTATGGTAAGCATATTAACATTTTGTAAATCTCATTTCTTAATAAACTATATTTTTCAGAGTGTCCTCCTTGGTCCTCATGGAAACAAAAATTATCTCTTGACAGGCAAATAGGAAAACCACTTCCATTAGAAAACTTTGGTTTAAACATCATTCGGTGAACAATAACCTCTAAATAACTTTCAGCCACATAAGTGTATTATACATATGTTTTCTACATAGTTTCCCACACTGCTTCCAACCATCAATTATAAGGGAATTCTCAAGATGCCGTTCAAATGTCTTTTAATTTCAGCATATGTCAGTATTCCATTTCCTGATTATTCCCTGTATTTGTTTTCCACTATTTGGTGGTTATGATGAGCCAGAGTATATTTTCTTTCTCATTCAATATGTATTTGCATTTGGCTTTTATAAATATATATAATATTCCTATTTTTGTTAGAAATACAGTCTACCATTTGGTAAAAAGAGTTTAAAAAAGTATCTTTTTTAAAAGGATTATGATCGAACCTTCTGCTTGGTATCATCTGTTTTGTGTACAGCACTAAGTACCATACACAAGGGTGTTCATTAAAAAAACACCTCCAGGCAACAAGAAAATCAATCACTGACCTGCAATTATTATCAAGATAGCACTCCCACCATGCTAACTCAGAAAGTTACTTTGCTTTCTTTTTTCCAGGTTCTCTATATTCCATCTATTTCAAAACATGTGTGCCACTCACTGTTAGTGTCTCAGGATAGGGTACAGACTGATGCATATAGAAAAGGTTAGCCTTGGAGATCCCACACTTATTCCTTTGACTAATTACAGCAACGGGTCCCGATGATCCTAGCCAAGGTAGCTAAATCCACATACTCCAGAAAAAGGGAATACATGACACTCACTGCAAATCACTCCTCTTTATTGTCTAGAACAAATTATCAAAGACTAAAAACAATAAAAACCAACTGGCCAACAACCGTTTCTCATGCTTAGATGAATGCTTTCTCAAGGCACTTGAATCCAGGTGAGAAACTCAATAAAACCTGCAAACTAGACTCTGGTTTGCGAGTGCCAGCATTCAGTAGTAACTGCAAGTCTGCCTGAGAGGAGCTAGTAAACATGTCTTGTTCTCATAGTAGGCAAAACCAAATGTATGCTACATGGGGGATATCATAAGTAGCCTGTACTGTTTAGTAGAGGCCCCATTAGTAGACTGTAGTTTTCTGCCTGTACTTACAAACTTTCTGTACGTCAAACTTACACAGGGCTATGCACCCACACCCCACCACCAGCCCCACGTAGCCTGGCAAAGCCATTCAGGAACTAAGTGCCCTTAATGTGGGGAGGTACTGAAAAGGGGGATATATACCCATTACCTAGAAGTACCAGGTATTTTTCGGGACTCTGTTAACAAGCTGGGGATGTGACTGTGAGCAGCGAAGGTAAGTACAAGCTACTTATGGTGCTTCCTATTCAACAAATCTGATACTCTGGTTCCCTTTTTGGTAATGAACGGCTACCAGCATGCAGTAGTAGGCGCACACTTCGTTTTAGTTATTTATTACCGCATCTGAAAAGGGTGAGCTCAGGTCCACCTTCTTGAGCTTTCTACAACTCATAATTGCCTGTTATATATGATTGACCAGTGCTGACCATTATGGAGGTAGGAAGGGCAGGCCAGAGCTTGGCCTTCTGAGCTCTGGTCAGCATTTGCATAAATGAATACCCCAGGTTTTCGAGCTCACAGGATGTAAATATTTAGCTACCTATCTCTTCCTCTGTATCCATGTATCCATTAGCAAAACCAAAAAGGTTAGCAGATCTTGGTACTAAGTAGTGAGCCTAGTACACACTGATAAAGTTAAATCAGCTGTTGCCACAACAGTGTCACTATACATGCACAGGGCTGCATTAACAACTAGTAACCTTTAGAGTTATTAGTGTGTACTTCATGTAGTTACGTTGCAGAATTAAATCTGCATGCAAAATAACTAACAGATGTCATCACATGCACGTAGTAAATACTGTGAGAATAACACTGTATTTTTCAGTCTACTCTGCAGACATATCGATGTGACAGCATAAGTGTATATTGTTTAGAATATCAAGCCCAGGAAGTCACCTATTATGAGGAGCAACATGACAATCAACTTGTACATTTATTATAAGAGTATAATTATTGAATTGCTTTTATTCTACCTTGACATCATTATGTGGTTCCCATTGAATGCATACTGACACCTTTGTACTTTTGCACTTTGCAGATTACCCTCTCTATGCAGCCTACAACATAAAATTCTACCCATGACATTTTTTTCTATTGATTGGACTCTAGTATCCTCCTGAGTAGGTTATGGTGACAGGTATGATACAGTAGAGCCTGATTTGTTATAGTGTATCTAGAAATTCTTTAGAAGAGCACTGGCACTACAGGGAATGAATGACTGTGCCTTGACATCCCTCATATTTAATATCTCCTTGATGATAATGACTTTTGCTGCACACTAATCAAAACAATAAATCCTTGCCAAAGGACACCTGGGTTCTTATGACACTTAAACGGTGAATATTTATAGCATTTGTCCTTGGATTTTTATGGCCGATAAAAGAAATGGACCAAATGGAAGAAACAGATTTTTTTAAAGAAACACCTTTTTTATTTGGCTTTTGTCTGTTATTTAAATCTTTCGTTTAACTAAAATGTTAGCTATAAAACACCCTATATTTTATTTTATGAATCAAGCTGTTAAATAAAGGTGAAAATGGCCTTTTACAAAATGGAAAGTGTCCGAATGCTGCAAAAACAGTAAACTTAAAACTTTTTTTTATACAGTATATATATGTATTCATATAGCAAATATAAGAAAGAAAATGCATGCAAAACTGCTACTAGACTAGTTATCAACTAAAGCAGAACAATTTTTAATGGAAATGGATAGGATTGATCATTTACAGGGTCTTTTTCACTTTTTGTGACCCACAGCATGGAGAAAGAGAAGATAAATGGATTTCTGCATATTCTAATGATAAAGGTGGAACACTGCGCTAGTAGTAGAACTAACAATAAATCATTCCTAAAGTGGGCAAGCTGCAGTGCTAATAAAGTGATAATAGGTGAATAATGATATACCGCAATATTAATTCAATCAAAAAATGCATATGATGCACTTTGGATCTACTTCCCTGTTGTAAAACTATTGGAAATAGATCCAAAGTAACCCATTTTAGGTCACAAGCGAATGGACGTGTATTTCAGATAAAACAGTTTGTCTCCTGCGCATCAACTCATGTCACTTACCTACTTGAGTGTCCATGTGGACTACAATATGTGGGACGAACCACACAACAACTAAAAGTGAGGATTAGTGAACATATTAACAATATCAAAAATGGTTTTAAAAATCAAAGCCTCTCCAGACATTTTAAACTGGTACACGGTAAAGATTCTAGTGGTTTAAAATTGATAGGTATATATAGAATTACAAAACATTGGAGGGGGTCCAACCTAAAAAGAAAAATTTCTCAGAATTAAACACATTGGATTTATATATTACAAACTATGCATCCAGAAGGGCTCAATGTGGAACTGGACTTGAATTGTTTTTTAGACAATGATTAATTGAAGCTTATCCCTCTGGTCATTATTTTATGCTTCCCCTCTTTTCATGTATCTTTTTCTGTATATATATTCTGTATAATCTTTTTCTGTATATATATTTATTTTATTGTTAGGATATTAGGGAGTATTGTTTTATATGTATTTGTTTTATATGTATTTTATTATATTTAATGTTTTCTATATTTTTGTTCATTTGTATTTTTTCTTTAGGCTTGTAGTTGTTGTCTAAAGGTGCCCATACACTTTACAACCATCGCAAGACCTTAGTCTTGCGATGGTTGTAAAGTAATTTAAAAACCGTACGATCTGCCCATCTTGGACAGGCAGACCGTACTTGCGATCATCGCAAGCCCACCCCCCTGAGGGGCGGGCTTCCCGCTGACCGCAATCCTGAACGGGCAATGTGCGCGTGCGCACACTGGCCCGTTTGGCATTTGTCTCCCTGGCATCATTCAAACCAGCCAAAAATCGTAAGATTTTCGGCTGGTTTTCTAGCATGCTCTTTGGACAAAAGACGTGCGACTGTACAGTAGAAACGGTTGCACGCCTTCATTCACACTGCACGATTCTCGTATGATCGCGGGATTTCCAGCGATTCTCGTACGAGAATCATGCAGTGTATGGGCACCTTTATATGACTTGCTTGGTGCTGCTGTGGACTGATGGACTGAATGATCGTAGCAGCTGCTGAGTGTTTCATTAATTAATTAATCCTCCTGCGACTGTGGGGTGGGTATAGGATTCAAATAGAGTTAACTTTGAACCTCAGTACGTCTGCCTTTCCCTGGAGAAAGTCTGTATGACGAAATGCATCGGTATTAGGTTCAGGCACATACTGAGGTTACCCCTGCAGGAAGTGCTAGTGGAGGTCATCAGTTCCGACTCCGCTCCTAAGAATCGGTCAACTGTTTGTTTGCTACATGCTTGTACACTATGGCCATCTTGTAAGTGTTTCTTTTTTATCCCTTATTAAACTTGATGTGATATACTTCACTAATGGAGTTTTTTCTCTTTTGGGTACAGTGATGGTCCTGTGTGGCATCTTGGAGGAATAGCCTTTCCGTCTATCTGAGGATCGCTCATCATCTTCTTGTTTGCACTGCCTGCCATTCTGATTTATATAAATCTTTGAGAGATCTGGATATTTTTGCCTAATATCTTGGAGGAATTGCTTAAAGGATCATTTTGGACCAGATGATTTTATAAAGACTACTTATTATCCTCATATATATACTGCTCATTTTTTAATTTTTGTTTTAGGAATGATTGTAATCATATGTCTTATTAGTTTAATGAGTGGATTTTTTTTCATTTTTTACACGAACACTGTGGATGATTTTGTCACTTTCTATATGAACATTTATGATAATTTTTATACTATTATTGACTATTAGTTTTGTTTTTTTACACTACCTGGCTATACTCTAGTGCATTTTATTTTCTATTTTTATTATTTATTATTAGCACAATTAATTTAGGATTATTCCTTATGCATTTTTAGATTGAATTAATAGCGCGGTGTATCATTATTCACCTATATTCTAATGATAAATGTGATATCTTCCTATTAGGGATGTTCAGATACCAGTTCAGATACCAGTGCCGATACTTGGCATTTTCCCGAGAACTACCAGGGTTGCAGTGGTTGCAGCTGTGACCTGGCTCTGTTGCTCCACCACTGTCCTGAAATCATTAGTCTATATTGTTTTAGAAAAACTGTCACATGACAATAAACAAAAATGTATCAGTACTTGTATCTGTCAGTACTTGAAAAAATTGTATCGGTGCATCCCTTATATATGTTTATGAAAACAAAATCATACATTAAAACAGGGATGCACAAATCCCAGGAGCTCTTTATGCTCCTAATGACAGCTGCCTCCTAACGTTTTAATTTTTCTCTAGTCTAGTCTTGGAGCTGGAAAAGTATCTGTACATTGACTTGTACTTGTACCAAGTACGGTACTTGGTATCTGAACATCCCTACTTCCTATCACAGAGCATCACGGAGAGATACAAGGAAATTGGGTTGAGTTTAACATTGTTCACTATTGGAAACTTGGAGAAAATGTTCTGCTACATATGATCTCCATAATGGAATTTCAGGTTAGGTTATTCATGTAAATGGGTCTCTCAAAGTCAGCTTGATCCATTAAATCACTTTAACTATTACATACTTATTTTCCAAAGCCTCAACCTTTTGGATGTGTAAAAATCTGTGTCTGTACTGCCAAAATAGAAGATACAGTATGTTGTCCGCACATCATTCAGCTTCAAAGTATCCTCTTTATTACCTGGCATTGCGTACTGTTCAATCTGTGGTCTACTATGACCCCCAAATCTTTTTCCATTTCTGACTTCCCTAGTGGAGCACCCATTAATGTGTATTTGTGAATCACCTCTACGTAAACAACCAGATTCTGATCCTCTGTAAGCAGAATATTAGTTGTATACAGTATGTGCCATTTAATTTGAAAAATGTACAAACCTCCAACATTGATTTTGTTCTGTATAATCGCAATAAAAAAATGAATCAACCAGAAAAAACAACCGGCCATATCAACCCATCAGAAATGAGTTTATTGTATTCCAGTTATTTAATGCTTTTGGTATCTCTGTTTTGTATCTCTTAGCTTTTTGAACCAGCCTAATAATATGATGATGCCATTGTAGGTTACCTACTAATTGTAGACTTCTAATTGGTTAAGTTGAATTAAGACCGGCAGTTGAACTAAAGGTTTTATACTAAGAGGGAAGCTTACTGGCTTTTACATGGTTATATGGGCTCCATCTGACCATTACAACCCTTGTTCCCACAACACTAATCTCCACTGTATAGGCATCAAGTAAGTGTATTTTTTGTTATTATTATAATTATTATTATTTGTATATGATAAACTCCAAGAAGCATTACTCTTCAAATGGTCTCTCAAAAAATAAATAAATGAGACATTAAATATAGAGGTCAGTTTAGCAGTTCATATAACGTAAGAAAACATATCATCATAATTCAAGCCATGTGTTTACTAGACAGTAGAAAGTTCAAATTACGGGGCTGTTATATTTATGGATCCTGTCACTGGATCCTCCTCTGACCAGTTAGTCGTGGAAAGAATCACATCATAATATTAACGCACGCAGTGAATATAGATTAGCGGGTGGATATTTCCTATACGTTGACATCCCAGGGACAGCACAGGGCTCTTGCAAAAGACCAGAGGTGATTTCCCATTGGACTCATAATATGTCATACGTCCTCAGTTGCTCATAGACTATGAAGCTTACTGGTGGTTTAATGGCTCGTTATGCCTCTCACTAAACTTTTATATCTCTTCTACTCTATAGCTTGAAAGTGAATTTATTTTCATATAAGATAATCAGCTATCAATATTATGCACCTGCACAGAATGCAGCTTACCACAAGTCACTTTTAGATGTGTTAATAGCTGATCTAGATAGCATTGTGAATATGCAAAAAGAAAAGCAATCGGATTATTAAAGTTACAAGTTCACCTTTTCTCTCCTTACTGCCTGTACTTGTATTGAAATTCTATTCTTGGATTGGGATGACTTTTTGGGTGAGAAATGTATAAGAGTTAAAAGGATTGGGACACCTTCTTTGTTGATGACTGTCTAAGAGGTGAGAGGATTGGTACACCTTTTTTGTTGATGACTGTCTAAGAAGTGAAAGGATTGGGGCACCTTTTTAGGTGACAAAAGGGGAGAATATCCCCTTTGTGTTGTGTTTTCAGGAGAGGAAGTAAAGTGAACACAGACAGTAAAAAACACTAGCAAAGATTTTACCAATTCGCTACTCTAAAAAAGGGTTGGCCATATATGTATTTCCAAAGTAGAATGATGCCTCTAAATTTAACTCTCAATGTACAGAGTGTTTGTTTGTGTATGTACAGTAAGTTTATATTACATGTGTATTTCACTATCTTGGCAGATACCAAAGACATTAGCTATTAGTCAAATATGTGTTGAATTATCTTTTTTTTTTTTAATAGACTAGTACAGCGTTATTGTAGATTAATTTCCTACATGTCTGTTTTCACAGCCCAAACCCTCAATTCTACTATTATTCATGAGAAATTTGTGTAATTTTCTTCTTATATCCCATTGTTCTCCAATGTAGTCTCACAACACTTGTTTGTACTCTGGAATCCAGCATGCCCATGCCAGTATGGATTAGGTGATAAATTAGGTATTTTAGTAATCAATATCTGTAAATTAGTAGACTCCATCTGTTTACCAAGAGGGAAACTTTCACAGTATGACCTACACGAGGTGTAAATAAAGTACAGATCTGAGACACCCTAGTAAACATTGTTGAATAAATCAACTGAAACATTTTAATACTGCAATAAATTATACTGCATGTGTGTTTTTAATGTTACTGTCCTTTAAGACATTTGTACTTTTTTTGCTTTAGAACAATGTATACCATATTTGAGGTTTGTCTTTAATGTGTTTATTTGTACTCCAGGACAGGAAGTGGATGCCTGGAACAGCCACATGTCTTAGATGCTCCCTCTATTCCAGTGTACCATCAACTTAAATATATTACTATATGAATCGTCATCAGTGCAGAATATGCTAATAAAAAACACAGCCTGACTAGGAGACGTGTCCTGACATGACTTCTCACAGCTTCCAGGACATACATATGATATTGATACACCCAGGCCTTAAATAAATGCTTTGTTTAAAGAAATACAATATCTTCTTGGTGTAAAGGTTTTTACTTTGAACCAGTTTTGGCACAGGTCTTAGGCTTCTCTTCAATGGGAACTTTTCATTTTCACATTATTGTTTTAGTTTCACCTATAAGAGAATGTGATTCCAAACCAATCCATTTATATAGATTTGTCTTCGTAGAGCAGTACTCATGTTTACAGATAATTTTGTGGGTTAGCACAGGACACTATATTATTATCACATGTCTCCAGACTTTGGCAATCTTTGTAAATGTCAATTGTATTTATTTTTTCCCTGCTACAAGATTTTGGGTATCGTTTGCAGTACTAAATGCACATCAAAATTTTCCAGGTGTTCGTGACATAATACAGGGTCCAACCGATTTTTGAGGTTTGTATGGTGAGGACATGGTGGTCCCAGGGGTTCATGTGTTCATTTTAACATTGTATTAGCCAATTTAGTTAATCCAAAAAGCCTTTATGCTTGAAACCCTTCTGTCATTACGTTACAGCCTAAAGGTGAGTATTGATATGTATTATTGCACAACCCTTCCACTTACTACATTTCATTTATAAACCCCCTCAGTTACAGGGATTTGTCCATATCAGCTTACAGTACCACCAATGCATCAAGTCAGTACTAATCAAAGATGTGGCCACACTTTCCAACCACTTTAGTAGTGAGAGGTTCACTTTATAGAACAATTTGCTATACATGAAGAGGTTAAAATACCATTTGTGCAGAATTTATGTTTGTTATGTTTATTTTTGCTATGTATTATCCCTTACACGTGTACAGTACACTCTTGTATAGTAAAGGTTGGAGATAATTTATCTGCAGTGCTGCATTTACTGTCATGAGAGACATATTTTGAAACCAGAGGATTAAGGCAACGGTCAGGCAACTATACCATTTAGACATGGCTGTTAATTTGTAGTTACTTCTATTAACATCCCAAAGAGATCAGCAAAGGTCAGTTTGAGATCAGTTTGGGATTTGTTTATACACCACCAAAGAAGTCAATGTGACTGCATATCAAACAGACAGCAAACAAATGTTAACTGTAGGATGACTATATCTCATATGCCCATGTTATCTAACCTCTAATCTGCTTTGCACAATGATGATCTTTCTCTGCAGTCTGTGGGAGTGAAACTGAATAAGGTTTTTGTTTTAACACATAACTATACAAAGTATACTATATATACAGTATAAGGTATACCATACTGTGCAAAGGTTTAAGGTACTTGTAAAACAAAGACTGTAAAGTGAGGATGCTTTCATAAATAATGCAATGAATAGTTTCAACAATACTAACACCCTATGAAGTGCATACACAAGAAAATTCTGAAAGACACATTTGTGCACAGTTTTTAAGGAATTCAGCAGTTCATTCAAAACATCTAGGAGAACTATCCACAATTCTGTGGATTCAAGTGTATTTGCTTCTGTCTCATCATGTAATCTCAGAGAGATTCAGTAATGTTGAGATCAGGGCTCTGTGAGGGCCAAACCCTCTCTTCCAGGACTCCTTTTCAATGTACATACAGTAGTTCCTTATGACTTTGGCTGTACGTTTGGGGTTATTGTCCTGCTTTAGAATGGATATGATGGTATTGCATGATGGATAAATATCTGCCTGTACTTTTCAGCATTGAGGAGACCATTAATTCTGACTATATCCCAATTTCCATGTACAGCAATGCAGCACGAAACCTGCAATAAACTGCAAACATGATTTACTATTGCCCGCAGGGACCCATCCCTGCAGCATTCTTCAGGCCTTCCATCAACAAACTGCCTTTTGTTACAGTCAAATGTTTTATAGTTGGGCTCATCAGTCCAGAGCACATACATGCATTTTCCTGCACACAAGTTATTTTACCATACATAGGCAGGTTGCTTGACCTTGTTTTCACATAAAACATATGGCTTTTTAACCACAGGTCTTCCATGAAGACCACCACTGAACAGACTTCTTTGGACTGTAGATGGGTGCACCAGGGTCTTACTAGTTTCTGTGAAGTCAGAGCTAATGGTGCCACTTAATACCTTCTGATCATGACAGAGAAGTGTTAAAGTACTCTCAGAATCTCTGCCAGGGCTTCCAGAATACCTGTCAGTACTCCCAATGCTACTCACAAGGTCCCTGCCAGTACTTGTAATGGCACTCACAGAATCCGAGCCATTATTTAGAAATAGTAGTCACAGAATTCATGCAAAAACTTACAGAACTACCTGAAACGATGCTGAGCGTGTCCTGTGATCCAGATGGGTATTTAAGCTTCGTTTCTGGAAGTGGCTGGTGCTGTGTCTTCATACCAGCTACCCTGTTTTGTGCTAAGAGCTATAGTGCTGAAGCTTGTTCCTGTTTTTACTGACCTGGACTGCCTGACCACTCTCTGCTTGCCTCCTGCCTCGACCCCTGCCTTGACCAGACTATGCGCTTGTTTCCTGCCTTGCTTACTGCCTACTGGTTGCCCACCTGGACTGCCTGACCACTCTCTTCTAGTCACCTGCCAAGACCCCTACCTAATCCTGACCACACTCTGACCCACTGCCCTGTCAATTGTCCTCACCCATCCCTGAGGGCCAGCACGCAGCAAGAGCCTATCTCCACCATAAGGAGCACTGGCAAAGACCAGCTGGTTCTTAGCCCCTCACCATGAAATGGATTCTAATACTGTTATTGGAAAAATAAAACTGGGCACATGCACAAAAGTAAAGTAGAAATTGAAATGGATATAAAACGGAGTCATTTTGTAAACTAAATTTAAAGACTGTCTGTCCTAACAAAGGGTTAAAGATCTAGAAGCCTTCATTGTTAATGAGAGGAAACTCGGTGTGTCCCAATTCATTCAATGGAGACAGCGTCTCTTTCAAACTGTCCAGAATAGATTGCAGTCTGCTCAATGGCCTCCTCCAAACAAACATCTAAGGTGAGAATTTAAATACATTAACATACAGTATAATGGGGGATTATCAAGTTTGAAAGCAAAAATGGAAATGCACTTTAAAGACAAATGGTGGACACACTAAATATTGATTTAATTTTTTTATGCATTTTGTAGGTTGCTAGTTGAAAAATAAAATGTATAGTAGGTGGGTATATGTACATATTTTGTTTTTAACCAAAATCAATTCTATTTTTTGTTTACAAACATTTTGGTACACAGTGTTTACATGTTTAATGGGTACAAACTATCATGGAAGTTTTCGTTGTGAGAACTTTTTTGTGAAATGGTTAGGTATTTACCGTTCCCCAGCCCTAGAGTTTTCATAACAGAACATTAACCTAAATGCAGCTCCCTAGAGATCTTCACTGTGACATGTTGCCTAAGCAACTCTTCAAAAACTTCTACGTTTTTAGAAGCCATTGCAAGGGAACTTTGTGCCCCCGTTAGTTCCCTTGCAATGGCTTCAGCTTTATTGTCTATCCAATGCATATGTGCCTAGCCAAGCCCTCACCTCCATTTTTACCTCTCTCTCATGTGCCTTCCTTCCTGTCATACTACTATCATTTCAGTCCAATGCTCCCTCATGTGGCCATCCTACTCTTCCTCCATTTGTCATGTTGGCGAGAGCATTATTCTAAGTATGAGCATAGTTCACTAGTATAAAATATATCTGACACTGGAAAACAGATATTGTGTGTTATTCAAGTTTTACCTAAAACAGAATGCTGTTGCAAAATTTGACAGAGCAGCCAGATAAAAGAAGTGACGCTTTTACAAACACTGCCATATGAAACATACAGAATATAGCTTTCTGTCCCTTGCCTCTGCAATTGCGTGTTATAGTCCTGTGTTCAGGCCGATATTAATAAGGGTGAAGCTCTGTATCAGTAGTTAATCATATGCAATATTGTAGAGGGGAAATTGTACAACATTTAAGAGATTCTCACAGTGCAGACTGCAGACCGCAGAATTATTTATAGGAGCTAAGAATTTACAATGTGATGACACTGGTGACACTATCAGATGGAATAGATGATAACGAATGATTAAGGGCCAGAGACCTAGTTCAAGTCTTGGGATGTTCCCACTGTTTCATCCTGGTAAAAAGAATGGCTTACTAATAAGTTGCAGCTGACAGAGAATTAGCCACATTTATAAAAACAAGGAAACATTGGAATAGGTTATGCTTTAGTAAAATGTACATGGTATCACAGTGTATTCATATATCAAATATAATGAGGAGAAATAAAAAACATGTGCTGCTAATTTGAATTTTACAATAGAGTATGTGTTCCCAGACATTATCAACCCCCTACAGTGTATATTATGTCTATAATAATATTCAATAGAGAGTAAAACCTGCTAGTATCAATTACTCAGGATGTATATCTTGTCTACATCAATATACCAACTAATGGTCATTCTCTCTATATCAATACCCTAACCAATGTATATCCTGCCTACCACAAAAATGCAACATATATCCTGCGTTCAGAAGCCTCTATGCAATGCACATATTATCAAAAAAATCTGATAATATAGGCCCTTAAAAAAGGCAATTCAATAAATATAAATGTAGATGAAGCAGAAATAAACAATAATTCAACATTGATAGCTTATTAAAAAAAAAAAAAAACAGCTTTTGCTACAACACTTGACTTTCCAACCAGATCTGACCTGTGCAATACTTCTTTTCTACCACTGTTTGTCCTTAGACGGTCTGCATGATTTAACCCACCTCCTCTGAACCCAGATGGTTATGGACCCTCCCCCAGATTATGATTAAACAAAGATAGGGAAGCAGCACAGTGATGAGTTCTGCTCTTTGTCACACTACTTTCTCCACCTATCAGCATGCTCCTTGTCAGGTTAGGAACTGATTTGTTCCCTGTTCTTCTTCCATTCCCCACACTGCGAATTCTGCTGTACCAAGTCAAATTGAAGTGCTTGTATTTTACAAAAAAATACATGTAAAAATGACAAGAATTACAATTTAACCCTGCCGCAAGTTTGTGGCAAGTTATCCTTGCTATCTGGGAAACAGTCCAAGAAAGCCAGTTTGTTGTTTTGCATATCTTCCCATGTAAACTTGATGTTATGATCCACTGAGTTGGTATGGTCAGTGAAAGCCTGTAACTTGTTTGTGACTCTTAACCCAAGTGTCATCCAGATATCTGAACCAATGACCGGGTGTAATTCCCTTGAAGGTGGTCAGGGCCTTGCTTTCTACTTCCTCCATGTTCAGGTTCGCCACAATAGGTGAAACTGACGATCCCATGGCACAGCCATGTTTCTGCCTGTAGAACTTGTCCTTATACTTAAAATACTTGGTACTCAGGCAAAAGTCCAATAAGGCACACACTTGATCTGGGTTAAGTTCTGTTCTGCTGCCTAGAGTGTTGTCTAGTAGCAAACATTTTCTCACTGTTCCAATTGCCTCTGTGGTGGGTATGCAGGTGAAGAGGGATGGGACATCATAGGATACCATTGTTTCTTCTCTGCCCAATATTAAGTTCTTGATTTTGTTTGTGAAATCCTGAGAGTTCTGTATGTGGTGTTGGTGTATTTCCAACCAAAAGGGCAAGGACTCTGGCTAAGTATTTTGCCACGTTATAAGTCACAGAGTTTATGCTGCTGACAATTGGCCTGAGAGGGGTCCCATCCTTATGTATCTTCGGAAGTTCATATATACACAGAGGGGATTCACTAGGGTAGAGGCGATGATACTTAGCCCGACCAATGGCTTTGTCCTTTTCCAGCTGTTGTAGTAGATCTATAGCTTTTTTTCTTGTAACCACTGGTTGGGTCCCTTCTTAGGGCTTCATATGTGTTGTTACCATTCAGAAGTGCAGTCACCTTATCATCGTAGTCAGATGTATTAAGTACAACTGTGCATCGTCCTTTATCAGCAGGCAGGATGGTGATACTCTTGTCTTTCTTCAGGGATGTGACCGCCATCATTTCTTGTGTAATCAGGTTTGACGGAGGTGGTTTGGCACTGGCCAGGGCTGCAGACACTTTTAGGCAACGTTGTTCGGCCTCACCCTGTGGCACTTTGTTACTGTGGATCGAGGACTCAGTGGTTGAGATAATATCCACTACAGGGATGGTTCTTGGTGTGATTGCGAAATTCAACCCTTTAGCAAGGACATCCATCTCGGGCTGGCTGAGAACACTGTCTGAAAGGTTCTTCACCCATTTCTCTTTGTTCTGTAATGTCCCCCTTTCCTCCTTCTGCCTCCAAGTTATTTCCTCCCTTGTATGGCTGTTTCTAGTTCGGGATAACAAACTGGAGAACTTCTTCTGTTGCCTCTCCTTGCCCTTAGTGTGCTGAACTAGCTGTGCATGTACTGTGAAGTCTGTTACTGTCCCCCAAATATCAGCAGGTAGCTGAAAAATCAGGCTCTCTTCTATGTTTTGAAGGCATCAACTGTGTAATGGGTCTGCCATGCACGTTCATTTAGCAATTGTTTATGGGCCTTATGTAGTATCTGCTTGGCTTTGTGACCCTTTACTGGGAAGCCAAGCTTGAATAGAGGTGGGGGGGGGGGGTCTATTGTCTGCCACATATAATGCTGTTTTAGCACCTCTCTCTGGGCAGGTTAATGACACCTCCTAGGCTCCCATTATGCAAATGCATTCAACACCTGGTTGTGACTAACAGATTATGTGGATTGGAGCAACAGTCACCATATTTATTCCCAGAGATTTTTTTGTACAAGTCGTTCTGAATTGAGAAAGCTGGTTGGATGACCAGTGAAATGTCTTCAAGAAAAATACAGCAAGTCCAGTTGCCTTGACTTATTTTTTACAGATGTACATTTATATAGCCTTACAGATACAACCGGCCCTTTCAGTACAACCATAATGCTGAAGTGGCCCGCAATGAAATTGAGTTTGACACTCCTGCTCCAAAGCCTAGCTTTGTTTACATTCTACCCTTCGCTAGTTCCAGGACTATGCATGCTCACCCCAGCATCGCAGGAACATTTGTCTCCCTGCTTCAAATGCAATGTATGCGCAGTGCGCTCTTGTTTTGCTAGGCAAAGTTTTACAGTTATTTGTTTATCTGATTGTTGTAGTAAAGCCAAGGAAACTGACCCAGTAGTATTTAACATACTTTTACTATACAACCAATGCTACATACACACTTCTTTCTTAAAGGTAAAAACAATACATAATACAGACTGCTACTAATACATACATACACAAGCATACATTATACCTTTCTGTAGTACATGCAATGGTTTCTATAAGAGGATGCACTAAAACTAACTTAGCTCATATAAGATTTGTCCATAGAACACAATCATATCTTTCTCACGATAGTGATTGGATGGCAACTGAAACTTTGAAGCTTATAAACAGTGGCCATAAATTAATGTTCGACTCCAGTGGCGGACCTAAGGAACAAACGGCCCTGGTGCAAAATGTTATCTTTGGCCCCCCTCCCAAGAGAAAGGGGGTGCGAGTGGATCTCATTGGCCCCCCTACCTGCCGGCGGTCTCTGCACCAGAGGAGCTTACACTCTAATGTCCCACCACAGTCTCACACTATTATTATACATTTATATAGCTCTGACATATACCACAGTGCTTTGCAAAGAACACTGAGTCAGTCACATCAGTCTCTGTACAGAGGAGCTTACACATTAATGTCCCTCCACAGTCACACACCAGTATTATACATTTATATAGCTCTGACATATAGCGTAGTGCTGTACAGAGAAAACTGAGCCAGTCACATTCGTTTCTGTTCAGGGGCCCCACAGAGCCCACCTGAGACCCCACACAGCCCATCTGAGCCCACCATAGATTCTGCACAGCTCATCTGAGACTCTCTATGGGGGGCTCTGCAGGGTCATGCTCAGACCGGCAGGTCGGGGTCCCTTTCCCTGCACACGCAGCTCCTCTTACCTGCCTCTGCTGGGTCCCAGCCTCCTCCACCTCAGGACACGTGACCTCCTCCACCAACACTGCCGGACACACCGGACTGGCGCTGCTGGGCCCTGGCCTCCTCAGCCACTGGACTGGCACTGCTGGGCTCCGGCTTCCACTTCTGCCAGACCAGCGCTGCTGGCCCTCTGCCTCCTCCACCTCCTCCGCTGTCAGTAGACCCCCAAAGCCTTGGGCCCTGGGGCCACCGCACCAGCTACACCGCCGTTAGTTCCACCCCTGTTCGGCTATATTCTGTCTCAGAGAACAGTCTTAAGGTGCCCATACACCTTACAATTATCGGACGATTTTTGTATGCGATCGACTTTTCGTCCGATAATCGTATGTGTGCATTGCAGTGTCTGCCCGACATTACTGTACAATCGTTCGACTTTTGACGGTCAAGCATGTTTGAAAACTTTGCTAGATCGTACAATTTTCGTAAGGTTGCTGGCGTTTCCGTCCGTCAAAAGTCGTACGATCTACACTGCGCTTGCGCTAACGAAAATACGGCAAATCAATTACCGCATTACCTCCAGGTGCTTTTCGTTAATTACAGCTAAATTAATCTTGCGATCATCGGGGCAGGATGGGGCTGCCGTACGAAAATCGTACGACTATTCGATTATCGGACGAAAAGTTTCGTCCGATAAACGTAAGGTGTATGGGCACCTTTAAATATTGTCTTCCTGAGTCATTGGCGACCCTTACATTCCCAAAGCACCTGTGTGTACAGTTACTCAACCATTTACCAGCATATCAATGCGACCATTGATCTCAGGAAGACTGATTATCATAACAATGTGAACTCTTTTAATTATACTGTTCCCAGAGAAGATACAGCCTTCTTTGACCAGCTGTAATTGTAATACAGCTCCCCCTTTCCTTATCATAGCAGCAGCTAAGCCTACAGGTATGGCACATACAGCATTTCATATTTTTGAAAGCTGATCTGATTGTTTAAGCCTTCTGAGTTCCCTTGTCTGCTTGATCACTTTATTGGAAAGGTTTGCTAAACATGACCCTAGCCTTTAAATATGTGATTATTAATGTTTCCTATGACAAGGACAAAACCAAACCCTTTTATTAAAGGTTTTATTGACTTTCTTTTGAAAGGAATTACAACAGTATATTTTGCAAAGCATGAAAGAGCATTTGATCACTGTCTTTGGTAGCCACTTCATCTTTTCTTGAAACGAGCAAGAGCATTTTGAATTATTGGTGTTGCCAGTAAATCCCCTCAAAGCCCCAGGATGCAAAAAGACTAAACAAAAGAGGAGAGACCCTAAGCCTCCAAAAAATCCTCAAGGATAAATAAACAAAACAATAAAAACAAGGAATACATATTAGTTGACACTGAAAGCTACAATAGTCTTTAAATGTGTCTTAAGTTAAGTGGAGTGATTCCCGAAATGGGTTTACCTTTTTTTTTTTACAATACTAAATTTCCCTCTTTCCAGGATGCCCAGTTATGTGTACAATTTCACTGCAATAACACAATAAAGGGAACTTATCAAAGCTGGAGCAGACAAACTCTGGAGCAGCTGTGCATGGTAACCAATCAGCCTTTCTCTTTCATTTTAAAACCTTAAGGGCCTGTTCACATGAGATCAGGTCCTGATCAGCAGACGTGGAGCTGCTGATGCATTGCGTTTTTGGCCGCGTATTGACCGCGTTTTGGCTGCGTTTTTGATGCGTTCCAGCAACAAAAAAAAAAATATATTTTTTTTTTTTGCTGGAGTGGGGCTGTTAGTATGTTAGATGCAGCGCAGTGCGTTTTTGATGCGTTTGCGTATCCGGACCGTTTCCGGACCTGACAAAATGTGACATGCAGTATTTTTTCTGTCGTAAGCTGAACGGACTGCGCACGTGAGAACTGGAGCCCATAAAACACATAGGGATACATTGGGATGCATTTTGAGTGCAGCAGCGTATGCAGCCGGTCAGCACACAAAACGGACGTCGTGTGAACAGGCCCTAAGGGCTTGTTCACACCAAATGCAGACCAGATGTGCATGAGTTTCTGCACACGCAGTGCAGTGGGTTGTGCTGCGTTTTTGCAGTTTTTTTGATGCGCTCTGGGCCTTTTTTTACCGTTTAGAATGGGCTTTTAGTGCGTTCCATGGTGTTTGCATGCATTTCTGATGCGTTTGCATGCGTTCCAGAGCATTCCAGAGCAGGTAAAATAGGGCTTGCTGCAGTTTTTTTGCATGCTCTAGAACTGAACGCTGCGGTGTGAACTAGAGCCCAAAATACCATTAAAATACATTGGACGCAGTTTTGATCCGGTCTGCAACTGCTCTGCTCTGCACCTGGAACGCGCTTGGTGTGAACAAGGCCTAAGGGTCCGTTCACAATAGATGCAGTAAACACGATTGTTTCTGGTCTGGAATGCACCTGAACCTGAGAAATCGCTTATAAACGCAGACAAGCTCACTGGAACGCAAGTTAAAAAAAACACTTCTGGTCACCTTTGATAACCTAATCAACATTGCACACTTCCTTTATGGAAAAGGGGCGCTTTCACCTGCACATTGGTGACCTTAATGGTGCCCTCTGTGTCATGCAAACTGACCTTTGATTCCCTTTCACACAGAAGTGGGTGCATCCAATAATATCTTCTCCACTGAGTATGTAGTGTGAGGGTTATCAGACACAGTGCCAAGACAATGCCTGCATTCCAGGGCTCCATGTTTGCTCAACTCCTGTGAAGGTCACAAACACATGAAAAGCTGATAAGAAGCAGGAAATTACGTTAGAGACATAATCTGCATACAAACAACGCATATGAATACGTCAAAAATGGTCTGGAGATGGTGTAAGGGCCAGTTCACACCAGTTGCAGTGCGTTCCGGCCTGATTCTGGCCAGAATGCACTACCTCGCATTGCGGCCAGCTCACTTTTTTGTGGGGCAGGACGGGGCATGACGGCTGCAATGCAATCGGCCCTACGGGATCGCAAGGCACATTATGCATGTGGTCCGGTCCGTTGCGATCAAAATGCTGCAAGCACTATTTTGATTGCACCGGAGCGCAGGCATAATGTGCCTTGCGACCCCGTGCAGCCGATTGCATTGCAGCCAGAGGGCGTGGCTACGGTGCCATTCACTTCAATGGCCCGCCACGCCCCCTCCTGCCCCGCAAAAAAGTGAGCCGGTCCCAATGTGAGGCAGTGCGTTCTGGCCAGAATCGGGCCGGAACGCACTGTATCTACTGTGAACGAGGCCTAACTGAACAAACTGAAGAGAGAAGCTGATTGGTTGACATGCACAGCTGCTCCAGATTTTGTCTGCTCCAGTTTTGATAAATTCCCCCCAATGGTTTGTTTAAATATCATGTTATTTGCAATCTTCCAAAAGAAGCTTTAAGAGTTTTTAAGGGAAACTAGAATGCTATGTGTATATTTAGTAAACTGCTTTCTTGGGAATTATATTTGATCCAACCTTTTATCCAACCTTACTGCATAGAGTAGATCTATTAGCTAAGATTGAGAATAAATATGGCAAAGTCAGACAGATCCACCACTCAAATATGGCTTTAAGTGGTGCAATTAGAGATACAGTATGTAGGCTGGTTTACAAAGAGGTTTATCATCTGTTCCAGATTGGTGATCTGCAGCCCAGTATTTGTATAAAGTATTTTGCTAAAGTTGAGCAAGCAGAGCATGAATTAGGGGTAGCAAACTGGGCAATGTCCAGTGCCCAGACCCTCTGCAGGAACTTATTCATGTTATTGCAGAGTAGCAGTGGTGCTGGATGCCGCAATACTCTGTGTCACTATGTTGCCCTGAGGAAGGGACCCTGTGTGGCCCTGAAACATTGGCTGATTAATACATGTGACGTTTTTGTTCAATAAATCACTAAAACTCAACGTTATTCTGTGAGTGCTGGTGATCTTCACTTTCTACATGCTTGATGTGCACTGTGACATCCGTGGCTATTATTACAAGCACCACCATTACTAAAGGTCCTGCCCGCTGTAAAGAGTGTAGGGAACACATCTGAGCACTACTGTGTTAACATCAGACACAAGATTCAGCACCAAGGAACTACATTGGTCTTTAGAGTGTGGGAATTGACTCAAGTCTAAATTGAACCCAGTGTGTGTGCAAATGATATAGGGACCTTCAGGCCCGGATTTCACCACAAGGCCACCGGGGCCTGGCCTCCAGGCAGCAGAGCACAGAGGGGCACCAGCGGTGACCTTGTGGGGAAGTTGCGGGCGCCGGTGTAAGGTGTCCCGTCGGACCGTAGTGTGCGGCCGCCGTCCAATCACGGCGCGGCGGGCCGCAAATCCTCCCCCCAGCTGTCAGATATAGAACGCGAGGTATGAATCCACCGGAGTCCTGTTAACGTGGATTGACGCTGGAGGAAGTAGCCGTCTACGTCTCCTCCTGTGTGCAAATCTATGCTGCCTGTCAGCGTGGCGCTGACTCACCTGCAAAACCGCCTGCTGTCCTCCCTGGTTGCTGCTTCAGCTTGCCTGCCACTCTGCTACCCCTAACCCAGCTGGGTTGGAATGATCCATGCTTGGGAGCTCCACAGCCATTGCCAATAGCACCTGGAATCCGCAGGAGGCTCTTAAGAGGCTTAGAACGGCTCAACGCAAATATCTACTGTCAGTGTTGCCTCTTAAAGGGGAATAGCTATTATCTGGACTGCCTTGATTGCACTTCCATCTTTCACTTATGCAACCATAGACTGTCATTGCTTGAACCCTGCAGCATAATATTTACCTGCATATAAACACTATAGCTTTTCTCTGCTAATCAGACATACAGTATGTGAGAGCATGAATTATGGCCTAACTTAGATGTACCTTATTATTAGTACTTGAGGATTGGGACTGATATGAATTAAGACTATGTAAGGTGCTGCGTAAATACCTGTAATAAATAAATAGATGTCATCCTTCCACCTAAAATATGTCCTTAATTCTGGGTTTACTTCCATTGCATATACACCAGATTCAGTCAAATACAATGTTTTAGTTCATGGATAGCCAAACCTCAGCTGACAGATGACATTAGCCATTGCAAGATTGTTATAGCCACAGGCATGACTTCCAGATGCAGATGCATGAAGAGATTTGTAGTTCCACTACAGCTGGAGTGCCGAAGTTTGCCTAGCCCCGTTTTAGAGGATCTTTGAATGTAAAACATACATTGCTTTGTATAAGAGGGCATTTGAAGACCTTACAAAAAAAAAGCTTTTTGGGACTTTTAACATTTGAAATAAATCCTGGAGGCAATGTTTCGTTATATTCCATGAAGTCAGCCTCCCCTGAGCCTGAGATACCAATCTATAGGAATCTTCATTTACTTTAATACCTTCAGTAGTAAGGTTAGGTGGCCTTTTTGAGATGCTATGCAACAATGTGAAAATTTCAGAAAAGTACAGTGGATGTCTTTTGCTTGTTTCTCTCCTTTCAGCCCCACATCCAATCACTATCCATATCTTGCCGACCTAATCTCTGCAACATTTTTAAAATTCTACCCTTCTTAACAAATGACACCACAAAGCTTCTAATTCACTACCTTGTAATCTCTTGTCTCGACTATTATAACTCCCCCTCATTGGCCTACCACTAAACATCAGTCTATCATGAATGCTGCTGCTAGACTCATCCACCTCACCGACTGTTCAGTGTCCACTGCCTCTCTCTGCCAATCTCTCCACTGGCTTCCGCTTGCCCAACAAAAAAAAGTTCTAAATAATAACAATAAATACAAAGCCATCTATAACTCTGCCCTGAGCTACATCACCAACCTCATCTCAAAATATCACCCAAACCGTCCTCTCCGCTCCTCTCAAGACCTCCTGCTCTCTAGCTCTCTCGTCACCTTCTCCCATGCTCACCTCCAGGACTTCTCCAGAGCCTCTCCTATCCTCTAGAACTGCCTACCCCAACCTCTCCAGCTTTCTCCTACTCTGTCCACCTTTAAGCGATGCTTGAAAACTCATCTCTCCTGGGAAGCCTATGCCACAGCCATGTAATCACTGTCCTTGTATAGTCCCTCCATCAGCTCCACCTTTACAATGAATGCCTTGTGTATCACTTGCCCCTCCAACTAGATTGTAAGCTCTCACGGACATTGCCCTCCTAACCCTCTTTTATTGAACTGTATTGTAACTGTACTGTCTATTCATTTTGTAAAGTGGTGTGTAAACTGTTGACTCTAAATAAATCCTGTTTAATAATCATAATAATTGTCATTTCATTAAATGTTGGCAAATCAATATATACAGCATGTTTTCATAAATGCACTGCAAATGTGATGTGCTCATAGCCAGGGGTGTATCTACCGCAAGGCAAACTAGGCATTTGCCTAGTGCGGCACTTTCAAGGGGGGCGGCAGAAAACGCCTCCCCAAACCAATGAGGCGGACAGGGCCGGAGTTGCCTTTGGGCATACTGAGCACTTGCCCGATGGGCCGAGGCTGGGTGACACAGAATCAGCCAGTGGCGGCTGCCTAATGAGGCAAACTAGGCAGCTGCAAGGCCCTAAGAGCAGATGCCTAATTAGAGAGCTGCCCGGTAGAGGGGAGGGTCCAGTGAGATGCGGTCCGGCTGGCATGTACAGGAGGTGGAGGAGAATCAGCGGGTGGCTCGGGGCTGGCCATAGCATGTGATCTGATGGCGGGATGTCCCAGAAGCAGGCTGGGGGCTGCAATGTATCCTGTTGGTAGTGATGGCACTTTGAGCTGCAGGTAAGAGGAGCAGCTCATGTATCAGAGAAAGGGACTTTGCACAGTCCTCCTGAGTCCCTGCACAGCCCACCATATACCCTGCACCGCTCTCCTGAGACCCCCCACAGCCCACCATAAACCCTGCATAGCTCTCCTGAGACCCCGTGTGCGCTGTATCCAGTGACTGACAGGTTGCGCAAAATGTCCTAAACAGGAAGGGGTGGGGCAAATTTAGATTGAGGGGGGTGCCCGAATTTAGTCTTGCCTAGGGCAGCACAGAACCAAAATACATCACTGCTCATAGCAACAAATAAGACTGCAGTTTGTGCTAGTCAGGTTGGTGAAGAGGTTAATCAGGGGTTATTGCCTTTCTTTTCTGAATAAGTCTAATGAAGGCACAAAAGTAACTGAAAAGTATGTAATATGGCAATTGGAGTTTTATTTTTATTTTGAAGTATGTTGTATCTGCCAAATGTCCCTTTTTGGCAAGTCATTCCATGTCACTAAATGTAAAATCTTCACATATTTATTTTACTCCAATTAAAACTTTATTAGTAATAACACTTGTAAAGTCCATAGCATTAGTACTTGCCATTTCAGGAACTAGTGTTGAGGACCGGGAAGGCTGCAGACATTTGATGCATGATTTATGCCTGGTGGCACTTTATCAAGATTGCTCCCACATAACAGGCATTGCTGTCCAGTTGCTCTGCAAACAAAAATGGAACTTTCCACATACTGATCAAGTGCTCTGTTAGCCATTACAATCAGTGTCATATGTTTCTGTAGTATCTTCCTAGATTTCTCACCTACATTTTACAAAACTGAGATGCCAGTGAGTAGATGCTGACAGTGTTATAATTACAGAAGCTTCAGCTGACGCTCAGGTCACTTCATTCTGCCATGAGCAGTTTCTCTCCCCACCCCTCTCCCATACACATCTCCCAGCCCAGCTCTTAGCAACTAGGGATGCTCGGCTGGCATCATGCTCAGCTCTTGGCAACCAGTGATGTCACTGATTGCCATGAGCTGGACGGGATGCCAGCCACAGCATCCCAGGTTGCTAAAAGCCAGACAGGGAGACATGTACGGCCCTTACACATCTTCCCGCCCAGCTCTTAGCAACCTGGGACGCTTTGGCCAGCGTTCCACTCAGCTCACGGCAACCAGTGATGTCGCTAGTGCCAGGAGCTGGGCGGGATGCCAGGAGCGCAATTTGTTGTAGATACACCTCTGGTCATGAGCAACAGGATACGGAGAGGAACCTGCAGATTTCAGTCCTTTTGAACTTTGATAGCTTAACCATGTACAGAGACACATTTGAACACTGGTCTTTTGTAACGGATTAAAAATATATAAATAAATACAGTCAAAACTGAAAATCAAAGCATGGAATGTATACAGTGGGAAAAGTCCACCTAACACCTTGCTTCCTTTATTCATAGATTGTTGTAATTGTTGTAGCCATTGTCATGCTAAAATCCCTTATTCCTTAGTAATGTGGTATTTAGTAACTTGGTTTTTGGTGTTCTGAGAAAACCATGAGGGGAATTTATCAAAACTGGAGCAGACAAAATCTGGAGCAGCTGTGCATGGCAGCCAATCAGCTTCTCTCTTCAGTTTGGTCAGTTAAGATTTGAAAATGAAAGAGAGAAGCTGATTGGTTGCCATGCACAGCTGCTCCAGATCTTGTCTGCCCCAGTTTTGATAAATTCCCTTCCATGTTTTTATTGATGGGGATCCGTTATTTTCAGCTTCACACACACATATCATTCTAGCCCATGCTAGGTCTGGAGTTAAGAAAATGTTGCTATCAACTTCCAGCACCCTCTGCTCAGTTCACATTCAGCCTCTTGGCTTTGCTCTTGCAGCACTGCTGCTCAGGTCTCATTCCGCAGGCCACTGTCTGTTTCCTCCAGACAGCCTCAGTACGGTGCTAACTTGCACACTTGGTATACAACCCGCAACTCTCTACTGCACTGGACTCCATTCTGACTCCTGGGTGGAGTCCTCCTGTCTCCCAGGTGGAGCCTTGAACATTAGCCAGCGCTCTTTTCATAAGGGGTGCTGGTCACTATAAAACCACAGACCCGGATATGGAGATTTAATCCCTTGCAACTCTCTTTGAAATCTCCCGGTTCCAGGATCCCAACTATAATCCAGAAAACCTGGAAAGAACTGAAAAGCCAGCTCTTTCCTGGTAAATGTAATTGCTTGCTGGAACCCCTGGTTGACTATGATGCCATATTTTACCATGGTATTGCCATGCAATGCCACAAGACATAGAAAAGAGGAAGAACAGAATAAAAATGAATTGATGTTGCTAGTGCCAAGTTTCTGGGGTATGTGCCCTGAACTTTTTACTGTGTGTCCTGGGCCCTGGAGTGCAACTACTGATTGTTTTTATCTTTCAACTCTGCCACTTCAGCAGCAGTGCTATCCCCACTGCGGCTGCCAGCTTCTGTCCTTGCCGCCTGTCAGACTACAGATAAAGCCATGCAAAGTTGATGCAAGCTCCCCCCAGACTCCTCTTTAATTCTGATGTGTCACATGAAGGATGCACTCCTGACTCCTGCACTCTGTCAGCTGCACACTCCTGACCCCTGCACTATATACACTCTGTTGTACATTGCGTACTGCTTATGTGAGGAACCTGGTGGTGTTCCATGTTTGTACACGTACAGGTGCATGCATCCCATATTCAAATGTCACACAATACACACACATACACCAGTGACAGGGCATGCTTCCCCTTCACCTCTGTGACCTCTTTGCCTCTGGTTTGTCAGGGCTTAATTTCTGCTACATATACAGAATACTACTACCCTGCTCCTCTGTACCTCGCTCTGGTTTGTCTCCCAAGTTTCTGATCTCTGGCCTGTCCCTGACTACTCTCTGGTTTTACCCTGTGTGTACCACATTCTGCCCACCAGTGAGGTAATAAAGTGGTTAGCTGTCTAGGGTTCTAGCCACACAAGTCCATCCAGTGGCTCTGGCAAAGACCTGTTAACCCCGGAACTAGCATCCATGTTGAGAGCCCTTTTCAATTCCTTGCCGTGACTCTTTATGCTATATTGTACATTACATACTCCTGGTCAAATTGGTTATTGCCTCAACAGTTGCTGGTTACTAAGTACTCCCTGACAACTTTAATAAAGTTCTTCTTTAAGGTCATTTGGATGCAAGAAAGCATATGTCATAGAATAGTTTTTAAAAATGACTTTGCTGAGAACTTTTATATGTCTGTCAGACTCTCACTTGTGGCACGGTATGTAAAGCATATTTAGTTAGTACAAGGACTGTGGCATATGTGTGGCGTGAATACAGTAAATAGGCTCTGATTTATTTAACCATGCCGCTCCCACTGTTGGTGCAATTTGGCCACACTAACCATTTACTGGAGCACACTACACTTACCCCCTTGTTTGTCTTCTCAGGGTGCCCCAGGTCTTTCGAAATCCTAGCAATTTTTCTGGAGAAGTGCAATAAAATAAATAGGAAGAGAGAGGAAGAGCCAGCATGTGAATGCAAATACTTTATTAATAACTATTAAATCAAGAAAATAAATCAAGAAAATAAATCAAGAAAATGTAGAGACTATACCTAGGACATCAATGGGACACTGCAGACCTGCAAATCTCTTCTATCTCAACTATCTACTATAAAATTGCTACTATCGCTATGTTTCATTGACAAAATCTGTATAAAATTGTGTTTTGTGGCCTCCAGCATCATCACAACTCCCTTTATAAATGACTCAGTTTTATATGCATTTCACTTTCTACTTTACTTTTGTGCATGTACCCAGTTTTTTGCCCCAATAACAGTACTTGAAACCATTACTTGGTAATAAAAGAGTTTTAGCTTTCACTATAAAATGAGAAAGACTAATTCAACAATGTCAATGCAACCGAAATGAAAAGGACGTTCTAACACTTGTGTGCTATTGCCATCTTGTGGTGTCAATTTGAAAAGAGCAGCGAAACTAGCTCTCATTATATTGTGAAATGGTTTTCATGGAATGCATATTCTAATTCTACACTAAATTTGTACTTAAAGCTGAACTCTAGGTAGATATAAAAGTAGGGATGTTCAGATACCAATGCTGATACTTTGCATTTTCATGAGAACTACCAGGGTTCCAGTGGTTGCTGCTGTGACAAGGCCCTGGGGCTCCACCACTGTCCTGAAATCATTAGTCTGTACTGTTTTAGAAAAACTGCAAAATAACAATAAACAAAAATGTATCAGTACTTGTATCTGTGAGTACTTGGGCAAGTATCAGTACTTGGTCTGGAAAAAATGGTAATGGTGCCTCCCTAATATATATAAAACAAATCATACATTAAAACAGCGATGCACAAATCCCAGGAGCCCCATAGCCAATGTTCCTTAAAAATTATAGCTGCCTCCTAACTTTTGAGTTTTTGCTCTAGTCTAGTCTTCGAGCCGAAAAAATATCTGTACATGTACTTGTACGGTACTTGTTATCTTAACATCCCTATATAAAATACACAAATGAATGCAGTTCATTCATAGATTATTGAATTTCTTTTTTAAATTCAAGCAGTGTGAGTACATGAATCAGCCTTTTGCACAGTGTTGTATTTTGGTTTTGTGTTGCCCTAAGCAAGACTAAACTCCGACACCCCCCTAATCTAAATTTGCCCCACCCCTTCCTGTTGAAGACATTTTGCATAACCTGTCAGTCGCTGGATACAGCGCACATGCTCTATCCAGCTTCTAACTGGTTGCTCTATTAGCATAGCGGGGAAACCTCCTGCGCATTTTGCTTATCCTGTCAGAAGCTGGGTACAGCAAGCACCTGTTTAAATAGTAACAGGTGTGCACTGTATTGCTTCTGCCAGTGTGCTGTCACAATAATTGCATACAAATATGACACAATGCATAGTTATAGTTAAAACCTATATTAATGTGAAGTGAGAATTGACATAGTTAATTTTCCTTAAAGGAGAACTATGGGGTTAGGGCTTTTCCCCATAGTTTTCCTTAGGGTAACGGGAGGACACAAACTAGCGTCCTCCCGACACCCTAAGCTCAGCATACCGCAGCTGAAGCGGATCCCGACAATTATGTCTGGATCCGCCCTGCTGCGTGAGTGACAGCTGGCTCTGCCTATCTAGAGGCAGAGCCAGCTGTACCCGCCCCG